>NW_021163100.1:142500-742500 GCF_004324835.1 Dendronephthya gigantea | reverse complement strand
TGTCTTATTTCAAATGCGTTGTTAACTTTGTCTTTGGCGAGAACATATTCACATTTACCCATGAACTCAAAACGTTTCCCATCAAATGAGGTATAATGCGGATCTCCATGAGTTTTACATGTCGCTTCAACTACAAATGAGACATGGCATCGTTTTAAATTTATAATTATAATTTATTTGTTGTATTTGATGCAATATTCAATACGGAAATTAGGTTTTGAGCCCACGGGAATGCGATGCAAAATAAATAATAACATCTACTTGAAACAAAAACGTAATTCGCAGTACCATTAGGATTCCGGATTCAGTAAAAACTATTGCCTGAATCAACCCAAGTCCTTTTATAACAAAGCCATCCGCCCCATAAGGAATAAAAAAGGATACCAAATTCATAGAAATGATAATTATTATAATAACAAATAAGACTTTTGGGATAATACAGCGATAAGAAATAGAAATAAATTATCATTCACAGGAAATGACCTGTGTATTAACCGCGAATTACACCCAAAGGAGTTAAAAGGAATATTAAGTAAACTAACTCTTTTCACAATTTTCTCCTCCATAATCTTGGCGACAAGCACAATCAAACGTGTTTCCAACAGCAACACATATTTCATTTTCACCACAGGATAGATCGCCACAATTTGTCACTAAAATAATAAAATAATTCCAATTGTTAAGATTAAGTGTGCTTTTTAGTCTAAGACGACAACCTCTCTAAGTTATAACAAAAAATTCATGCGAGCCCAAAGAGTTTAACCCTGTATATAAGTAATAAAATTATATCTATCTATCTCTAAGCGCACTTGACGGTAAAAGCTGAGTAATGGAACAAGTGTTATCGAAACGAAAAAAATACGTATCGCTTTTAACAAATGGTTACAGGTACCTTGTATTTCACAACGGTAGCCAGTATAACCAACCGGACATGAACAAGAGAATGATGAGGAACCATTGTTTGCACAAGTTCCTCCGTTGAAACATGGATCACTAGCACAAGGAGTTGCTAGGAAGAGAATAGAAGTCATTTGAGTATAAGATAGGTAAATAATAAGCATGCCTTGAACCATGCAACGATAGAAATATTGGAGAATAAACCATTTGAGACATTCCACAAAACAAATAAATAGCAGCAGGACTA
Source organism: Dendronephthya gigantea (assembly GCF_004324835.1). Classification (NCBI taxonomy): domain Eukaryota; kingdom Metazoa; phylum Cnidaria; class Anthozoa; order Malacalcyonacea; family Nephtheidae; genus Dendronephthya; species Dendronephthya gigantea. The sequence goes on along the minus strand of NW_021163100.1, from coordinate 741,356 downwards.
AATAATTTTTGCATATCATCATGATACTTACTACATTGGTGGTATCGAGGGTGACTTAACCAGTTGATTATCACGCCACGTGAAGCACAGTTACCGACATAAGCCTCTATTGCTTGACATACACAAACTGTTGGATGATCATCGCAAGCACAAACATCGTATTCACAATCTTCAATATAACCTTCGGAATCTGGGTTGATATAACTTGCGCATGCATCAAATGGAGCATTTCGTAAGGCTGAGCAGTTGGCTCTTGCAGTTGCATTTCTATCAGGATTTGTTTTACAAGGATGATCTACAAATATTGCATCTTCACAGTCAAGATTAGTTTTCCAGGAGTTGCCAAAATCTATTGCATTGTTTGCTAATGTTCCATTGGGTGTTAAGAAATCATCTCCACGATATCTGTTAAATGTTCCACATAAACCAGATGTTCTACTAAGATAACGAGCTTGTACTGTTATTCTCACGTTATGAACGTTATTCCACATTACTTCAACACCATAATCACTTTCAATCAAGGTTATGCCACGATTAGGATTGGAGATATTCACACCTTTGGCTATGGAAAAAAAAATTAAGCTAATAGTTATAGTGTATGAATGTTTTTAAAAAAATAAATGATAAAACTTGATACAAACTTTCTTTTCACTTCTAAAGGACAGTAAATTAAACAGTAAAATTACGCTATAGATTTGTTACATGAAATGGATTTGCAAGGTCAGGTTAATGTTCAGCCTGCGTGAGAATGATGAGATCACAATTTTAAAAGATGAATACCTTTAGATCACAAGACATATGAGAGACACACGTCACGAAATTTAATCAAAAACAGATTTTGAATAGTTGGATATTTTTTTTAATAGAACAGCGCAGTAGAACGTTTTCCTTATGTGTCCAAGAAAAAGTAATTCTGAATTGCAACAAAATCGTACTACAAAACTTTGATTCTGTTTGAAGTTTCAAAATATATTTATCGCTGCATGTGTGCCGTATACTAAAGAAAAGCATGCCGTGGAACGAATCCATTCGAAAGAAATTTAATCCTCAGGTTTTGAGTTTGACCAGGCAAAGCTACACACGACAATTTTTATTGTCCACAAAATAATGAAATTATTTTCTTTTACCTTTATACTTTGTTGATAAAGAAATTTTTGCGTCATTCACAACAACACTTCCTCGCAGGAGTTGCACAGTAATATTTGGAAACAATACTTTCAATGACTTTGTGCAGGAAGGTTGTCCATTTCCACATTTTTCATTCACTTGTCTTATCTCAAATGTGTTGTTCACGTTGTCTCTAGCCATAACATATTCACATGTCCCCATGAATTCATAATGTATCCCATCAAATGTTGAATAATGAGGATCACCTCGTGAATAACACGTTCCTTCAACTGTTATATTAATTTCGAAAAAAATGGTAAATTAGTAGTAGTAGGTGATCATGCGATAACCAGTACAACTTGGGAATAATGGTACAAGTGATGTTGGATGTTTCTCCGCCAGCAGTGAAACACGGCAAAAAAAGGGGAAATGCCCTCTGCCAATATCTCAAAAGTCACATATGTACGTTTTCTAACATAGGATCAAGGTTTATACTTACTTCGCTTGCAACTTGGTCCCTCATATCCGTCTTTACATACACATTTGAAGAGGCTGTTTAGCGGAATGCAATTTTCATTTTCTCCACAGGCAAGGACACTGCAGTTTTTTACTGTTAAGACATAAAATAATAATATGGTTACATGTGAACACAAGGTACTTTGCCAAATTATGCTGTTACCTTCACAATGTTGGCCATCACCTATGAAACCTTCATCACACAAACAATAGTAAGAACCAATTTGGTTTACACAAGTTGTGGCATTAGGATGACAAGCGTTGCGATGCAAACATTCATTGGTATCTATAATAAACAAAATTTCAGAACTGAAACTAAAGTTAACAGCATGGTTTTGGAAAAAATTCAAAAAGCATAAAAACAAAAAAAGAAACGATGTAGGAAATCTTAAAATGAATAGGCTGCATTTTTGGCTTGGCATTGTAATAATATGCATGATTTTTTATTATACTAAGAAAATACGGTAGTGGCACGTCAGTTGCATAGCGTTAATTACTATAAGTTTTGATCTAAATTGGATCATATAATTTCATACTTTAAAAACCTCTAGTTAAAACATTTAACGCCGCAATATAACTTCGCTTTGTTATACTATTTCCCGTAACTAAAAATTGCGAATTTACTTTATTTGGGACAAGCTTAATGCATGAAACCGGCGCACTGGCTCGAAACTTTCTCAGACTTAATTTCTAGGAACCCATGGTCCATTAGTCCCCTGTGTCGTACTACTCAATAATTAAAAATGAGGTTTAAATTAAATTTCTAAATTAAAGACAGACGAAAAAGAGATGCTCACTTCTCGAAAAATAAAATGGTTATCAATCTATACCTTTAAATTCACATCGTGGTCCAAAAAAGTCAAATAGACAATTGCACACGAACTGTCCTCCAATACGTCGATTGATATCCCTGCACAAACCCCCATTTAAGCACGGAGCACTTGAACACGGAGTAACTGTTCAAAATATAAAGATAAATGTTCAAAGAACCATCGTTGCATGCTTTTTTCAATTATACAGACTACTGTAGGGTTCAGAAAGCGACGGCAGCACCGACAAATGACGTCTTCCGTAAATCAATTTTGTATTATTTCTTCTAAATTGGCTTATCCAAAACATTATGTGAGATGGAGCTAGTTGTAGGCTGTTTCATTTTAAAAAAATGTTTCTGACTTAATTCAAATTGAAAAATAAATGTCAATTCCGGGAAATTCACCATGACCTACATACGACGCAGTAGGTGGCACGTTTACCACATTTTTTATTTAAGACAACTTCAATTTAGCTATGCCACTATATATTTTAGAAGCATCTACTTTTGTGGTGATTTGATGGTTAAGAAACAAAGTGTGAAGTTATATGTAAATAAAACAGTTACTTCGAATTTCACAACGGTAACCAGTATAACCAACAGGACATGAGCAAAAAAATGATGATCCATTGTTTGTGCAAGTCCCTCCATTGAAGCACGGATCACTGGCACAAGCAGTACCTAGGCGAGGAAATAAAGGAAGGTAAGTTCGAGCTCGTATATTTTTTTTTCTTCCATAGCTCGCCATGCTATTTGCGATGAAGTATAATTAAATAATTATAATGATCAGGTTTCTGAGAGCTTGGTTACATTATACTCGTTTCGTGGCTGCGATTAATGGAGTACACCAAAAAAAAAACATCCTAAACCTTCATACTTACTACATTGACGATATCGAGGGTGATTCAACCAGTTGATTATCACGCCACGTGAAGCACAGTTACCGACATAAGCCTCTATTGCTTGACATACACAAACTGTTGGATGATCATCGCAAGCACAAACATCGTACTCACAATCTTCAATGTAACCTTCGGAGTCTGGGTTGATATAACTTGCGCAGGCATCAAATGGAGCATTTCGTAAAGCTGAGCAGTTGGCTCTTGCAGTTACATTTCTATCAGGATTTGTTTTACAAGGATGATCTACAAATATCGCATCTTCACAATCAAGATTAGTTTTCCAGGAGTTGCCAAAATCTATTGCATTGTTTGCTAATGTTCCATTGGGTGTTAAGAAATCATCTCCACGATATCTGTTAAATGTTCCACATAAACCAGATGTTCTACTTAGATAACGAGCTTGTACTGTTATTCTCACGTTATGAACGTTATTCCACATTACTTCGACACCATAATCACTTTCAATCAAGGTTATGCCACGAGTAGGATTGGAGATATTCACACCTTTGGCTGAGAAAAAAATAGAAAATAGCATGTGATTGATCTTTGTCGATTCACGTTTTGGTTGAATTTACACAGGACACAGGCCTGAGGCTAGCGGCTGAATCTTCAGTTATATAATAACATTAAGAATTCCTTCAATTTCATTGGTCGAGAGCTATGACCTATAACAGGACAGACGCACGAAATAACGTCACAGATAAATTTTAAACGGATTAGATCAGTCATCTTTTGTTCATTTTGTCATCCAATCACAATTTAGCACGTATCGTAAGCTAGCCAATAGCCTCTTTGTTTTGTTCTTATCGCAAACGACGTCATACCGTGTATCTATACTGAACAGACAACGATTCAATGTACTCTATTTGTTAAATATCGCATTTGTTCTTATCTTGATATTGGGAGGTTTAATATCGACTTCCGCTACGAGCATCGATACCAATATTCAGTCAGGCGCATGCGCAGACGTAACAATCGTCCAAAATGTGGTAACACTGGAAGTCGCGAGTACCATTTTAGGAGTTGAAAATGGAATTGTATAGGCATACGAAGTACCGAATCATATTTACTGTATTATTGTCATTAGCCGTAGTTTTCTAATATATTAATTAGCTAGTATATTAATTGCATAATGTTTAAGCTTTGTTTGATGAGACTTAAGGATTGCGATTAGAGTTTTTATATGTGAATATAGCCGCCATGAATACGCTGGCTTTGAATCAGACATTTATGATAGAAGTTGACTTACCCATATACATTAAGGAAACTGTCGCTCCATTCACAACCACACTGCCTCGCAGGAGTTGGATGGTTATATTTGGAAACAATACTGTCAATGACTTTGTGCAGGAAGGTTGTCCATTTCCACATTTTTCATTCACTTGTCTTATTTCAAATGTGTTGTTCACGTTGTCTCTAGCCATAACGTATTCACATGTCCCCATGAATTCATAATGTATCCCATCAAATGTTGAATAGTGCGGATCGCCTCGTGAATTACATGTTCCTTCAACTGTGTGCAAGAGAATAACAGGTTAATTGAAAGCCTTCAAGAAACCGTTTGCTGCAAACTTTAGGATAATAATTAAAAAAAAAGAATGCTTTGTTTTCCCTTGAGGAAAGCTCAATATTTTCCTTCGGGGATCAGTAATTGTATTAAGTGTATACTAGGCAAGAATTAACAGTAATTCTAAGGGCGAGGAATACTGAAGTTGGTGCACCATAAAAAGGTCATTTGCTATAGTTTGTGTCTAGTTCACAGGACGGACATAAGTGTGCCAAGTATGCTTTAGTCGTTTTAGAGCTTAGTTTTATGGTAAAAGAGAGGGAGAGTTATTACCGCAATATACTCAAATTAACTTTGGTACCATTGCGCAAAAAAATATTTCTTTTCGGACGTGTCCGAAACAACTGCTCAAGCGAACTTAGTGACACTAGAATCAGAATAGTCGTAAATTTCTACTTCAACATAATTTCAAAATTTCTAATTTCATAAAGATTCAAAAAATCTTTTTGTTGTGTACCACCTTCAATATTACAAATAATTTAGATGATATTTTACTGGTTAATAATTAAAAGGCATCATGCACCACCACATCTTACACAAAGCTTTAGGCCTATAAAGTCAGAAACCAACTCTAATTAAGTCATTGTCAACTCAAATTTTGTCGTTTTTACAGTTTTTGTTTCACAAAAACAATAATAACAGCACTCAGCGATTCCAGATTCCGATCACAATGATCACAATGTTTTAGTTTTTTTACTTACTTCGCCTGCAATGAGGTCCTTCATGATTTTCTTTACATACACATTTGAAAATACCATTGGCAGGAATGCAATTTTCATTTTTCCCACAGGCAAGAATACTGCAATTTTTCACTGAAAAAGGATATACACATTCAACTTACACACTCATTTTATTTTTAATTTTTAATTTCATATTGGTCGAATTCGGTACAATTTAGGAACATGGCTAGATGCTATGTGACTGTAGTATTTTTCCGTAACACTTTCTTTTCAATACTATATTTCTAGCTAGACGTAACAAAATGGTTAAGATGTGAATATCAGATTTAGCTCAAAGTTACACACGATAAAAAAGACGTTTTTGCTGTTCCATTTTTTTTGAATTATCACAAGATACAAATTGCAATAAAAGGAGGAAGATTTTACACGTATCTTATTAAGCACATATATTATACCTTCACAATGTTGGCCATCACCTATGAAGCCTTCATCACACAGACAATAGTAAGAACCAATTTGGTTTACACAAGTTGTGGCGTTAGGATGACAAGCGTTTGGATCGAAACATTCATTTATATCTAGAAAAGAAAAGATATTTATTACCGTTGTCAACATGCGTGAGTATAACATATATACTGTATTAGGAACGTACTCGTAAACACGCGGACAAATGTTCGCTATTTTAGAACATAGATCTACGTATTTTAAAAAGTTCAAAAATTTTTTTAAAACTTGTCCCCAACTCAAAATATAACCAAGGAAATTACTGTCGATGTACGCACGAGCCCGAACTAATTTGAAAAGCAAATTTGAAACCTTTTTCTAAAAGTTCAAAAGTTGAAATTGCTAAGACGAAACTCAGCAAGAATTAAGTTTTGTATATGTCGCTACCTGCACAGTTCACACCATTTCCAAAAAACCCTTCCTTGCAAGAGCAGTTAAAACTTCCCAATGAATCTGAGCATGTTGAATATACAGAGCAAAAGGTTCCACGGCAACATTCATCCACGTCTAAAAATGAAAAAATGTTTGCCAAATTTTAGTGAATTTTTGGAAACGAGTATTCGAAAACACAAAATTAATGGGGTGCCATTTACCATTTATTCTCTGCTCGTTAAAAAAATTACACGGCATTTACAATACATGTACTTTTGTACTGTGTACTATTATCATTACTATTATTATTAGAATTATCGATTGTAAAATAGAAGCCCTAAAGGTAAACTATTTCAGCTAATTAAACCTGTACGGAAGCAAGAAGATTTAAAGATTAACTACCATTGCAAGTCATTCTTAAAATATACTACTCACCATATGCAACAACAAAACCGGCCATCTCTTGGTTCAATGAAATGTTTCCACCTTGTTCTAGAAATAAGTTCTTGACATACATGTAAATCAACTTATTTTCTTTAGATAACACATACAAATTGTCAATATCAGTTGCAACTTGTATCTTTTCTGGATAGGTGATGTTCAGCTTGCTTGTTTTCCCTGTATATGTCGTTTTCATGACCTCGTAACCTGTGTTCTCGTAATTGATCCAGTAGATAGCACTGTCGTATACGTCAACAGAAATTGACTGCGCTAACCCGGGATAGGTAAAATTTTTGAATGATTGATCATTTGGATCGTAGCGAATGATTGGAGGATTTGAAGATCTGGCCATATAGAGATAACTATGAAAAGAAAAAATACATAGTTTTGCGAAATGTGTGAAAAAATCGTACATCTCAGCACCAATAATTCCTGTGACGTTATTGGAAGTTCTAATCGGCAGCTATTATATAAATGTGATGAGTGACGGAGTAAGATTTACGTAATTTACCCTGAAGCTATGTCGATTTCCAGATCTCTTACGTCAGAGATATCCGATAGAGCCTCAACTGCAGTTTGTTGACCACTTGAAATATTGTGCATCCATATACTTTTATGAAGTGAGTGGTAATAATATATCACATTACTTTTGCCATCGACCGTGAAAAAGCTTACATTACTAATCGGTATGGAGGTAGCGTTGGAACCATCCAAATTATAACTTTCAAATCCTGTGGTATTAAAATACAGGTACAACTTTCTGTTTATACCATCATATGACAACAAAGCATTTAAACGACCGTCGATACTCTTCGGGCTGGGAGTGGATTCTTTTGTGCTATAGGACAAAGTTCCCATTGATGTGGAAACGAATAAATAGGGTACTTGGCATCGATCTGAAAAAGAAACGCAAGTTATAGTCATGCGTTTTATTTCTAAAAATTTTTAGGTAATATCTAGTAATAACTGTTCACTTTTTAAACAGTAAAAAACATTCAAAGCCAAAAAGACGCAGAACATTATGACGATGTCATTGCTTGGCCTCTTTAGCAGACTAATTCAAAGATCAACGAGTAACAAGGAGTAACATGTTAAGATTTTAGTTACCTTGAATTTCACATCTATCTCCCAAGAAACTGGGATGACATCTACATTCAAATGAAGCACCAACGTTTCTACATCTTCCTCCATTGTAACATGGAGCACTCGCACATGGGGTACCTTTCAAAAGAAGATTCGTAATTGTTCAAAATGATGGAAATATTCAGATTCTAGTCCAACAATGTAACACCCAAAAGTTTTGAAATCTGAGAAGCCCAAATGTCATACGGAATTTCAAGGTAATCTCAAGCAGAACAGTTGCAGTTTTAACAAAGTTATTAACTCACGGCAACTTGCGGATTCATCTAAACTCTCCCAAGGTATAACAACGTTGGAAGCACAATCATCAGCGTAAGCTTCAAGAGCCTGACAATAACAAACAACAGGATCATCTTCACAAGCACACATATCATATTCACAATCTTCAATATATCCTTCTTGAACGGGATCGATATAACTGGAACAATTACTGAAAGGTGGTTTGGTTAACGTTGAACACTTTTCACGAGCTTTCCATTTTCTTCCTGGATTGATATCACATGGGTGCGGCACTTCAATGGCTTCGTCACATTCTGAATCAACTTTCCAAGAATTTCCGAATGCAACTGAATCAGTTGTAAATGTTCCATTGTATGTCCAGAAATCATCACCACGCCTTTTATTATAAGTACCACATAAACCAGATGTTCTATTTATATAACGACCTAAAATTGTCACTCGCACATTGTAGACATTGTTCCAAAATACTGTCACGCCATAGTCACTTGTTACCAATGTTTGACCACTTCCAGGTCTACTAATGGTAACATCTTGAAAGGAATATAAAATAGAATAATAAGTCAGGAACTTTGAATGGAGCGAAAACAAACTGTAGAATAGAGAATAATAATGTTATGCTATGCGCCCCCCCTACTTTGCTTCTTCGAACAGAATAACGAACACACCCAGATTATGTTGCATGCATGTGATCCATGTCAAATTATGTTAATTAATGTGATCCATGATTGGCCCAACTTAATTACTCGCAAAATAGAAAAGAAAAGCTTAAGAAAAACTAAAGGTCTAGAATTTTATTGTTTTCAATACAAAATCAATCATTTTATCTCGACTCATGAAATTTTTTATCCAAAAGAACTCATAAACCGAGATACCTGGATAGTTGACTGGTAATGTAACTTGAGCACCATTAACTAAGGTCATTCCTCTTCGGAGATGAATGAAGGTTGAATTTGTAAATATCACTGTCAATGATTTCGTACACGTGGGAAGTCCATTTCCACAAGGTTCATTTTCTTGCCTTATTTCAAATGTGTTGTTTACAAAGTCTTTTGCCAGAACGTATTCACATTTTCCCATGAAGTCAAAACGTTTTCCATCAAATGTCGTGTAATGCGGATCTCCCTGAGCTTTACATGTCGCTTCAACTACAAAGAAGAGTTTAAAATATAAATTGAGCTGTTTTTGTTCGCATAAGGATTACATAAATAAAAATTAATATAGTTTCGTGGAAACACTGTTGGTAGACGTTAGAAACTCTCATGCTCGGAGGACTTGTCATTCGATGGCCCATCCCTTGAAACGTTTCAATCTAGAAAGTTCTGTAAATTTTTATCGCATTTTTCCGTGCTAGGCTCAGTTTTCGTCAAGTTCATCTTCCACCAATCGAATATGTATCAGAAACCAACCTCTCTTTTCGCAACTTTGCCCTTCAAAATCCTGGTTACAAACACATTGATGGGTGCCACCGACCGCAACACACATTTCATTTTCTCCACACTTCATTTCATTACAGTTTAAAACTAAAATGAAAAAATCTAAATAAGTCTTTTTCGCAACATAGAAAAACAATTTGTAAAATTCAATAGATTCTCGACTTCGAAATGCAAGCAATTTAGTTCTTTGTTATATGATAATAATCTTTAATTATATAGGAAAACTTTGTCACTATAAAGTGGTTTTCACAAAGGTCCTGCTTATAATGATCTCTATGAAAATATGAAACTATGTATTAGATAAAAGTCGCTAAATACGTCTTTTTAAATATTCATTAAAATATAGATAAGTCTAGGGTTATTAAGTTAAAAGTTTTGAAAATAACTTTCTCTTAAAAATCTATCATGAGAAAGCATTTCGTATAAATATCACTTTGCCTGTTCATTTAGAATTGTGTTTATTTTCTGTCGCACATTCTGCTACAAGCATGCATCTATACCAAATAAGGAGTTTGATTACACAGGCAAAATGTAATGGCGGCACAACATACCATCGACAAACAGAACAAGAAATAAGTAGTAAAATTCAAAGCTCGGTAGAATATGTTAGTTATCAACTAATCTCACATTTCCGCGAGATATTCGCTCAGGGATTTTTTAGGCAAATATTACTAATTAATAGATTATAACCAACAAGAACACTAGTATTTTTTGCTTCTCATGTACACAATTTGAATAAATTGACGAACCTAGCTTAGTAAGTATGGACAGGAGCGTTTCGCATTGGTGATTGCGAGCAAAGTGTGGCACCTAATAACGTTTATCATCTCATTAAATAATATTGTTTGAATTGCATTCGAAGCGACCAAAATGCGACGTGTAACCTAGGCCATATACATTTGTGCATCATTTAGATGTGTTTAGATGTGTGAAAAATATATTCATCAGAGATAAAACCATACCTCTGCAAGTTGAGGACGACATATTCTGTGCCAAAGTTGCAAATTCATTAAAATCTTGCAATAAGTAAACATATTTATCTACGGGATGTGAAGCCATTGTTTTCAACTCGTTTACATCGATTCCTGAGCCAACCCCAATCGAATATATGACAACGCCTGCTTTTTTTAGCTCCTGGGATGGTTGTGCAACATTTCCACTGCTTTTCCCATCAGTCAACACTATCAGTATTCTTTTTGTGTCTGAATGAATAATTTTTATTTATATTTCATTTATATTCGCTATTAACAACATCATGATGAAAAATATTGCATATTGCTGCGTATGCTAGAGTACATATTTTCGGTTCAGGAGGAGAGCTCCAAGGGGACGCAATGAGAAGTACTGATAAAATTTTTAAAATTCGCTAATTTTCTAGACCTGAGATAACGAAAAGCCAACATAACTTAATCAAAGATCTGGATTGGGTTTGTAATTGAAATAAAGGTGAAATAACAAGGGAGCGCATATTCATAATTTCATTATTAATGAATCTGTTCAAATTTTTTTTATGGCGCTAAATACGTGATAAACGTAATATGCATGCATGATAAAAAAAAAAAAAAAAAAAGAATAACTCGTATAATTAACAAACCTGATATGCGGGTATTAAACATGTGCGATTTCGCAAGTGTCAAGGCTGCGGCAGTATTAGTGCCTCCACCCGTGTACGGAATGTTGTCTATAGCAGAATAGAGATCTTGCCGTGTTGGAAATGCTTGAGAAAATGTAAGATGCAATGACGGTGAGGAGGCATATGACATCACGGAGACCCTTGTATTATTTTGTGAAACTTTGAAGTGATAGATAAGGTCCTTTACAAACGATTTCATTGTCTCAAAATGTGCTGACCCAATACTACCAGAACTGTCTAACATAAATCCAAGATCAATCTTCGTCGTACACCTTGGAATTAATTTACCTACGAAAAGAAAATGGAAGAACATTTTAATAAAAAGAAAATTGCCCGTTGAATCAGACTTGCATTGCAAGTAATAGTTACGAAATATATCTGTATGGGAATTTCACATGGCGAGTGCGTTGCTCGCAAATCCCATAGAGAACAGTCGCTTGTATTTTGAGATTTTTTGTGAAATTGATTATCAATCTATGACAACACCCTTGCATTACCTTTTACACAGAACAACCACATGCAGTAATTACCGATCTATACTTGCATCATATGTTCCATTACATGCATGTGAAGAAGATACTGTAAAGTTATCAGTACTTAGAAATTGACTATTCCAAATTTCGCAAAAAGGATTAAAGTATTTGGAAGAAAAAGTAGAACCCATTGTTAGGCATAAAAGATAAAAAAATTGCCCCAACATTCGCCCAGAAATGAATTGATATCAATGTTATCAAACTGTTTTCCGGTCGAGCTTTGGTAGAGATATTAAGAATATTAACGTCAATGAGTCCGCAACGATGTTTGGCATAGATAACCCATGGCGCTGAAAATTTTTTTATGTACACTGCACTGTAACTAAGGATATCAATAGTATACCAAAATGGCATAATTTCCTTTCTAACTTTCTATAATGATGACAAATGCTAGATATTTAAATTATATCATATTCTCAATTGTAGACGTTATACATACATGTTCGCCCATCTCCAGTATAATCTTCGTTACAAATACAGGCAAATGAACCATTCGTGTTTATACATGATGCTCGAATTGAATGATCACAGTTGTTACTCCCAATCTCGCATTCATTTATATCTGTAGTGTTAAAACACAAAAATTAATAATTTCCAGACAAGGTACATAAAGTACTAGGTACATAAATTTCCCGCAGTCTGGGGCAAATAGTAAAGCGTAGTTCTTATATGTCACCAACGGTCGACGATGGCCATGCATTATCGGTGATATGCTTTTTCATTTTGAATTTTTTTTTGTTACAGCCCACAAACAATACATCGGCGTTGTCAGTGACATATGAGAACCATGCAGGCTTTAACGAAGCTTATTTTAAGCAAATATTGCAAAACGCCGGCACACGACTGTTGTAAAACATTTTTTTTAGTTGAAAGAGACACAGCGTGGCATTTATGTGTGTACCTTCACAATTTTCACCATTTCCAGTGTATCCTTCTTTGCAAGAGCAGTTAAAACTTCCCAATGAATCTGAACATGTTGAATACACTGAACAAAATGTTCCACGGCAACATTCATCCACGTCTAAAAAATGAAAAATGGCTTTAAGCAAATTTTTATTGAGTACATTTTTTACAATGTTTCTTAAATATTGAAGCCTGAAATAAATAATTTTGTTTTATAGGTGCTGTGTATTTTAAATGTGATTGGTTCATTCATAGTCACATGACTTTAAATAAATGCAATGAAAGTGAAAGTGAAAGTGAAAGTGAAAAGTGCAAGTGAAAAATTGTTGCCCGCATATTGTCATAACAAGGTTTTTTGAAATGAAATTGTCGTGTAACATGTAGGTTTTTGTTTTTATATAACAAAACACTTAATGTTCGCTACACCTGGGGAAATAGTCAGTTTTGTTTTCCCTCGAGTCTCAATGTTTCCCTCGACTCAGACTCATGGGAAAACAAAACTCACTATTTCCCTCGGGAGCATACATTAAGTGTATAATATTTCAGCATGCAAGTTAAACCTGTACACAAGCAACAAGATTTAAAGATTTGAAGATTATCTACTATTGCAAATCATTCTTAAAATATACAAAGATCTGCTCACCATATGCAACGACAAGACCTCTAATCTCCCGCTGTAATGAAATGATTCCAACATCTCGTGCATCCAAATTCTTGATATATTTGAGAATGAGGTTATCATGCTTAGATATCACGTACAAATTTTCAATATCAGTCGCAACTTGTATTTTGTTTGAATAGGTAATGTTCAGCTTGCTTGTTTTGCCAGTATATGTCGTTTTCATGACCTCGTAACCTGTGTCCTCGTAATTAATCCAGTAGATAACTCTGTCGTATACGTCAACAGAAATTGATTGCGCTAACCCGGGATAGGTGAAATTTTTGATTGATTGATCATTTGGATCGTAGCGAATGATTGGGGGATTTGAGGATCTGGCCATATAGATATAACTATGAAAAGGAAAAAGTTAAGATTTCTACAATACATGGCTTTGCGAAATAGTTAAAAAAGTACAGCTCAGTACCAATAACGGGGCTTGCGGAGTGGTGGGAAATTAATTAGGAGATAAACATATAAGGAATTAACAAATATGATTTACCCTGAAACTATGTCGATTTCCAAGTCTCTTACGTCAGAGATATCCGATAGAGCCTCAACTGCAGTTTGTTGACCACTTGAAATATTGTACATCCATATACTTTTATGAAGTGAGTGGAAATAATATATCACATTACTTTTGCCATCGACCGTGAAAAAGCTTACATTACTGATCGGTATGGAGGTAGCGTTGAAACCATCCAAAATGTAACTATGAAATCCTGTATTATTAAAATACAGGTACAACCTTCTGTTTATACCATCATATGACAACAAAGCATTTAAACGATCATCGATACTGTTCGCGCCAAGTGTGTAATCTTTAGTGCTATAGGACAAAGTGCCCATTGACGTGGAAACGAATAAATAAGGTACTTGGCATTGATCTGAAAAGACGAAACGTTAGTCGTGAATTTTCGTTCTAAAAATATAGTTGGAAATATTGCTACACATGATTTTAAAACAATAATAAATGTTCACTTTCTACTGTAAAAATTCGAACATCTCATCGAAATCTCATCGACATTCTAACCATTGGTTTACCCGGAATTCCTATAAGCAGGCGAATTGAACGACCAACAAGAAACATGACAGTGTTCAGGATTTAGTTACCTTGAATTTCACATCTATCTCCCAGGAAACTAGGATGACATCTACATTCAAATGAAGCACCAACGTTTGTACATCTTCCTCCATTGTAACATGGAGCACTCGCACAAGGGGTACCTTTCAAAAGAAGGTTCGATAATCGCTCAGAATGATGGAAATATTTATAATCAAGTCAACTGTGTAACACGCAAAAATGTTGAATACTGGAAGCTCAAAATATTCATTTCAAAGAAATCTCAAGAAGTGCAGTTACAGTAGTTATTTACTTACGGCAAATTGAGGATTCATCTAGACTCTCCCAAGGTATAACAACATTGGAAGCACAATCATCAGCGTAAGCTTCAAGAGCCTGACAATAACAAACAACAGGATCATCTTCACAAGCACACATATCATATTCACAATCTTCAATATATCCTTCTTGAACCGGATTGATATAACTGGAACAATTACTGAAAGGTGGTTTGGTTAACGCTGAACACTTATTACGAGCTATCAATTTTCTCCCTGGATTGATGTCACATGGGTGCGGCACTTCAACGGCTTCGTCACATTCTGGATCAACTTTCCAAGAATTTCCGAATGCAACAGAATCAGTTGTACATATTCCATCGTAAGTGCAGAAATCATCACCTCGTCTTTTATTATAAGTACCACATAAACCAGATGTTCTATTTATATAACGACCTAGAATTGTCACTCGCACATTGTAGACATTGTTCCAAAATACTGTCACACCATAATCACTTGTTACCAATGTTTGACCACTTCCAGGCTTAGTAATGTTAACATCTTAAATGATTATAAAATGATTTAATTAACCGGGAACTGTGAGTGGAGCGGTCAATAACTAAATAATAGATCATAATTGTTATCCTATGCGCCCTTACTTTGCTTCTTAGATCGGAATGCTAGAATCAAAAAGAACCTAAAGATCTGTAATTTATATTGTTTCAAATGAACTTTCCATTTTTTCAAATTATGAATATCTGCCCACTATAGCACTCTCAAACATTACTAGTTACTAGTACAATGCACTGTTACTAGTAGAATAGATACCTGGATAGCTGACTGGCAATGTGACTTTCACACCATTAACTAACGTCATTCCTCTTCGCAATTCAATGAAGGTTAAATTTGTAAATATCACTGTCAATGATTTCGTACACGTCGGAAGTCCATTTCCACAAGGTTCATTTGCTTGCCTTATTTCAAATGTGTTGTTTACAAAGTCTTTTGCCAGAACATATTCACATTTTCCCATGAAGTCAAAACGTTTTCCATCAAATGTAGTGTAATGTGGATCTCCCTGGGCTTTACATGTCGCTTCAACTACAAATGAAAGCGTAAAGAATAATTCGAAAATCAAGCTGAAGTTGTTCACGAATCGAGACTAGCTTAATAATGAAGAAGCGTTTCATGGAAATACTGAAAGTAAACGTTTTTTCACGGTTAGAAGACTCGTCGTTTGATAGCCCAACCCTGGAAACGTTTGAATCAGGAAGTTCAACAAAATTTTCTGCACGTTTTGAATCGTTTTTTTAAGGTCATCTTACACAAAAGCCCAAAAATGTATTGTAATTACCCATCATGGGTATCTCACTGTATGCTTATATTCGCAGATATGTTGTACCTACCTCTTTTTTGGCAACTTTGTCCTTCAAAATCAGGGTGACAAATACATCCATGGGTATCACCAACCGGAACACATATCTCATTTTCTCCGCATCTTATTTCATTACAGTTCAAAACTAAAAAGAAAATGTCTGAATCAGCTATACCCAATCAAAATCGCAGTAGCAAATAGTGCCACCTACATTAATATAAGAAAACCACCAGTAAGATAAATAAAATAGAGATTAACGAGGTAACCCTTTGGGAGATATGAAATGGCAGTTCTCGTTCTGATCAACTGACAATTAATTTTAAGTGAAATGATCGTCTCAAAAATTGCCACTTTAACAAGCACCGTCTCATTTAGAATCTGCTTATTCTAAGCAGATGAAAGCTAGGAGTCGAAAGCTCCTGTAACCAAGATGTTAACATTCATGATCAATGATGATGAAGACTCTCTAAACAAACTACACCAAGCTTGACCAGCTAAAGATAACCACCAATGGCCAGTCTTCAAAGCAGTAATTCCAGAGTCAAAAGGGCCTGAGGTTGACATTTTAACGGAGACCTTACCGCAATAAAGAAATAAACTTCTAGTACCTAAAATTCAAAAGATTGTCGACTTCGAAATGCGGGCGATTTAAAATCTTGATTGCTGGCGATTAAAAATGTGAAATATTTTCACATGTGCAATTTCGCATTTAATTTCATGTGAAATCTTTTCACAATGAAATGTCACATCTGACTTTATGTGAATTCTGAATTTCACATAATATCACATTATTTTCGTAAGGGTTACAATCCCCCACTTGATGATAATTTCATAGAGGACCAAAACAAAGGCTTTATAACAAAAAAGTCCCACCAAAATACATGAACAAATGGTTTTTATGCAGTGAACATTTTTAAGAAAAAAGATTTTGGAACTATGGTTGGTGACAAAGGTTTACAGCATTGCGTGTTTTTTTTGATAATATATTTGTGCATGATTTAAGTTTGTTCTTAAAATGATATTAAACTTAAAACCATACCTCTGCATGTTGTGGACGACATATTCTGTGCCAAAATTGAAAATTCATTAAAATCTTGCAATAAGTAAACATGATCATCAACAGGAGGTGAAGCCATTATTCTCAACTCGTTTACATCGATTCCTGAGCCAACTCCAATCGAATATATGACAACGTCTTCTTTTTTTAGCTCCTGGGATGGTTGTGCAACATTTCCACTGCTTTGCCCATCAGTCAACACTATCAAAACCCTTTTTGTTCCTAAAATGATTAATTTGCATTTGTTTAAGTTCCTTATTAACGATATCAATAAAATATACGGCATATTGCCGGGTATAAAGATATTTTAGGACATGTTACACGGTGCTATTTTTCTTGCAACTTGCAATGCTATTCTTCTTTTGAGATATGCAAATTTGACAACTATCGAACTTAAGTCTTCATTACAATCCATTACTTTTACACTTACATTTTGAAGTCTCTTTACTAATTTACATCTCCGAAAAGTAGAATTGCATTGCAAGTTGCAAGAAAAATTGCACCGTGTAATATGGCATTTAAATTTCCATTTGACATTCGGAGAGGAGGGGGGGGGGGGTACAATAAGATTTGAAGCATGCCCTCGTAGAGTTTCCAAAATTCACCAATAGTCTCCACTATGGGTAACTGAAAGCAGCATGTCTTATTTAAAGATATCACGCTATAGATTTAACGCTGCAAAAGATTTATTTCGAATTCATTTAAATTCCTTATTTCCACTTCATTTCTCACAACTCGAAAGAAGCAGGCGAAATATTTCGCATTTTGCAGAAACATTTTGACGGAATCAGCACTTGATGGGTTGACGTGTAATCCATTAATCTTCAGGTTTCGAGCATATTTCCTCCAAACCCAGTAACAACAAGTTAATGCGGAAAAAAACAAGAAATGATAGAAATGCATGCATGATAAACAAAATATTGGAAAATAAAAGAATAACTCGTATAATTAACAAACCTAATACGCGCGCACCATTGTTGGTATTGAACATGTGTGATTTCGCAAGTCTCAAGCCTTCGGCAGTATTAGTGCCTCCACCCGTGTACGGAATGTTGTCTATAGCAGAATAGAGATCTTGCCGTGTTGGAAATGCTTGAGAAAATGTAAGATGCAATGACGCCGAGGAGGCATATGATATCACGGAGACCCTTGTTTTGTTTTGTGAAACTTTGAAGTGAAAGATAAGGTCCTTTACAAACGATTTCATTGTCTCAAAATGTGCTGATCCGATACTACCAGAACTGTCTAACATAAATCCAAGATCACTCTTCGTCGTACATCTTGGAATTAATTTGCCTACAAAAAAAAATGCAACAACATTTGAATAACTCTGTCCAACATTTGTACAAGTACGAGTTAAAATACGAGCGACTTATCTGTATGGGTATTTACAATGGCGAGTGCGTTGCACGTATATAGGTAGTGGGCTACTATTTTCGAGAGACTTATAAGACAAAGAGATTTTCGCCATATTGGATGACATTTGAATTGCAAAAAATCCTTTGTTAAAATCATCCAACATGGCGGCGATGACGCCACATGAGAACTACCTATAAATCATATAGAGATCTGTCGCGAGTATTTTAAAGTGCTTGGGAAAGTCATTATCAAAGAAAACTACTTTGCGTACAGTGGCGTAGCCAGCCTAACAATTTAGTCATGCTATGCTAATATTTTGGTGTTCATGCATTGACTGTGAAAACAATAAATTTCTAAATAAATGTATAATAAAAGAATATTGTTCTGAATTTCTGCGTAAGAGCTGGCGTATTAATTGGGAGCGGTCCCATTGGTGCACACCATTCATTTATAAAATTTTACTGGGGGATTTATTAAGCATTTAACCCCCCCCCCTCCCGGATAAGCTCCGCCGGCCTTGGGCTATAGAAACCCATGTAACTGGATTTTCCTTTGGAGCAATCCATAGATTTTCCATAATATAGGGTGGATAACAAAAGGCAACCACTTAATTTTCAAAAATATTTACTTAAAGTGGCGTAGCTAGCCTGACGATTTGTCCTGCTATGCTAATATTTTGGTGTTCATTGACTGTGAAAACAATAAATTTCTAAAGAGATGAATAATTATTTTAACTCAAAATTTACATAGCGGGACAAAATCGTCAGGCTGGCTACGCCACTGTTCACTTTGTGAGCTGCACAATTAGAAGTACTATTGTACTATATTTAGAAATATATGAGGTATAAGGCATCTACAGGGTGTCCCAAAAAAACCCGAAAACTATTGAAATCACTTATTGTTAAAATTTAAATGCCGTGTTCACGAATTTCAGCCCGTGGGTATTTAATGCAACTTATAAAATGCTAAATGCTTTGTGTTGCTAGAGAAAGGGGACACGTCGAAGGTCATCGTCCTTGAGATGCACATTTAAATAATGTTATCCATAATTATTTTTAAATTGTAAAAATTGTTAATAAATATCATTTTTGCGAACAAGCAAATTTGACTGTATTATATGCATGCATAAAAATGCTTATGGCAACCCCGATTTATACACTTGTGGGCCCAGCAGAGTGCTTAGGCATTCAAACTCTAACAATGGCATTGTTATGGGTGATTTCAATAGTTTTCGTTTTTTTTGGGACACCCTGTATAATACATACATGTTCGCCCATCTCCGGTATAATCTTCGTTACAAAGGCAGGTAAATGAACCATCCGTGTTTATACATGTCGCTCGAATTGAATGATCACAATTGTTACTCCCAATCTCGCATTCATTTATATCTGTAGTCATAAAACACAAATAATTTCAAGACTTGGTAAATATCTGACGAATCTCTTCTACGAGCGGATATCAATATTATTGCATGGGGCACGCTGCAACAGTGATACTATTGGTGACTTCATTCACATCCCTCAAATAGAATAAGCGAATATACTATAATTATATAGAAGATTACCTTCGCAATGACTACCATTTCTAGCATACCCTACACTACAAGTACAGGTGAAACTTCCAAGAGTGTTTTCGCATACAAATTTCTCGGGACAGTGAGTTCGAAGCTGGCATTCATCTGTGTCTGTATTCAAAAAATAAAAAGTCTATTTATTAGAGTTTATTAATTTAGCCGGAAAATACATATAGTAGCTACATGAAAAACGTACTTTAAAAAAGCAGTTCTTGGGTCATTTTGCCCCTGAACTACTCTCATGTAGACATTTGTGATTTACGGTGGAGACCTAATTTAAATGCATGCTTGTGCATGTATTGAAAAAAAACTTAAAGTCTTAAAGACTCGATCTAATGAGCAGATTCAATCTGTATGAATTGATAAAAAGTGTTAGAGGGGATGCAAAGACATAAAACTTACCATATGCTACAACTAAATCGTGAATTTGAACATTATTAGTGATATTCCCAAGCTTCTCAAGCGATGTTTTCAAATACATATCAATCCGGTTGTTGTTGATGTCAAAAACAAACAAATTAAGAAAGTCAGAAGTCACTTCAATTTTGCCTGGATACGATATATTTAAGGAAACTGTTTCTTTATTAGGCAGTGTTTTCATGACGCTGTGATAGCTTCCATCGAAATTTGCCCAGTAAATAACATTATTGTATTCGTCAAAAAAAATTGACTGTGCAGAACCGCCGGCAAAATGGATCTCTGACTTTGATTGTTCAGATGGATTGTAGCGCACGATTTGTGGATCATTTGCACTTGCTATGTAGAGGTAACTGTAAAAAAGAAAAATTATAAGCGAAAAAATTAAGTTAATGTCAAACAAACAACTACAGTATGTGATGTTGAAAATCATCCATCATGCATGGCGAGAACGTATTGAAAAGCATCTACGTGAAAAAGAAGAAATTTAATAGTGCAAAAGTTTAGTAGTACAACTACAAACCTCTACAAAAAAGGACACCATTAAGAATTAAACTTGTATTCGTGCAAAAGTAAAAATTGACAATGAATCGTATTATACCCATTAGTTGTGTCCATTTCAAGATCTGTGACGTTGGATAGATAGGATAAAGCATCGATTTTAATATCTTGTCCACCTGTCATAATGTGTGTTCTTAATTTATGTTCAATTGAGTGATAATAAATTATCGAATTTGTTCTCCCATCCACCGTGAATAAATCCACATCATTGATTGATGTTGTAGTAGCATCTGAGCCATCCAAATTGTAACTTGTAAAGCCTTGTAACTTCACATACAGGTACAACCGTTTGTTTATTGCATCAAAAGACAGTAAAGCATTCACTCTATCGTCAACTTTGGTTGGGATACTTGTGGATATTTTCGTATTATAAGAATGCGTGCCAAGTGATGTTGAGAAGAATAAATACGGTATTTGGTGACGAACTAGAAAGTAATAACAAGCAATTCATGAGGGCAATTGACGAACATGCAAATCACCAAATTAATTTAAACTTTATTTTCTCGCTCGTAAAACACACATCTACTGTAATTCGTAAAACACACATCTACTATAATTTAAAATTTCTTCTACTTGAAAGCGGCCAAAATATTCGAAGTTGACTAAAACGACTAAGGGCTAAAATTATAATGATGCATGCAAGTTTTGTTAAATCATAAATTCTTATTACTAGTCCTATTCAAGTGCGACAGTTATAGAGCATTAGTCACAGTTACCTTCACTTTCGCATCTTTCACCGCGATATTCAGCAGGACATCTGCATTGAAATGACGAAGGACCAAGATTGATGCAAGTTCCTCTATTGTAACATGGAGCACTTGCGCAAGGGGTATCTATGAAAAATGGACAAATTAAAGTGTGCAAATTTAATTTCTTATTTTACTTCAAAAATGGGCATTTTTTTCGTCACATTTAAACGCTATAAAAGCTAAGTTAGTGGAAGATAATCAGATTAAACTTTGAATCATATGATTTTGTTATTTTGAACAAAATGAAAACATATTCTTCTTTCTAGCTTCGAAGGTTTTTCACAAGCTTAGTCGAGCTATATGATTTTGATAAAGGAAAACCTCCTTTTCTCAACTTAGAACCAAGTAATTATATAATTATATTATTCTATCTCTCTTTGTGCATGCATGCATACTGACATGGGATTTTGCTATAAAATTATAAGTATAACCAAATTTTACAATAACCATTATACTTACGGCAAATTGCAGATTCATTTGTTCCCTTCCATGGTATATTAACATGGGGTGAGCAATCATCAGCGTAAGCTTCAAGAGCCTGACAATAACAAACAACAGGATCATCTTCACAAGCACACATATCATATTCACAGTCTTCAATATACCCTTCACTGGTCGCATCGATGTAACTGGAACAAATACTGAAGGGCGGGTTAAGTAATGTTGAACACTTTTCACGGGCCAGCAATCTTCTAGCTGGTTTGACATCACATGGGTGTAGCACTTCAACAGCATTTGCGCATTCTGGATCAACTTTCCAAGAGTTTCCGAAGGCTACTGGGTCAGTTAAAACTGTTCTATTGGATGTCCAGAATTCATCATCGCGTCTTTTATTATAGGTACCGCATAAACCAGATGTTCTGTTTAAATAACGACCACGAACGGTCACTCGCACATTGTAGACATTGTTCCAAAATACTGTGACACCATAATCACTTGTTACCAATGTTTGACCACTTGCAGGTTTAGTAATGTTAACACCTTGAAAATATGATCGAATAAAGTGTAATAGTCGGTGAAGAACATGGATCGATGAGATTAGGTATTATTATATTTTTGCTTATAATTATGCCGTCAGTTTATCAAATACATATTTACATTAAGTCATACTTGATTTATTCAAAGTATTTTTTCCAGATATAAAAGGAGAAACGGTTATCATTTAATAGATCTGCAAATAATTTCAAGATACCTGGACAGAAGACTGGCAATGTGACTTTCGCTCCATTGACCAATGTCATTCCTCTTCGGAGATGAATGGAGGTTGAATTGGTGAATAAGACTGTCAATGATTTCGTACACGTCGGAAGTCCATTTCCACAAGGTTCATTTGCTTGCCTTATTTCAAATGTGTTGTTTACAAAGTCTTTTGCCAGAACATATTCACATTTTCCCATGAAGTCAAAACGTCTTCCATCGAATGTCGTGTAATGCGGATCTCCCTGAGCTTTACATGTCGCTTCAACTACAAATGAAAGTATAAATTTCATTTATTGCTGCCTTTAAAAGCTGTATAGGGCAGTAAAAGTTCATGTACGCACGGTACAGGGAAATTCAAATGAAATAATTAAGGCTAGAGCATTGTCCTTTGTCTCATGGTCTAAAGGTTAAGAGACAAAAAATAGCGTTGAAGCAGCCTGACGACTTGAACCTTGTTGTTCACATGAGCTCGAAATAACTTAATTTCCGACGCGAGGCTACTCGTTGTCCCAGGACAAAATTCCATGCGTTTCCATCGACTCTGGGACAAGTTCTCTGACTTGTCCCAGAGTACTACATAGCGGGATACCGGCAAATGTACATGACTATGCCTTGTAAAACGAAATAAATTATATCATTTGCCATTACTATTTTTGGCCATGCACTTCTAGATTGTTTGTCTCTGAACTTAAATCTAGAATTTTATTTCTAACGATCTTTTTGTCCCGAGGTATAGGTTGCAGTGAAACACATGGCGCAAGTATAGAGTATATTCTTCTCTGTAGCACCGAGACACTCGAGTTAGCTCCTGATGTTAAGTATTCTTTTTCAGAGAGTAATTATAGTTCCTACCTCTTTTATCACAGTTTTCTCCTTCAAAATCAGCGTTACAAACACATTGATGGGTATCACCAACCGCTACACAAATTTCATTTCTTCCGCAAGTGAGTTCATCACAGTTTACTAAACAGAGAAATGGAAAAATAAGCGCTGTTCAAATGAAACGAGACGGTTGTTTCAATAACATACAACAGGTATCGATTATGACGCAAGCGTTTGGGAAAATATGCATGCGATATAGCTGCATGGTGATAAACAAGATAATATATTCATGGATAAAACCACTGTCCGGCCTATGGAGGGACCAGGGTCGTAAGTACAAAATAAATGTAATTGTTGGGATACATGTTTTTCAAATAAATTATTCAGTTCTGCTCGACGGATTTCTATTTTAAGCTATTGCACTTACAAAGGAAATCCGTCGGGCGGAACTGAATGATTATATTTATTATTCATTAGATAGTGTAATCGTCTGCTGATTGGCTGAAAATGTACGGATAATTTCAGATATCCCTCAGTGCTCGAGCTATATTTCAGCGGACATAGCGTTATCTGTTGGTGCGCATGCTTTTTGCCAGCTTTTATAGTGTTAGGTTGTTATCTGCAGACGTTTGTGGACCGCACCCGCGGTTTCATAACGGTATCGTGCACAAGCGCAGGAAATTCGCGAGCTTCGGTTTTTTCTATTTACGTAATAAAATTTAACAATGGCTGCAAGTACGAGTGCTCGATTCGCATCAGTTTCAAACAGTGGCGTAGCCAGCCAGACGATAAAGTCATGCTATGCAAATTTTATGTTATTATCATAATTTATCTCTTTAGAAATTCATTGTTTTCACAGTCAATGAACACCAAAATATTAGCATAGCATGACTAAATTGTCGGACTGGCTACGCCACTGGTTTCAAAACAGGGAATGGAGAAAATACTCGCTAATAGAGACTCAGGATACACGAAGAAGTCTACGAAGTACCATTTTGAATGACGAGCAATAAATTGTTTGAATATTTACGTTTTATTATGCTCATGTCCTCTAAAGTCAAAGATCTAAAATTTCCATTCAAGTTTGGCAAAGTTATTTTCATACCAAAAAATACCCAATTCAATTAGGTTCTTGTTTGTATATAATTTTTTTGGACGGTGGATAAACAATAAAACTGTATTAAAAAGTAATAAAACCGTACCTTTGCAAGTAGTAGACGACATATTCCGTGCCAAAGTCGCGAATTCATTAAAATTCTGTAACAAATAGACATGATTATCCACGGGAGGAGAAGCCATTGTCCTAAGTTCGTCCACATCGATTCCTGAGCCAACTCCAATAGAATATATGACAATACCAGAGTTTTTCAATTCTTGCGATGGTAGTCCGACACTGCCACTGCTCCTCCCATCGGTTAAGACTATCAATACTCTTTTTGTTCCTGAAAAAATTCCGTTTAATATACATGGGCCCATGGCCACAGCAGATTCATAATTACAAGCAGGGAATAAATTTCGATATAATTATCATCATGCATATTTCCCCGGTCCCATTTATTCATTATTTTATTTTGGAAAGGGTTCAATGTGATTGTGATGGACATAATTCAAATGTAGGACATGTCTCACGTTCAAACATCCATTAAACTGGAAGAAAATAAGGCTTCTTACCAAAAAGAATCAATAAAGATCAGATTTTTCTTTAT
This sequence comes from Dendronephthya gigantea, assembly GCF_004324835.1. Taxonomy (NCBI): domain Eukaryota; kingdom Metazoa; phylum Cnidaria; class Anthozoa; order Malacalcyonacea; family Nephtheidae; genus Dendronephthya; species Dendronephthya gigantea. Next base: position 715,756 of record NW_021163100.1, on the reverse strand, counting down.
GGGTTAAGAAAATCTAATCTTCTCAGAATAAAATCGGCGCGATCAGATACTTTACTCCCCAAATTAGTTTAAAAATAAACTTTTCGAAGTTGGTTTTGAACACATTTGAGTCGAATGCACACCAAACCAATTATTATATCAAATGATTCAATAGAATCCAATTCAACAAACCTAATATGCGGGCACCATTGTTTGTATTGAACATGTCAGATTTCGCAAGTCTCAAGCCTTGGGCAGTATTAGTGCCTCCACCAGTGTAAGGAATGTTGTCTATCGCGGAATGAAGATCTTGTCGTGTCGGAAACTCCCGAGAAAATGTAAAACGTAAAGTCGGTGAGGACGCATATGACATCACGGAGACCCTTGTATTGTTTTGTGAAATCTTAAAATGATCGGTAAGGTCCTTAACAAAAGATTTTATTGTCTCAAAATGTCCAGACCCAATACTACCAGAACTGTCTAACATAAATCCAAGATCACTCTTCGTCGTACATCTTGAAATTAGTTCACCTTAAAAGGAAAGAAAGCACGTAAATGCCACGACAGTTTAAGATACCACTGGGTATAATTGCTGTAAACTATATACTTGTTGATGGCTAACATACGAATAACATCTGTTTGCCAGCTAGCTTAGATTTTTTTTTTAAAATAGAGGCAATAATATATAATTATTATGGTGCATGTATCAGGGAAGTGATTTTGAATAAAGGGAGGGTCATTCTCGAAATATTTTCTGCCTTGAAAAATTGTTTCCAATGCATGAAATAATTCAGTCCTCGTGAAAGCCATAGGAAACGTGGTCAATAGGTCGTGGTCAAGGATTGATTCTTCTTGCGGTCACCTTTCTTTAATTTTTTTTAGTTTTCACAGCATGTAAGAGTAGTTTCACTTTAAAGCTATTGTGGGATACAGATACATACACGTTTGTCCATCTCCGGTATAGTCTTCCTTACAAACACAGGTAAAAGAGCCTTCGGTGTTGATACACGTTGCTCGAAATGGATTATCGCAGTTGTGTGTTCCAGTGTCGCACTCATTTATATCTGAAGACATAAATCACAAATAGAACTGTAAGGTTAGTCTTCTTCCAGTCAAGTAGCTATATGAGAGCTTCACTGTATCTGGCAAAGTTTTAACAAAGCGCTCTCTCGCAGGTGACTGTTCCCATTTTGCACTCGTCAATATCTGAGATTTACAATAATTGCATGCATTGTAGTGTTTTAGAAAATATTCTCTCTTTATTTCCAGGCGTGTGTATTAATGCACTGCAAATATCAATATTTAATTTTTCTGCATTCTGCAATAAAATGAGCACAATAATCATTACATATGGTTGGTACAAACCGATGCAAAAGGTGCCGTCTCCAGTGTATCCAATCGGGCAAGAACAAACGTAGGAACCCGGAGTATTCAAGCAAGTTGCATTCGGATTAACGCAAATGTCTGGTTTCAAGAAGCATTCGTTAATATCTGAAGAGAGAAAACGGGAATTATGACTGTTGCATTTTTTTCGAGTAATTATTAATGAATGTTTAGAACAATAATAAGACCATTTAGCTAAATTTCTTGAATTTTTGTTTTGTTCCCTTATCAATTTCAACAGAACATTTTTCTGATTTTTTGAAGGTTATATCGGTATATGTTTTACTTTCTTTCATGCACATAATTTAGCAGACATCTTGAACACGCAGTTTTCACTAATGGTGCAACCGCCTACAATTTTTTGTGATTGACATCGTCAATGCTGAAGATATACCAAGTCTAAAAGTCTTTTCAAGGTTTAATTTTTCTTTTCTTTATAATACCTTTCTCATTCTTTACCTGAACAAAGTTTCCCATTTCCATTATATCCAATGTTACATGAACAGCTGAACGATCCATTTGTGTTAACACACGACGCTTGAGCATTGCAGGTGTCTCTTCCCATTTTGCACTCGTCAATATCTGGTAATGGGATTTACAATAATTGCATGCATTATAATGTTTTAGAAAACATTTATTTCCAGGCGTGTATATTAATGCACTGCAAATATCAATATTTAATTTTTCTGCATTCTACAATAAAACGGGCGCATTAATCATTATATATGATTTGAGAAGCAAATTTGAAACCTTTCTTCATTAGTTCAAAAGTTGAAATTGCTAAGAAGAAACTCAGCAAGAATTTTTGTATATGTTGCTACCTGCACAGTTCACACCATTTCCAGAAAACCCTTCCTTGCAAGAGCAGTTAAAACTTCCCAATGAATCTGAGCATGTTGAATAAACAGAGCAAAAGGCTCCACGGCAACATTCATCCACGTCTAAAAATGAAAAAAATGTTTGCGAAATTTTTTATTGAATATAATTTTTGGAAACGGGTATTCGAATACACAAAATTAATCGGGTGCATCATTTACCATCTATCCTCTGCTCATTAAAAAAAATTACCCAACATTTACAATACATGTACTTTTGTACTGTGTACTATTATCATCAAATTTAAAATTATTTTTAGAAATATTATATCTCAACTGTAAATCATCCAATCAGAAAGCTCGCTTTGTACCACGTGATCAGTAAATTAATCATGGAGTCCCATCGAATTTTTTCACATTACGCTATAAAAGTCGAATACCCCGCTGCAGAGTTTGCGTGTACCACGCGTGGATGCTTCGCACACGACTCGAGGTTGTCAACAATTTCAAAATAGAGGCAAAAGAAGCCATTTCACCCAGCTTTTGCGCTGCCTACACGTTGTTTCGATATAGTATATAATTTATAGACCTTCCGCTCGGGGAATTCGACGAAATATAACCCCCTCGAGAAGATATATCCCTCCCTTGGGGGTAATATTTCGTCGAATTCCCCTCGCTCCAGGTCTATAAATGATAATTATCGATTGTAAAATAGAAGCCCTATTAACGTACATTATTTCAGCTAATTAAACCTGTACGGAAGCAAGAAGATTTAAAGATTAACTACCATTGCAAGTCATTCTTAAAATATTCAAAGAGCTACTCACCATATGCAACAACAAAACCGGCCATTTCCTGGTTCAACGAAATGTTTCCACCTTGTTTTAAAAATAAGTTCTTGACATACATGTAAATCAACTTATTATCTTTAGATAACACATACAAATTGTCAATATCAGTCGCAACTTGTATTTTGTTTGAATAGGTAATGTTCAGCTTGCTTGTTTTGCCAGTATATGTCGTTTTCATGACCTCGTAACCAGTGTCCTCGTAATTTATCCAGTAGATAGCACTGTCGTATACGTCAACAGAAATTGACTGCGCTAACCCAGAGTAGGTGAAATTTTTGAAAGTTTGATCATTTGGATCGTAACGAATTATTGGAGGATTTGAGGATCTGGCTATATAGAGATAACTATGAAAAGAAAGAGTACATGGTTTTACGAAATGTGTGAAAAAATCGTACATTTAAGCACTAACTGTTCCTTGGACGTTATTGGATGTTTTAATCTGCAGCTATTACATAAGTGTAATGGATGTCTGCTATTATACTTAGAATTAGGAGTAAGATTTACGTAATTTACCCTGAAACTATGTCGATTTCCAAATCTCTTACGTCAGAGATATCCGATAGAGCCTCAACTGCAGTTTGTTGACCACTTGAAATATTGTGCATCCATATAGTTTTATGAAGTGAGTGGAAATAATATATCACATTACTTTTGCCATCGACCGTGAAAAAGCTTACATTACTGATCGGTATGGAGGTAGCGTTGGAACCATCCAAATTGTAACTATGAAATCCTGTATTATTAAAATACAGGTACAACCTTCTGTTTATACCATCATATGACAACAAAGCATTTAAACGATCATCGATACTGTTCGCGCTGAGTGTGTGTTCTTTTGTGCTATAGGACAAAGTGCCCATTGATGTGGAAACGAATAAATAAGGTACTTGGCATTGATCTGAAAAGAAGAAACGTTAGTCGTGAATTTTCGTTCCAAAAACATAGTTGGAAATATTGCTACACATGATTTTAAAACAATAATAAATGTTCACTTTCTACTGTAAAAATTCGAACATCTCATCGAAATCTCATCGACATTCTAACCGTTGGTTTACCCGGAATTCCTATAAGCAGGCGAATTGAACGACCAACAAGAAACATGACAGTGTTCAGGATTTAGTTACCTTGAATTTCACATCTATCTCCCAGGAAACTAGGATGACATCTACATTCAAATGAAGCGCCAACGTTTGTACATCTTCCTCCATTGTAACATGGAGCACTCGCACAAGGGGTACCTTTCAAAAGAAGGTTCAATAATCGCTCAGAATGATTGAAATATTTATAATCAAGTCAACTGTGTAACACGCAAAAATGTTGAATACTGGAAGCACAAAATATTCATTTCAAAGAAATCTCAAGAAGTGCAGTTACAGTAGTTATTTACTTACGGCAAATTGAGGATTCATCTAGACTCTCCCAAGGTATAACAACATTGGAAGCACAATCATCAGCGTAAGCTTCAAGAGCCTGACAATAACAAACAACAGGATCATCTTCACAAGCACACATATCATATTCACAATCTTCAATATATCCTTCTTGAACCGGATCGATATAACTGGAACAATTACTGAAAGGTGGTTTGGTTAACGCTGAACACTTATTACGAGCTATCAATTTTCTCCCTGGATTGATGTCACATGGGTGCGGCACTTCAACGGCTTCGTCACATTCTGGATCAACTTTCCAAGAATTTCCGAATGCAACAGAATCAGTTGTACATATTCCATCGTAAGTGCAGAAATCATCACCTCGTCTTTTATTATAAGTACCACATAAACCAGATGTTCTATTTATATAACGACCTAGAATTGTCACTCGCACATTGTAGACATTGTTCCAAAATACTGTCACACCATAATCACTTGTTACCAATGTTTGACCACTTCCAGGTCTACTAATGTTAACATCTTGAAAGGAATATAAAATAGAATAATAAGTCGGGGACTTTCAATGGAGCGAAGACAAACTGTACAATAGAGAATAATTGTTATGCTATGCGCCCCCCTACTTTGCTTCTCAGATCAGAATAATGAATACACTTTGATGTGATCCATGTGATCCTTGTCAAATTATGTTAATTCATGTGATCTATGATTCGCCCAACTTAATTACTCGCAAAATAGAAAAGAAAAGCTGAAGAGAAACTAAAGGTATAGAATTTTATTGTTTTAAATAAAAAATGAATCATTTTATCTTGACTCATGAAATTTTTTTATCCAATAGAACTCATAAACCGAGATACCTGGATAGTCGACTGGCAACGTAACTTTCACACCATTAACTAACGTCATTCCTCTTCGGAGATGAATAAAGGTTGAATTTGTAAATATCACAGTCAATGATTTTGTACACGTCGGAAGTCCATTTCCACAGGGTTCATTTTCTTGCCTTATTTCAAATGTGTTGTTTACAAAGTCTTTTGCCAGAACATATTCACATTTTCCCATGAAGTCAAAACGTTTTCCATCGAATGTCGTGTAATGTGGATCTCCCTGAGCTTTACATGTCGCTTCAACTACAAATAGGAGTTTAAAATATAAATTGAGCTGTTGTTGTTCGCATAAGGAATACATAAATAAAATATAGTTTCGTGGAAATACTGTGGGTAGATGTCGAAAACTCTCATGCTCAGACCACTCGTCATTCGATGGCCCATCCCTTGAGACGTTTCAATCTAGAAAGTTCTGTAAATTTTTATCGCGGCATTTTTCCGTGCTAAGCTTAGTTTTCGTCAAGATCATCTTACGATAATCGAATATGTATCCGAAACGCCCAAAAAATGCAGTTAATACACATATTCGTAGATAATATTGCACCTACCTCTCTTTTCGCAACTTTGTCCTTCAAAATCATGGTTACAAACACATTGATGGGTGCCACCGACCGCAACACACATTTCATTTTCTCCGCACTTCATTTCATTGCAGTTTAAAACTAAAATGAAAAAAATCTAAATAAGTATAATAGAAAAACAATTTGTAAAATTCAATAGATTCTCGACTTCGAAATCCAAGTAATTAGCTCTGTTATATGATAATAATCTTTAATTAGGAAAACTTTGTCACTATAAAGTGGTTTTCACAAAGGTCCTGCTTATATAGATCACTATAAAAAAATATGAAACTATATGTATTAGATAAAAGTCGCTTTTTAAACATTCAACAAGACGCCTACTCAGGCGATCACTGGGACTACAGTTATCTCGTAGTAACAGGGCATGTTCGTGACACGCGCGCGAGAAACGATCCTAGGACGATTTCGATTGGTTCGAAGACTTCGTGCCGCCCACGCGTGATTTTTGTAAACTCGCGACGCAAAAGAAAAAACCGAGCCCATTTTACAACTCGGTCTACCTACCAACGGTAGTCCGAGTAATAAAATATAGATAAGTCTAGGGTTATTAGGTTAAAGGTTTGAGAGTAACTTTCTCTTAAAAATCGATAATGAGGAAGCATTTCGTAAATATCACTGTGCTTGTTCATTTAGAATTGTGTTTATTTTTCTGTCGCACATTCTGCTACAAGCATGCATCTATACCACCCCGATTCGTTTCCTAGAATACCAGGCTGACCTGGGCGCGGTTTTCTGCTTTGCAATTAAAACCTTGAACCAAACTTGTACCAAATAAGGCGTTTGTTACACAGGCAAAATGTAATAGCGCGGCATAACATACCATTGACAAGCAGAACAAGAAATAAGTAGTAAAATTCAAGGCTCGGTATAATATGTTAGTCATTAACTAATCTCACATTTGCGCGAGATATTCGCTCAGGGAATTTTTTTTGCAAATATTACCAATTAATGGATTATAACCAACAAGAATACTAGTATGTTTTGCTTCTCATGTACATAATTTGAATAAATTGACGAATTTTAGTAAGTATGGACAGGAGCGCTTGGCATTGGTGATTGCGAGCAAAGTGTGGCACCTAATAACGTTTATCATCTCATTAAATAATATTGTTTGAATTGCATTCGAAGCGACCAAAATGCGACGTGTAACCTAGGGATACATTTATGCATGGTTTAGATGTGTTATAAAAAATATGTTAAAGAACGATAAAACCATACCTTTGCAAGTTGAGGACGACATATTCTGTGCCAAAGTTGCAAATTCATTAAAATCTTGCAATAAGTAAACATATTTATCTGCAGGATGTGAAGCCATTGTTTTCAACTCGTTTACATCGATTCCTGAGCCAACTCCAATCGAATATACGATAACGCCTGCTTTTTTTAGCTCCTGGGATGGTTGGGCAACATTTCCACTGCTTTTCCCATCAGTCAACACTATCAGTATTCTTTTTGTGTCTGAATGAATAATTTTTATTTATATTTCATTTATATTCGCTATTAACAACATCATGATGAAAAATATTGCATATTGCTGCGTATGCTAGAGTACATATTTTCGGTTCAGGATGAGAGCTCTAGGGGGACGCAATGAGATGTACTGATAAAATTTTTAAAATTCGCTAATTTTCTAGACCTGAGATAACGAAAAGCCAACATAACTTAATCAAAGATCTGGATTGGGTTTGTAATTGATATAAAGGTGAAATAACAAGGGAGCGCATATTCATAATTTCATTATTATTGAATCCCTTCAAATTTTTTTATGGCGCTAGATACGTGATAAACGTGATATGCATGCATGATAAACAAAAAATAACAAAATAAAAGAATAACTCGTATAATTAACAAACCTGATATGCGGGTATTAAACATGTGCGATTTCGCAAGTGTCAAGGCTGCGGCAGTATTAGTGCCTCCACCCGTGTACGGAATGTTGTCTATAGCAGAATAAAGATCTTGCCGTGTTGGAAATGCTTGAGAAAATGTAAGATGCAATGACGGCGAGGAGGCATATGACATCACGGAGACCCTTGTATTGTTTTGTGAAACTTTGAAGTGATAGATAAGGTCCTTTACAAACGATTTCATTGTCTCAAAATGTGCTGACCCAATACTACCAGAACTGTCTAACATAAATCCAAGATCAATCTTCGTCGTACACCTTGGAATTAATTTACCTACGAAAAGAAAATGGAAGAACATTTTAATAAATAAAAAAATTGCCCGTTGAATCAGACTTGCATTGCAAGTACTAGTTAACGACTTATCTGTATGGGAATTTTACATGGCGAGTGCGTTGCTCGCAAATCCCATAGAGAAAAGTCGCTTGTATTTTGAGATTTTTTGTGAAATTGATTATCAATCTATGACAGCACTCTTGCATTACCTTTTATACAGAACAACCACATGGAGTACTTACCGATCTATACTTGCATCATATGTCTCATTGCATGCATGTGAAGAAAATACTGTAAAGTTATCAGTACCTATAGACATTAATTATTCCGAATTTCGCAAAAAGGATTAAAGTATTGGGAAGAAAAAATAGACCCATTGTTAGGCATAAAAGATAAAAAAACCCAACATTCCCCAGAAATAATGATCAATGTTATCAAACTGTTTTCCGGTCGAGCTTTGGTAGAGATATTAAGAATATTAACGTCAATGAGTCCGCAACGATGTTTGGCATAGATAACCCATGGCGCTGAAAATTTTTTTATGTACAGTACACTGCAACTAAGGATATCAATATTATACCAAAATGGCATAATTTCCTTTCTAACTTTCTATAATGATGACAAATCCTAGATATTTAAATTATATCATATTCTCAATTGTAGACGTTATACATACATGTTCGCCCATCTCCAGTATAATCTTCGTTACAAATACAGGCAAATGAACCATTCGTGTTTATACATGATGCTCGAATTGAATGATCACAGTTGTTACTCCCAATCTCGCATTCATTTATATCTGTAGTGTTAAAACAAAATAATTCCAGACAAGGTACATAAATACTAGGTACATACATTTCCCGCCGTCTGGGGCAAATAGTAAAGCGTAGTTCTTATATGTCACCAACGGTCGACGATGGCCATGCATTATCGGTGATATGCTTTTTTATTTTGAATTTTTTTTTGTTACAGCCCACAACATACATCGGCGTTGTCAGTGACATATGAGACATGCAGGCTTTAACGAAGCTTATTTTAAGCAAATATTGCAAAACGCCGGCACACGACTGTTGTAAAACATTTTTTTAGTTGAAAGAGACACAGCGTGGCATTTATGTGTGTACCTTCACAATTTTCACCATTTCCAGTGTATCCTTCTTTGCAAGAGCAGTTAAAACTTCCCAATGAATCTGAACATGTTGAATACACTGAACAAAATGTTCCACGGCAACATTCATCCACGTCTAAAAAATGAAAAATGGCTTTAAGCAAATTTTTATTGAGTACATTTTTACAATGTTTCTTGAATATTGAAGCCTGAAATAAATAATTTTGTTTATAGGTGCTGTGTATTTTAAATGTGATTGGTTCATTCATAGTCACATGACTTTAAATAAATGCAATGAAAGTGAAAGTGAAAGTGAAAAGTGCAAGTGAAAAATTGTTGCCCGCATATTGTCATAACAAGGTTTTTTGAAATGAAATTGTCGTGTAACATGTAGGTTTTTTTTATATAACAAAACACTTAATGTCGCTACACCTGGGAAATAGTCAGTTTTTTTCCTCGAGTCTCAATGTTTCCCTCGACTCAGACTCATGGGAAAACAAAACTCACTATTTCCTCGGGAGCATACATTAAGTGTATAATATTTCAGCATGCAAGTTAAACCTGTACACAAGCAACAAGATTTAAAGATTTAAAGATTATCGACTATTGCAAATCATTCTTAAAATATACAAAGATCTGCTCACCATATGCAACGACAAGACCTCTAATCTCCCGCTGTAATGAAATGATTCCAACATCTCGTGCATTCAAATTCTTGATATATTTGAGAATGAGGTTATCATGCTTAGATATCACGTACAAATTTTCAATATCAGTCGCAACTTGTATTTTGTTTGAATATGTAATGTTCAGGTTGCTTGTTTTGCCAGTATATGTCGTTTTCATGACCTCGTAACCTGTGTCCTCGTAATTGATCCAGTAGATAGCTCTGTCGTATACGTCAACAGAAATTGATTGCGCTAACCCGGGATAGGTGAAGTTTTTGATTGATTGATCATTTGGATCGTAGCGAATGATTGGGGGATTTGAGGATCTGGCCATATAGAGATAACTATGAAAAGGAAAAAATTAAATACATGGCTTTGCGAAATAGAAAAAGTACAGCTCAGTACCAATAACGGGGCTTGCAGTGGTGGGAAATTAAGGAGATAAACATGTAAGGAATTAACAAATATGATTTACCCTGAAACTATGTCGATTTCCAAGTCTCTTACGTCAGAGATATCCGATAGAGCCTCAACTGCAGTTTGTTGACCACTTGAAATATTGTACATCCATATGTTTTTATGAAGTGAGTGGTAATAATATATCACATTACTTTTGCCATCGACCGTGAAAAAGCTTACATTACTGATCGGTATGGAGGTAGCGTTGGAACCATCCAAATTGTAACTATGAAATCCTGTATTATTAAAATACAGGTACAACCTTCTGTTTATACCATCATATGACAACAAAGCATTTAAACGATCATCGATACTGTTCGCGCCAAGTGTGTAATCTTTAGTGCTATAGGACAAAGTGCCCATTGACGTGGAAACGAATAAATAAGGTACTTGGCATTGATCTGAAAAGAAGAAACGTTAGTCGTGAATTTTCGTTCTAAAAACATAGTTGGAAATATTGCTACACATGATTTTAAAACAATAATAAATGTTCACTTTCTACTGTAAAAATTCGAACATCTCATCGAAATCTCATCGACATTCTAACCATTGGTTTACCCGGAATTCCTATAAGCAGGCGAATTGAACGACCAACAAGAAACATGACAGTGTTCAGGATTTAGTTACCTTGAATTTCACATCTATCTCCCAGGAAACTAGGATGACATCTACATTCAAATGAAGCACCAACGTTTGTACATCTTCCTCCATTGTAACATGGAGCACTCGCACAAGGGGTACCTTTCAAAAGAAGGTTCGATAATCGCTCAGAATGATGGAAATATTTATAATCAAGTCAACTGTGTAACACGCAAAAATGTTGAATACTGGAAGCACAAAATATTCATTTCAAAGAAATCTCAAGAAGTGCAGTTACAGTAGTTATTTACTTACGGCAAATTGAGGATTCATCTAGACTCTCCCAAGGTATAACAACATTGGAAGCACAATCATCAGCGTAAGCTTCAAGAGCCTGACAATAACAAACAACAGGATCATCTTCACAAGCACACATATCATATTCACAATCTTCAATATATCCTTCTTGAACCGGATCGATATAACTGGAACAATTACTGAAAGGTGGTTTGGTTAACGCTGAACACTTATTACGAGCTATCAATTTTCTCCCTGGATTGATGTCACATGGGTGCGGCACTTCAACGGCTTCGTCACATTCTGGATCAACTTTCCAAGAATTTCCGAATGCAACAGAATCAGTTGTACATATTCCATCGTAAGTGCAGAAATCATCACCTCGTCTTTTATTATAAGTACCACATAAACCAGATGTTCTATTTATATAACGACCTAGAATTGTCACTCGCACATTGTAGACATTGTTCCAAAATACTGTCACACCGTAATCACTTGTTACCAATGTTTGACCACTTCCAGGTCTACTAATGTTAACATCTTGAAAGGAATATAAAATAGAATAATAAGTCGGGGACTTTCAATGGAGCGAAGACAAACTGTACAATAGAGAATAATTGTTATGCTATGCGCCCCCCTACTTTGCTTCTCAGATCAGAATAATAATACACTTTGATGTGATCCATGTGATCCATGTCAAATTATGTTAATTCATGTGATCCATGATTCGCCCAACTTAATTACTCGCAAAATAGAAAAGAAAAGCTGAAGAGAAACTAAAGGTATAGAATTTTATTGTTTTAAATAAAAAATGAATCATTTTATCTTGACTCATGAAATTTTTTATCCAATAGAACTCATAAACCGAGATACCTGGATAGTCGACTGGCAACGTAACTTTCACACCATTAACTAACGTCATTCCTCTTCGGAGATGAATAAAGGTTGAATTTGTAAATATCACAGTCAATGATTTCGTACACGTCGGAAGTCCATTTCCACAAGGTTCATTTGCTTGCCTTATTTCAAATGTGTTGTTTACAAAGTCTTTTGCCAGAACATATTCACATTTTCCCATGAAGTCAAAACGTTTTCCATCGAATGTCGTGTAATGTGGATCTCCCTGAGCTTTACATGTCGCTTCAACTACAAATAGGAGTTTAAAATATAAATTGAGCTGTTGTTGTTCGCATAAGGAATACATAAATAAAATATAGTTTCGTGGAAATACTGTGGGTAGATGTCGAAAACTCTCATGCTCAGACCACTCGTCATTCGATGGCCCATCCCTTGAGACGTTTCAATCTAGAAAGTTCTGTAAATTTTTATCGCGGCATTTTTCCGTGCTAAGCTTAGTTTTCGTCAAGATCATCTTACGATAATCGAATATGTATCCGAAACGCCCAAAAAATACTGGTAATGCTTATATTCGTAAATAAGATTGTACCTACCTCTCTTTTCGCAACTTTGTCCTTCAAAATCATGGTTACAAACACATTGATGGGTGCCACCGACCGCAACACACATTTCATTTTCTCCGCACTTCATTTCATTGCAGTTTAAAACTAAAATGAAAAAAATCTAAATGAGTATAATAGAAAAACAATTTGTAAAATTCAATAGATTCTCGACTTCGAAATGCAAGTAATTAGCTCTGTTATATGATAATAATCTTTAATTAGGAAAACTTTGTCACTATAAAGTGGTTTTCACAAAGGTACTGCTTATATAGATCACTATAAAAAAATATGAAACTATATGTATTAGATAAAAGTCGCTTTTTAAACATTCAACAAGACGCCTACTCAGGCGATCACTGGGACTACAGTTATCTCGTAGTAACAGGGCATGTTCGTGACACGCGCGCGAGAAACGATCCTAGGACGATTTCGATTGGTTCGAAGACTTCGTGCCGCCCACGCGTGATTTTTGTAAACTCGCGACGCAAAAGAAAAAACCGAGCCAATTTTACAACTCGGTCTACCTACGGTAGTTCGAGTAATAAAATATAGATAAGTCTAGGGTTATTAGGTTAAAGGTTTGAGAGTAACTTTCTCTTAAAAATCGATAATGAGGAAGCATTTCGTAAATATCACTGTGCTTGTTCATTTAGAATTGTGTTTATTTCTCTGTCGCACATTCTGCTACAAGCATGCATCTATACCACCCCGATTCGTTTCCTAGAATACCACGCTGACCTGGGCGCGGTTTTCTGCTTTGCAATTAAAACCTTGAACCAAACTTGTACCAAATAAGGCGTTTGTTACACAGGCAAAATGTAATAGCGCAGCATAACAATACCATTGACAAGCAGAACAAGAAATAAGTAGTAAAATTCAAGGCTCGGTATAATATGTTAGTCATTAACTAATCTCACATTTGCGCGAGATATTCGCTCAGGGAATTTTTTTTGCAAATAATACCAATTAATGGATTATAACCAACACGAATACTAGTTTTTTGCTTCTCATGTACATAATTTGAATAAATTGACGAATCTTAGTAAGTATGGACAGGAGCGCTTGGCATTGGTGATTGCGAGCAAAGTGTGGCACCTAATAACGTTTATCATCTCATTAAATAATATTGTTTGAATTGCATTCGAAGCGACCAAAATGCGACGTGTAACCTAGGGATACATTTATGCATGGTTTAGATGTGTTATAAAAAATATGTTAAAGAACGATAAAACCATACCTTTGCAAGTTGAGGACGACATATTCTGTGCCAAAGTTGCAAATTCATTAAAATCTTGCAATAAGTAAACATATTTATCTGCAGGATGTGAAGCCATTGTTTTCAACTCGTTTACATCGATTCCTGAGCCAACTCCAATCGAATATACGATAACGCCTGCTTTTTTTAGCTCCTGGGATGGTTGCGCAACATTTCCACTGCTTTTCCCATCAGTCAACACTATCAGTATTCTTTTTGTGTCTGAATGAATAATTTTTATTTATATTTCATTTATATTCGCTATTAACAACATCATGATGAAAAATATTGCATATTGCTGCCTAAGCAAGAGTACATATTTTCGGTTCAGGAGGAGAGCTCCAGGGGGACGCAATGAGATGTACTGATAAAATTTTTAAAATTCGCTAATTTTCTAGACCTGAGATAACGAAAAGCCAACATAACTTAATCAAAGATCTGGATTGGGTTTGTAATTGAAATAAAGGTGAAATAACAAGGGAGCGCATATTCATAATTTCATTATTATTGAATCCGTTCAAATTTTTTTTTATGGCGCTAAATACGTGATAAACGTGATATGCATGCATGATAAACAAAAAATAACAAAATAAAAGAATAACTCGTATAATTAACAAACCTGATATGCGGGTATTAAACATGTGCGATTTCGCAAGTGTCAAGGCTGCGGCAGTATTAGTGCCTCCACCCGTGTACGGAATGTTGTCTATAGCAGAATAGAGATCTTGCCGTGTTGGAAATGTTTGAGAAAATGTAAGATGCAATGACGGCGAGGAGGCATATGACATCACGGAGACCCTTGTATTGTTTTGTGAAACTTTGAAGTGATAGATAAGGTCCTTTACAAACGATTTCATTGTCTCAAAATGTGCTGACCCGATACTACCAGAACTGTCTAACATAAATCCAAGATCAATCTTCGTCGTACACCTTGGAATTAATTTACCTACGAAAAGAAAATGGAAGAACATTTTAATAAATAAAAAAATTGCCCGTTGAATCAGACTTGCATTGCAAGTCCTTGTTAACGACTTATCTGTATGGGAATTTTACAATGGCGAGTGCGTTGCTCGCAAATCCCATACAAAACAGTCGCTTGTATTTTGATATTTTTTGTGAAATTGATTATCAATCTATGACAGCACCCTTGCATTACCTTTTACACAGAACAACCACATGCAGTAATTACCGATCTATACTTGCATCATATGTTTCATTACATGCATGTGAAGAAGATACTGTAAAGTTATCAGTACTTAGAAATTGACTATTCCAAATTTCGCAAAAAGGATTAAAGTATTTGGAAGAAAAAATAGAACCCATTGTTAGGCATAAAAGATAAAAAAATGACCTAACATTCGCCCAGAAATGAATTAATATCAATGTTATCAAACTGTTTTCCGGTCCAGCTTTGGTAGAGATATTAAGAATATTAACGTCAATGAGTCCGCAACGATGTTTGGCATAGATAACCCATGGCACTGAAAATTTTTTATGTACACTGCACTGTAACTAAGGATATCAATAGTATACCAAAATGGCATAATTTCCTTTCTAACTTTCTATAATGATGACAAATCCTAGATATTTAAATTATATCATATTCTCAATTGTAGACGTTATACATACATGTTCGCCCATCTCCAGTATAATCTTCGTTACAAATACAGGCAAATGAACCATTCGTGTTTATACATGATGCTCGAATTGAATGATCACAGTTGTTACTCCCAATCTCGCATTCATTTATATCTGTAGTGTTAAAACACAAATAATTTCCAGACAAGGTACATAAAATACTAGGTACATACATTTCCCGCCGTCTGGGGCAAATAGTAAAGCGTAGTTCTTATATGTCACCAACGGTCGACGATGGCCATGCATTATCGGTGATATGCTTTTTTATTTTGAATTTTTTTTTTCGTTACAGGCCACAAATCGGCGTTGTCAGTGACATGCAGGCTTTAACGAAGCTTATTTTAAGCAAATATTGCAAAACGCCGGCACACGACTGTTGTAAAAAGTTTCATTTAGTAGAAAGAGACACAGCGTGGCATTTATGTGTGTACCTTCACAATTTTCACCATTTCCAGTGTATCCTTCTTTGCAAGAGCAGTTAAAACTTCCCAATGAATCTGAACATGTTGAATACACAGAACAAAATGTTCCACGGCAACATTCATCCACGTCTAAAAAATGAAAAATGATTTTAAGCAAATTCTTATTGAGTACATTCTTTACAATGTTTCTTGAATATTGAAGCCTGAAATATATAATTTTGTTATATACGTGCTGTGTATTTTAAATGTGATTGGTTCATTCGTAGTCACATGACTTTAAATAAATGCAATGAAAGTGAAAGTGAAAGTGAAAAGTGCAAGTGAAAAATTGTTGCCCGCATATTGTCATAACAAGGTTTTTTGAAATGAAATTGTCGTGTAACATGTAGGTTTTTGTTCCTATATAACAAAACACTTAATGTTCGCTACACCTGGGGAAATAGTCAGTTTTGTTTTTCCTCGAGTCTCAATATTTCCCTCGACTCAGACTCATGGGAAAACAAAACTCACTATTTTCCTCGGGAGCATACATTAAGTGTATAATATTTCAGCATGCAAGTTAAACCTGTACACAAGCAACAAGATTTAAAGATTTAAGATTATCTACCATTGCAAATCATTCTTAAAATATACAAAGATCTGCTCACCATATGCAACGACAAGACCTCTAATCTCCCGCTGTAATGAAATGATTCCAACATCTCGCACATCCAAATTCTTGATATATTTGAGAATGAGGTTATCATGCTTAGATATCACGTACAAATTTTCAATATCAGTGCAAACTTGAATTTTGTTTGAATAGGTAATGTTCAGCTTGCTTGTTTTGCCAGTATATGTCGTTTTCATGACCTCGTAACCTGTGTCCTCGTAATTGATCCAGTAGATAGCTCTGTCGTATACGTCAACAGAAATTGATTGCGCTAACCCGGGATACGTGAAGTTTTTGATTGAGTGATCATTTGGATCGTAGCGAATGATTGGGGATTTGAGGATCTGGCCATATAGATATAACTATGAAAAGGAAAAAATTAAGATTTCTACAATACATGGCTTTGCGAAATAGTTAAAAAAGTACAGCTCAGTACCAATAACGGGGCTTGCGGAGTGGTGGGAAATTAATTAGGAGATAAACATATAAGGAATTAACAAATATGATTTACCCTGAAACTATGTCGATTTCCAAGTCTCTTACGTCAGAGATATCCGATAGAGCCTCAACTGCAGTTTGTTGACCACTTGAAATATTGTACATCCATATACTTTTATGAAGTGAGTGGAAATAATATATCACATTACTTTTGCCATCGACCGTGAAAAAGCTTATATTACTGATCGGTATGGAGGTAGCGTTGGAACCATCCAAATTGTAACTATGAAATCCTGTATTATTAAAATACAGGTACAACCTTCTGTTTATACCATCATATGACAACAAAGCATTTAAACGATCATCGATACTGTTCGCGCCAAGTGTGTAATCTTTAGTGCTATAGGACAAAGTGCCCATTGATGTGGAAACGAATAAATAAGGTACCTGGCATTGATCTGAAAAGAAGAAACGTTCTAAAAACATAGTTGGAAATATTGCTACACATGATTTTAAAACAATAATAAATGTTCACTTTCTACTGTAAAAATTCGAACATCTCATCGAAATCTCATCGACATTCTAACCATTGGTTTTACCCGGAATTCCTATAAGCAGGTGAATTGAACGACCAACAAGAAACATGACAGTGTTCAGGATTTAGTTACCTTGAATTTCACATCTATCTCCCAGGAAACTAGGATGACATCTACATTCAAATGAAGCACCAACGTTTGTACATCTTCCTCCATTGTAACATGGAGCACTCGCACAAGGGGTACCTTTCAAAAGAAGGTTCGATAATCGCTCAGAACGATGGAAATATTTATAATCAAGTCAAACTGTGTAACACGCAAAAATGTTGAATACTGGAAGCACAAAATACTCATTTCAAATAAATCTCAAGAAGTGCAGTAACAGTAGTTATTTACTTACGGCAAATTGAGGATTCATCTAGACTCTCCCAAGGTATAACAACGTTGGAAGCACAATCATCAGCGTAAGCTTCAAGAGCCTGACAATAACAAACAACAGGATCATCTTCACAAGCACACATATCATATTCACAATCTTCAATATATCCTTCTTGAACGGGATCGATATAACTGGAACAATTACTGAAAGGTGGTTTGGTTAACGCTGAACATTTATTACGAGCTACCCATTTTCTCCCTGGATTGATATCACATGGGTGCGGCACTTCAACGGCTTCGTCACATTCTGGATCAACTTTCCAAGAATTTCCGAATGCAACAGAATCAGTTGTACATACTCCATTGTAAGTGCAGAAATCATCACCTCGTCTTTTATTATAAGTACCGCATAAACCAGATGTTCTATTTATATAACGACCTAGAATTGTCACTCGCACATTGTAGACATTGTTCCAAAATACTGTCACGCCATAATCACTGGTTACCAATGTTTGACCACTTCCAGGTCTACTAATGTTAACATCTTGAAAGGAATATAAAATAGAATAATAAGTCGGGGAGCAAAGACAAACTGTACAATAGATAATAATTGTTATGCTATGCGCCCCTAATTTGCTTCTTAGATCGGAATGCTAGAACCCAAAAGAACCTAAAGATCTGTAATTTATATTGTTTCAAATGAATTTTCCATTTTTTCAAATTATGAATATCTTCCCACTATAGCACTCTCAAACATTACTAGTTACTTGCACAATGCACCATTACTAGTACAATAGATACCTGGATAGCTGACTGGCAATGTGACTTTCACACCATTAACTAACGTCATTCCTCTTCGCAGTTCAATGAAGGTTGAATTTGTAAATATCACTGTCATTGATTTCGTACACGTCGGAAGTCCATTTCCACAAGGTTCATTTTCTTGCCTTATTTCAAATGTGTTGTTTACAAAGTCTTTTGCCAGAACATATTCACATTTTCCCATGAAGTCAAAACGTTTTCCATCAAATGTCGTGTAATGTGGATCTCCCTGGGCTTTACATGTCGCTTCAACTACAATTGAAAGCGTAAAGAATAATTCGAAAATCAAGCTGACGTTGTATACGAATCGAGACTAGCTTAATAATGAAGAAGCGTTTCATGGAAATACTGAAAGTAAACGTTTTTTCACGCTTAGAAGACTCGTCGTTTGATAGCCCAACCCTGGAAACATTTGAATCAGCAAGTTCAACAAAATTTTCTGCACGTTTTGAATCATTTCTTTAAGGTCACCTTACATAAAACCCCCAAAATTTATTGTAATTACCCATCATGGGTATTTCACTGTATACTTATATTCGCAGATATGTTGTACTTACCTCTTTTTTGGCAACTTTGTCCTTCAAAATCAGGGTGACAAGTACATTCATGGGTATCACCAACCGGAACACATATCTCATTTTCTCCGCATCTTATTTCATTACAGTTCAAAACTAAAAAGAAAATGTCTGAATCAGCTGTACCCAATCAAAATCGCAGTGGCAAATAGTGCCACCTACATTAATATAAGAAAACCACCAGTAAGATAAATAAAATAGAGATTAACGAGGTAACCCTTTGGGAGATATGAAATGGTAGTTCTCGTTCTCATCAACTGAAAATTAATTTTATGTGAAATGATCGTCTCAAAAATTTAGATTTATTTGCCACTTTAACAAGCACTGTCTCATTTAGAATGTGCTCATTCTAAGCAGATGAAAGCTAGGAGTCGAAAGCTCCTGTAACCAAGATGTGAACATTCATGATCAATGATGATGAAGACTCTCTAAACAAACTGCACCAAGCTTGACCAACTAAAGATAAGCCCTAATGGCCAGTCTTCAAAGCAGTAATTCCAGAGTCTAAAGGTCCTGAGGTTGACATTTTAACGGAGACTTTACCGCAATAAAGAAATAAACTTCTAGTACCTAAAATTCAAAAGATTGTCGACTTCCAAATGCGGGCGATTTAAAATCTTGAATGCGGGCGATTAAAAATGTGAAATATTTTCACATGTGAAATTTCGCATTTAATTTCATGTGAAATCCTTTCGCATATGAGATCTTACATGTGACTTTATGCGAAATCCTTTCACATGTCACTTTATGTAAAATCCTTTTACATGTGAAATGGCACATGTGACTTTATGTGAAAGCCTGTCACATGTGATTTCATGTGAATTCTGAATTTCACATAATATCACATTATTTTCGTAAGGGTTACAATCCCAAGCTTGATGATATTTTCATGGAGGACCAAAACAAAGGCTTTATAACAAAAAAGTCCCACCAAAATACATGAACAAATGGTTTTTATGCAGTGAACATTTAAAAAAAAAAAGATTTTGGAACTATGGTTGGTGATAAATGTTTACAGCATTGCGTGTTTTTTTTTGATAATATATTTGTGCATGATTTAAGTTTGTTCTTAAGATGATATTAAACAGAGATAAAACCATACCTCTGCATGTTGTGGACGACATATTCTGTGCCAAAATTGAAAATTCATTAAAATCTTGCAATAAGTAAACATGATCATCAACAGGAGGTGAAGCCATTATTCTCAACTCGTTTACATCGATTCCTGAGCCAACTCCAATCGAATATATGACAACGTCTTCTTTTTTTAGCTCCTGGGATGGTTGTGCAACATTTCCACTGCTTTGCCCATCAGTCAACACTATCAAAACCCTTTTTGTTCCTAAAAAGATTAATTTGCATTTATTTACGTTCCTTATTAACGATATCAATAAAATATACGGCATATTGCCGGGTATAAAAATATCTTAGGACATGTTACACGGTGCAATTTTTCTTGCAACTTGCAATGCTATTCTTTATTTGAGAGATGCAAATTTGACAACTATCGAACTTACGTCTTTATTACAACCATTACTTTTACACTTACATTTTGAAGTCTCTTTACTAATTTACATCTCCGAAAAGTAGAATTGCATTGCAAGTTGCAAGAAAAATTGCACCGTGTAATATGGCCTTTAAATTTCACCAATTTCATCAAAATTCACCAATAGTCTCCACTATGGGTAACTGAAAGCAGCATGTGTTATTTAAAGATATCACGCTATAAATTTAACGCTGCAAAATATTTATTTCGAATTCATTTAAATTCCTTATTTCCACTTCCTTTCTCAAAATTCGAAAGAGGCAGGCGAATATTTCGCATTTTGCTGAAAAATTTTGACGGAATCAGCACTTGATGGTTTCACGTGTAATCCATTAATCTTCAGGTTTCGAGCATAGTTCCTCCAAAGCCAGTAACGGCAAGTTAATGTGGAAAAAAACCAGAAAATGATAGAAATGCATGCATGATAAACAAAATATGGGAAAATAAAAGAATAACTCGTATAATTAACAAACCTAATAAGCGGGCACCATTGTTGGTATTGAACATGTGTGATTTCGCAAGTCTCAAGCCTTCGGCAGTATTAGTGCCTCCACCCGTGTACGGAATGTTGTCTATAGCAGAATAGAGATCTTGCCGTATTGGAAATGCTTGAGAAAATGTAAGATGCAATGACGCCGAGGAGGCATATGATATCACGGAGACCCTTGTTTTGTTTTGTGATACTTTGAAGTGATAGATAAGGTCCTTTACAAACGATTTCATTGTCTCAAAATGTGCTGACCCAATACTGCCAGAACTGTCTAACATAAACCCAAGATCACTCTTCGTCGTACATCTTGGAATTAATTTGCCTACGAAAAAAAATGCAACAACATTTTAATAAATCTGTCCAACATTTGTACAAGTACTAGTTAAAATACGAGCGACTAATCTGTATGGATATTTGAAATGGCGAGTGCGTTGCACGTAAATAGGTGGTGTGCTACTATTCCCGAGAGACTTATAGGACAAAGCGATTTTCGCCATATTGGATGACATTTGAATTGCAAAACAAGACGCCAATTCTGGCGGTAACTGCGGTCGCGCCAATCGTTGCATGCAACTGTGCCCCATTTCCTGTCAATATTTATTCATTTAGAAAAATGTTTCTTTCTTAGGGTTTCTAGTAAATAGAGCACTTCGTACAGAATATACGGGTAAAACTGCATTATTGGTGCTAGGCAGATGTAGCTAACGATATACGTGAATAAGGCTGGTTTGAATAAGTTTGGAATCATGTACTCTAGGAATCTGTTTGTACTGAAATTAAATAGGATCGGTCTAGCCGTTTTTACCCTTGAAAGGAAGGTGCGGTTTGATTGAAAAATGGCATAGAATGAGATACAAGGCTTTCATTGCATACAAGGCTTTCATGGCATACAAGGCTTTCATGATTCATGTGATCGTTGTCTGTAAACCCGTTTTAGTGCAGGTTTACCATGATCAGTGTGTGCTAGTGTATGCAGAGTGAGCATATATACAAGACAAGACGAGAAACCAGCCAGGGGCGGATCTAGACTATATCAACTGTATCAAATAATACAGTCAGATTTTGCCGAAAATAATATCTTTTGACTGTAAGAATTCCTACATTATTTATAAATGCTTTTATTTCATCATTTTACATCATTTGGAAATCGTTTTTTCGCTTCACAAGCTGACAAGCGGTTACGGAACAATTTTTGGCATTTCGCATTCGCCAGCCTACGGTTCACTTCTACCTGCTAACAAGCCCGCTTCTTGGGAGTTTGCTTCTTCGTTCAACTCAATAACATAACTCAGAAAGACATCGTCGTAGCAGTTGAGATAAAAATAGAACATTTTTGATACAGTCAGCGGGAGGGTATAAGCTATATTTAGACCGTTCGACTGTATCAAACCAATCAGAATCGCGATCACTGATACAGTTTGATACAGTCAGATGCTGAGTCAGCTACATTGCTCTATTTGAACGATGTCCAACATTCCACGCAAAAGGCGCAAGTCTCATTACAAGCAAACTAAGTCTATACGCAGTTTATCTGGCTATCATGGCATCACGCGCACTGTTAGACAAGTTGAACTGTGCGCTCAATAAGCGAAATTCTTTGGCTGAGAAGGTCGAAGAGCTAACGAATATCAAAATTCATGCGAAATTATTTTTCTGCTGCTCAAAGAGGGGAATAAATTGCGAGATGTACACATGTCAATTTGCGGAGCTACAGTTACCCAAAAGCCAGCGATTGCGCTCTCATAACCATTATCCCGTCAGGTAACTACAAAGCTTTGTGAATATATTAATATCTTATTCGTTGTGATGATTTTGTGAAGTTAATTTGCATCATGAGTGGAAAATCTGGTTAAATTAATATTCATGTTTGATATGTATACAATAATAGCATCGCGTTAGGATCAATGCACGTGTTTATATTAAAGCCGCTATTATTAATATTTTCTTAAGGCTGGTCTGCTAATAGAAATAGTACTAAAGTCGTTACTGTCGTTAGAAATTTGCCCGAATCATTTCCTAAGCTTTGTCCATCTAGTTTTAATAGCTATGATTGAGTTTATGAATAGGAGTTTGCTCTAAATTTTGACTGTGAAATATGAAATGCTCACGATGGGAAATATGATACCACTATGCCCAATGAATAACCTTAACATTTTATAAGTCTAGTCAATGACTGCTGGGAGTAGAACTACCTTTAATTTACTGCAACTTCCAAATTTATCAATTTGATAAGTACGCGTTTTAAAGCCGGGAAAAATCTTCTTTGCTAAGAACAGCCGAACATTTTGGTAAAAAATATATCAGGAAAAGTACGCTCAAATCGCGGGAAATGGCATCCCCGGGCTTCCAGTTTCAAAAATTTTCCGGGGGGCATGCCCCCGGACCCCCCTAGTTATGCGAGACCTAGTCCGTTATACAGTCAGATTTTCGGCCAGATCAACCGCTGCCAGCATTATGATTACCTGTACGTATTTTCTCGAACGACTGACGTCTAGATTTCCTGCGCTATCGGCCATGCACAGCGACTGGTGTACGTGTTATTTTATATGACGTGTATCGTGCATGCAGTTTCCTGCTTTTGGTTCGCACGACCCGAGTTCGAATCCCGGCGACAACAAACTTTTTCAATTTTTGTTTCAGTAAAATATTTCTTTTGTGGGGGTTACTAGGCTTAGATTAGTATTTAAAGTGTGTTTAGCACAAAAATATTTCGATAGGAAATCAGACGAGTTCAAAATACGAGTATCTTAGTTAGCTTGCGCGGCCAGGAAGACCGGGTCGAAAACGTAAAAAACACGAAAAAAACCAAAAAAAACACCGACGGCAATTTTAGACTGCGTTCGCTCAGTGCGCGACTCAGTAAAAAGGAAAATCCTTTGTTAAAATCATCCAACATGGCGGCGATGACGCTATATGAGAACCACCTATAAATCATATAGAGCTCTGTCGCGAGTATTTTAAAGTGCTTGGGAAAGTCATTATCAAAGGAAACTACTTTGCGTACAGTGGCGTAGCCAGCCTAACAATTTAGTCATGCTATGATAATATTTTGGTGTTCATTGACTGTGAAAACAATAAATTTCTAAAGAAATGTATAATAAAAGAATATTGTTCTGAATTTCTGCGTAAGAGCTGGCGTATTAATTGGGAGCGGTCCCATTGGTGAACAACATTCATTTATAAAATTTTACTCGGGGGTTTATTAAGGATTTAGCCCCCCCCCCCCCTGATAAGCTCCATCGGCCTTGAGCTATAGTAACCCATGTAACTGGATTTTCCTTTGGAGCAATCCATAGATTTTCCATTATATAGGGTGGATAACAAAAGGCAACGACTTAATTTTCAAGAGTATTAACTTTGTGAGCTGCATGCACAATTAGAAGTACCATTGTACTATATTGTGCTTAAATAACAATATGAATATTGAGTGTTGCCTTTTTTATTCAAGCTGTATATTGTCGTTTTTTCAGAGCATGGTATTTAGAAATATATGAGGTGTAAGACATCTTTGATACATACATGTTCGCCCATCTCCGGTATAATCTTCGTTACAAATACAAGTAAATGAACCATCCGTGTTTATACATGATGCTCGGATTGAATGATCACAGTTGTTACTCCCAATCTCGCATTCATTTATATCTGTAGTCATAAAACACAAAAACTTTCAAGACTAGATACATACGAAGTACACACTCCATCGCCTCTTCTACGAGCGGGTATCAATATTATTGCATAGGATACGCTGCAACAGTGATAATATTGGTGACTTCATTCACATCCCTCAAATAGAATAGGCGAATATACTATAGAAGATTACCTTCGCAATGACTGCCATTTCTAGCATACCCTACACTACAAGTACAGGTGAAACTTCCAAGAGTGTTTTCGCATACAAATTTCTCGGGACAGACATTTCGAAGCAGGCATTCATCTGTGTCTGTATTCAAAAAATAAAAAGTCTTTTTATTAGAGTTTATTGAATTTAGCCGAAAAATACATATGGTAACTACATGAAAAACTTACTTTAAAAAAGCAGTTTTTGGGTCAGTTTGCCCCTGAACTACTTTCATGTAGACATTTGTGATTTACGGTGGAGACCTAATTTAAATTATGCTTGTGCGTGTATTGCAAAAAAAACTTAAAGTTTTAAAGACTCGATCTAATGAGTAGATTCAATCTGTATGAATTGATAAAAAGTGTTAAAGGATGCAAAGACATAAAACTTACCATATGCTACAACTAAATCGTGAATTTGAACATTATTGGTGATATTCCCAAGCTTCTCAAGCGATGTTTTCAAATACATGTCAATCCGGTTGTTGTTGATGTCAAAAACAAACAAATTAAAGAAGTCAGAAGTCACTTCAATTTTGCCTGGATACGATATATTCAAAGAAACTGTTTCTTTATTTGGCAGTGTTTTCATGACGCTGTGATAGCTTCCATCGAAATTCGCCCAGTAAATAACATTATTGTATTCGTCAAAAAAAATTGACTGTGCAGAACCGCCGGCAAAATGGATCTCCGACTTTGATTGATCCGATGGATTGTAGCGCACGATTTGTGGATCATTTGCACTTGCTATGTAGAGGTAACTGTAAAAAAGAAAAATTATAAGCGAAAAAACTTAATGTCAAACAAACAACTACAGTATGTGATGTTGAAAATCATCCATCATGCATGGCGAGAACGTATTGAAAAGCATCTATACGTGAAAAAGAAGAAATTTAATAGTGCAAAAGTTTAGTAGTACAACTACAAACCTCTACAAAAAAGGACAGCATTTAGAATTAAACTTGTATTCGTGCAAAAGTAATAATTGACAATGAATCGTATTATACCCATTAGTTGTGTCCATTTCAAGATCTGTGACGTTGGATAGATAGGATAAAGCATCGATTTTAATATCTTGTCCACCTGTCATATTGTGTGTTCTTAATTTATGTTCAATTGAGTGATAATAAATTATCGAATTTGTTCTCCCATCCACCGTGAATAAATCCACATCATTGATTGATGTTGTAGTAGCATCTGAGCCATCCAATTTGTAACTTGTAAAACCTTGTAACTTCACGTACAGGTACAACCGTTTGTTTATTGCATCAAAAGACAGTAAAGCATTCACTCTATCGTCAACTTTGGTTGGGATACTTGTGGATATTTTCGTATTATAGGACAGCGTGCCAAGTGATGTTGAGAAGAATAAATACGGTATTTGGTGACGAACTAGAAAGTAATAACAAGCAATTCATGAGGGCAATTGACGAACATGCAAATCACCAAATTAATTTAAACTTTATTTTGTCGCTCGTAAAACACACATCTACTGTAATTCGTAAAACACACATCTACTATAATTTCAAATTTCTTCTACTTGAAAGCGGCCAAAATATTCGAGGTTTACTAAAACGACTAAGGGCTAAAATTATAATGATGCATGCAAGTTTTGTTAAATCATAAATTCTTATTACTAGTCCTATTCAAGTGCGACAGCTATAGAGCATTAGTCACAGTTACCTTCACTTTCGCATCTTTCACCGCGATATTCAGCAGGACATCTGCATTGAAATGATGAAGGACCAAGATTGATGCAAGTTCCTCTATTGTAACATGGAGCACTTGCACAAGGGGTATCTATGAAAAATGGACATATTAAAGTGTGCAAATTTAATTTCTTATTTTACTTTAAAAATGGGCACTTTTTTCGTCACATTTAAACGCTATAAAAGCTAAGTTTGATATGATTTTGTTATTTTGAATTTCACAAAATGAAAACATATTCTTCTTTTTGGCTTCGAAGGTTTTTCACAAGCTTAGTGGAGCTATATGATTTTGATAAAGGAAAACCCCCTTTTCTCAACTTAGAACCAAGTAATTATATAATTATGTTATTTTCTCTCTTTGTGCATGCATGCATACTGACATGGGATTTTGCTATAAAATTATAAGTATAACCAAATTTTACAATAACCATTATACTTACGGCAAATTGCAGATTCATTTGTTCCCTTCCATGGTATATTAACATGGGGTGAGCAATCATCAGCGTAAGCTTCAAGAGCCTGACAATAACAAACAACAGGATCATCTTCACAAGCACACATATCATATTCACAGTCTTCAATATACCCTTCACTGGTCGCATCGATGTAACTGGAACAAATACTGAAGGGCGGGTTAAGTAATGTTGAACACTTTTCACGGGCCACCAATCTTCTCGCTGGTTTGACATCACATGGGTGTAGCACTTCAACAGCATTTGCGCATTGTGGATCAACTTTCCAAGAATTTCCGAAGGCTACTGGGTCAGTTAAAACTGTTCTATTAGATGTCCAGAATTCATCATCGCGTCTTTTATTATAGGTACCGCATAAACCAGATGTTCTGTTTAAATAACGACCACGAACGGTCACTCGCACATTGTAGACATTGTTCCAAAATACTGTGACACCATAATCACTTGTTACCAATGTTTGACCACTTGCAGGTTTAGTAATGTTAACACCTTGAAAATATGATCAAATAAAGTGTAATAGTCGGTGAAGAACATGCATCGATGACATTAGGTATTATTATATTTTTGCTTATAATTATGCCGTCAGTTTATCAAATACATATTTACATTAAGTCATACTTGATTTACTCAAAGTATTTTTTCCAGATATAAAAGGAGAAACGGTTATCATTTAATAAATCTGCAAATAATTTCAAGATACCTGGATAGAAGACTGGCAATGTGACTTTCGCTCCATTGACCAATGTCATTCCTCTTCGGAGATGAATGGAGGTTGAATTGGTGAATATCACTGTCAATGATTTCGTACACGTCGGAAGTCCATTTCCACAAGGTTCATTTGCTTGCCTTATTTCAAATGTGTTGTTTACAAAGTCTTTTGCCAGAACATATTCACATTTTCCCATGAAGTCAAAACGTTTTCCATCAAATGTCGTGTAATGTGGATCTCCCTGGGCTTTACATGTCGCTTCAACTACAAATTTCATTTATTGCTGCCTTTAAAAGCAGTATAGGGCAGTAAAAGTTCATGTACGCACGGTACAGGGAAATTCAAGTGAAATAATTAAGGCTAGAGCATTGTCCTTTGTCTCATTGTCTAAATGTTAAGAGACAAAAAACAACCTTGAAGCAGCCTGACGACTTGAACCTTGTTGTTCACATGAGCTCGAAATAACTTAATTTCCGATGCGAGGCTACTCGTTGTCCCAGGACAAAATTCCATGCGTTTCCATCGACTCTGGGACACGTTCTCTGACTTGTCCCAGAGTACTACATAGCGGGATACCGGCAAATGTACATGACTATGCCTTGTAAAACGAAATAAATTATATCATTTGCCATTACTATTTTTGGCCATGCACTTCTAGATTGTTTGTCTCTGAACTTAAATCTAGAATTTTATTTCTAACGATCTTTTTGTCCCGAGGTATAGGTTGCAGTGAAACACATGGCGCAAGTATAGTAGGCTATATATTCTTCTCTGTAGCACCGAGAATCTCGAGTTAGCTCCTGATGTTAAGTATTCTTTTTCAGAGAGTAATTATAGCTCCTACCTCTTTTATCACAGTTTTCTCCTTCAAAATCAGCGTTACAAACACATTGATGGGTATCACCAACTGCTACACAAATTTCATTTCTTCCGCAAATGAGTTCATCACAGTTTACTAAACAGAGAAATGGAAAAATAATCGCTGTTCAAATGAAACGAGACGGTTGTTTCAATAACATACAACAGGTATCGATTATGACCCAAGCGTTTGGGAAAATATGCGATATATAGCTGGTGATAAACAAAATAACATATTCATGGATAAAACCACTGTCCGGCCTGTAGAGGGACCAGGGCCGTAACCAGTAGCGTAGCCAGCCTGACGATTTTGTCCTATGTAAATTTCGAGTAATTATATAATTATTCATTCCTTTAGAAATTTGCTGTTTTCACAGCCAATGAACACTAAAATATTAGCATAGCAGGACAAATCGTCAGGCTGGCTACGCTACTGGCCGTAACTACAACTGTAATTGTTGGGATACATGTTTTTCATATATTCAGTTCTGCCCGACTGAAAAAAAAATCCGTCGGGCGGAACTGAATGATTATATTTATTATTCATTAGATAGTGTAATCGTCTGCTGATTGGCTGAAAATGTACGGATAATTTCAGATATCCCTCAGTGCTCGAGCTATATTTCAGCGGACATAGCGTTATCTGTTGGTGCGCATGCTTTTTGCCAGCTTTTATAGTGTTAGGTTGTTATCTGCAGACGTTTGTGGACCGCACCCGCGGTTTCATAGCGGTATCGTGCACAAGCCAGTGAACTCTAATAAGACTGGAACGATAACTCAACAATAAAGACTAGTCATTGGATGAAGCCGATTTGAATATAATTTGCTGATTAAGGCGGGAGCCGCGCGAGCAAATCAAGCCTTCAAAAGAACTGGGGAGAGTGAGAATTCCGTAAAAATCGTATTTTTTGACAAAAAATTGCTAGAAAAGTGCAATTTTTATTTGACCACTTCAACTTTAAAAAACAAATTTTCCCTTTTTGGATAGACCAAAGTAATCTGCATCATCTTACTGTAAAAACCGGCGAGGTACCAGCTTTGTACTGGAAATATTTAAAGAATTTGACCGGGCCGAAAAAAAACTTCGCCTTCAACTCGCAAAAAAAATAGGTTTGCACCTTTTCACGTTCATAAAACTTGTTTTTTAGTAAAATCTAAGTGTCAATGCTTGTTTTAAGCTTTTATTCATGATCAGATGAGATGGATTTGTGTATAAAAACCGGCGTTGTTTTGGTGGTGTAATTTCAACTCTTGGCCTTCATGGCGGCCATCAGTGCTGGCTTCAAAGATGGCGGCCAAGTTATCGTTCCAGTCTTTTTAGAGTTCACTGGCACAAGCGTGGGAAATTCGCGAGCTTCGGTTTTTTTCTATTTACGTAATAAAATTTACTATGGCTGCAAGTACGAGTGCTCGATTCGCATCAGTTTCAAACAGTGGCGTAGCCAGCCAGACGATTTAGTCATGTTATGGAAACTTTATGTTATTATCATAATTCATCTCTTTAGAAATTCATTGTTTTCGCAGTCAATGAACACCAAAATATTAGCATGGCATGACTAAATTGTCGGGCTGGCTACGCCACTGGTTTCAAAACAGGGAATGGAGAAAATACACGCTAATAGAGACTCAGGATACACGAAGAAGTCTACGAAGTACCATTTTGAATGACGAGCAATAAATTGTTTGAATATTTACGTTTTATTATGCTCATGTCCTCTTTTTCTGGGATCCAGTGAATAATAAAACAATTACTAAATTCGGCTTTCGCAGGATATCCAGAGTAATTTAGGCCTCATCCTGCTCAGCTTCATCCAATAAGTTTAGAATTAACACCCCCCCCCCCAACCCCAATAGGCAAATTCCAATACTACATTATAGCCAGTAAAATTAAACACAAAGTCAAAGATCTAAAATTTCCATTCAAGTTTGGCAAAATTATTTTCATACCAAAAAAATACCCAATTCAATTAGGTTCTTGTTTGTATATAATTTTTTTGGCCGGTGGATAAACAATAAAACTGTATTAAAAAGTAATAAAACCGTACCTTTGCAAGTAGTAGACGACATATTCCGTGCCAAAGTCGCGAATTCATTAAAATTCTGTAACAAATAGACATGATTATCCACGGGAGGAGAAGCCATTGTCCTAAGTTCGTCCACATCGATTCCTGAGCCAACTCCAATAGAATATATGACAATACCAGAGTTTTTCAATTCTTGCGATGGTAGTCCGACACTGCCACTGCTCCTCCCATCGGTTAAGACTATCAATACTCTTTTTGTTCCTGAAAAAATTTCGTTTAATATACATGGGCCCATGGCCACAGCAGATTCATAATTACAAGCAGGGAATAAATTTCGATATAATTATCATCATGCATATTTCCCCGGTCCCATTTATTCATTATTTTATTTTGGAAAGGGTTCAATGTGATTGTGATGGACATAATTCAAATGTAGGACATGTCTCACGTTCAAACATCCATTAAACTGGAAGAAATAAGGCTTCTTACCAAAAAGAATCAATAAAGATCAGATTTTTCTTTATGGGTTAAGAAAATCTAATCTTCTCAGAATAAAATCGGCGCGATCAGATACTTTACTCCCCAAATTAGTTTAAAAATAAACTTTTCGAAGTTGGTTTTGAACACATTTGAGTCGAATGCACACCAAACCAATTATTATATAAAATGATTCAATAGAATCCAATTCAACAAACCTAATATGCGGGCACCATTGTTTGTATTGAACATGTCAGATTTCGCAAGTCTCAAGCCTTGGGCAGTATTAGTGCCTCCACCAGTGTAAGGAATGTTGTCTATCGCGGAATGAAGATCTTGTCGTGTCGGAAACTCCCGAGAAAATGTAAAACGTAAAGTCGGTGAGGACGCATATGACATCACGGAGACCCTTGTATTGTTTTGTGAAATCTTAAAATGATCGGTAAGGTCCTTAACAAAAGATTTTACTGTCTCAAAATGTCCAGACCCAATACTACCAGAACTGTCTAACATAAATCCAAGATCACTCTTCGTCGTACATCTTGAAATTATTCACCTTAAAAGGAAAGAAAGCACGTAAATGCCACGACAGTTTAAGATACCACTGGGTATTGCTGTAAACTATATATTTGTTGATGGCTAACATACGAATAACATCTGTTTGCCAGCTAGCTTAGATTTTTTTTTAAAATAGAGGCAATAATATATAATTATTATGGTGCATGTATCAGGGAAGTGATTTTGAATAAAGGGAGGGTCATTCTCGAAATATTTTCTGCCTTGAAAAATTGTTTCCAATGCATGAAATAATTCAGTCCTCGTGAAAGCCATAGGAAACGTGGTCAATAGGTCGTGGTCAAGGATTGATTCTTCTTGCGGTCACCTTTCTTTAATTTTTTTTAGTTTTCACAGCGTCAGGTAAGAGTAGTTTCACTTTAAAGCTATTGTGGGATACAGATACATACACGTTTGTCCATCTCCGGTATAGTCTTCCTTACAAACACAGGTAAAAGAGCCTTCGGTGTTGATACACGTTGCTCGAAATGGATTATCGCAGTTGTGTGTTCCAGTGTCGCACTCGTTTATATCTGAAGACATAAATCACAAGTAGAACTGTAAGGTTAGTCTTCTTCAAGTCAAGTAGCTATATGAGAGCTTCACTGTATCTGGCAAAGTTTTAACAAAGCGCTCTCTCGCAGGTGACTGTTCCCATTTTGCACTCGTCAATATCTGGGATTTACAATAATTGCATGCATTGTAGTGTTTTAGAAAATATTCTCTCTTTATTTCTAGGCGTGTGTATTAATGCACTGCAAATATCAATATTTAATTTTTCTGCATTCTGCAATAAAATGAGCACAATAATCATTACATATGGTTTGTACAAACCGCTGCAAAAGGTCCCGTCTCCAGTGTATCCAATAGGGCAAGAACAAACGTAGGAACCCGGAGTATTCAAGCAAGTTGCATTCGGATTAACGCAAATGTCTGGTTTCAAGAAGCATTCGTTAATATCTGAAGAGAGAAAACGGGAATTATGACTGTTGCATTTTTTTCGAGTAATTATTAATGAATGTTTAGAACAATAATAAGACCATTTAGCTAAATTTCTTGAATTTTTGTTTTGTTCCCTTATCAATTTCAGCAGAACATTTTTCTGATTTTTGAAGGTTATATCGGTATATGTTTTACTTTCTTTCATGCACATAATTTAGCAGACATCTTGAACACGCAGTTTTCACTAATGGTGCAACCGCCTACAATTCTTTGTGATTGACATCGTCAATGCTGAAGATATACCAACTCTAAAAGTCTTTTCAAGGTTTAATTTTTCTTTTCTTTATAATACCTTTCTCATTCTTTACCTGAACAAAGTTTCCCATTTCCAATATATCCAATGTTACATGAACAGCTGAACGATCCATTTGTGTTAACACACGACGCTTGAGTATCGCAGGTGTCTGTTCCCATTTCGCACTCGTCAATATCTGGTAACGGAATTTACATAAATTGCATGCATTATAATGTTTTAGAAAACATTTATTTCCAGGCGTGTATGTTAATGCACTGCAAATATCAATATTTAATTTTTCTGCATTCTACCATAAAACGGGCGCATTAATCATTATATATGATTTGAGAAGCAAATTTGAAACCTTTCCTCATTAGTTCAAAAGTTGAAATTGCTAAGAAGAAACTCAGCAAGAATTTTTGTATATGTCGCTACCTGCACAGTTCACACCATTTCCAGAAAACCCTTCCTTGCAAGAGCAGTTAAAACTTCCCAATGAATCTGAGCATGTTGAATATACAGAGCAAAAGGCTCCACGGCAACATTCATCCACGTCTAAAAATGAAAAAAATGTTTGCGAAATTTTTTATTGAATATAATTTTTGGAAACGGGTATTCGAATACACAAAATTAATCGGGTGCATCATTTACCATCTATCCTCTGCTCATTAAAAAAAATTACCCAACATTTACAATACATGTACTTTTGTACTGTGTACTATTATCATCAAATTTAAAATTATTTTTAGAAATATTATATCTCAACTGTAAATCATCCAATCAGAAAGCTCGCTTTGTACCACGTGATCAGTAAATTAATCATGGAGTCCCATCGAATTTTTTCACATTATGCTATAAAAGTCGAATACCCCGCTGCAGAGTTTGCGTGTACCACGCGTGGATGCTTCGCACACGACTCGAGGTTGTCAACAATTTCAAAATAGAGGCAAAAGAAGCCATTTCACCCAGCTTTTGCGCTGCCTACACGTTGTTTCGATATAGTATATAATTTATAGACCTTCCGCTCGGGGAATTCGACGAAATATAACCCCCTCGAGAAGATATATCCCTCCCTTGGGGGTAATATTTCGTCGAATTCCCCTCGCTCCAGGTCTATAAATGATAATTATCGATTGTAAAATAGAAGCCCTATTAACGTACATTATTTCAGCTAATTAAACCTGTACGGAAGCAAGAAGATTTAAAGATTAACTACCATTGCAAGTCATTCTTAAAATATTCAGAGAGCTACTCACCATATGCAACAACAAAACCGGCCATTTCTTGGTTCAATGAAATGTTTCCACCTTGTTTTAAAAATAAGTTCTTGATATATATGTAAATCAACTTATTATCTTTAGATAACACATACAAATTGTCAATATCAGTCGCAACTTGTATTTTGTTTGAATAAGTAATGTTCAGCTTGCTTGTTTTGCCAGTATATGTCGTTTTCATGACCTCGTAACCAGTGTTCTCGTAATTGATCCAGTAGATAGCACTGTCGTATACGTCAACAGAAATTGACTCCGCTAACCCGGGATAGGTGAAATTTTTGAAAGTTTGATCATTTGGATCGTAGCGAATGATTGGAGGATTTGAGGATCTGGCCATATAGAGATAACTATGAAAAGAAAGAGTACATGGTTTTACGAAATGTGTGAAAAAATCGTACATTTAAGCACTAACTGTTCCTTGGACGTTATTGGATGTTTTAATCTGCAGCTATTACATAAGTGTAATGGATGTCTGCTATTATACTTAGAATTAGAAGTAAGATTTACGTAATTTACCCTGAAGCTATGTCGATTTCCAAATCTCTTACGTCAGAGATATCCGATAGAGCCTCAACTGCAGTTTGTTGACCACTTGAAATATTGTACATCCATATAGTTTTATGAAGTGAGTGGTAATAATATATCACATTACTTTTGCCATCGACCGTGAAAAAGCTTACATTGCTGATCGGTATAACGATAGCATTGGAACCATCAAAATTATAACTTTCAAATCCTGTGGTATTAAAATACAGGTACAACCTTCTGTTTATACCATCATATGACAACAAAGCATTTAAACGATCATCGATACTGTTTGCGCCAAGTGTGTGATCTTTTGTGCTATAGGACAAAGTGCCCATTGACGTGGAAACGAATAAATAAGGTACTTGGCATTGATCTGAAAAGAAGAAACGTTAGTCCTGAATTTTCGTTCTAAAAACATAGTTGGAAATATTGTATACATGATTTTTAAACAATAATAAATGTTCACTTTCTACTGTAAAAATTCGAACATAATAATGTCATCGACATTCTCACCATTGTTTTACCCAGAATTCCTAAGCAGTCGAATTCAATGACCAACAAGAAACATGACAGATTGATAGTGTTCAGATTTTAGTTACCTTGAATTTCACATCTATCTCCCAGGAAATTAGGATGACATCTACATTCAAATGAAGCACCAACGTTTGTACATCTTCCTCCATTGTAACATGGAGCACTCGCACATGGGGTACCTTTCAAAAGAAGGTTCGATTATCGCTCAGAATGATGGAAATATTCAGAAGCAAGTCAAACTGTGTAACACGCAAAAGTGTTGAATACTGGAAACGAAGTATGAATTTCCAAGAAATCTCAAGAAGTGCATCTATAGTAGGTATTTACTTACGGCAACTTGCGGATTCATCTAAACTCTCCCAAGGTATAACAACGTTGGAAGCACAATCATCAGCGTAAGCTTCAAGAGCCTGACAATAACAAACAACAGGATCATTTTCACAAGCACACATATCATATTCACAATCTTCAATATATCCTTCTTGAACCGGATCGATATAACTGGAACAATTGCTGAAAGGTGGT
The DNA here is from genome assembly GCF_004324835.1 of Dendronephthya gigantea. NCBI lineage: Eukaryota > Metazoa > Cnidaria > Anthozoa > Malacalcyonacea > Nephtheidae > Dendronephthya > Dendronephthya gigantea. The sequence continues at coordinate 679,623 of NW_021163100.1, read as the reverse complement.
TTGGTTAAAACTGAACACTTATTACGAGCTATCAATTTTCTCCCTGGATTGATGTCACATGGGTGCGGCACTTCAACGGCTTCGTCACATTCTGGATCAACTTTCCAAGAATTTCCGAATGCAACAGAATCAGTTGTACATATTCCATTGTAAGTGCAGAAATCATCACCTCGTCTTTTATTATAAGTACCACATAAACCAGATGTTCTATTTATATAACGACCTAGAATTGTCACTCGCACATTGTAGACATTGTTCCAAAATACTGTCACACCATAATCACTTGTTACCAATGTTTGACCACTTCCAGGTTTAGTAATGTTAACATCTTAAATGATAATAAAATAATTAAATTAACAGGGAACTGTGAGTGGAGCGGTCAATAACTAAATAATAGACCATAATTGTTATCCTATGCGCCCTGACTTTGTTTCTTAGATCGGAATGCTAGAATCCAAAAGAACCTAAAGATCTGTAAATTATATTGTTTCAAATGAATTTTCCATTTTTTTAAATTATGAATATCTTCCTACTATAGCACTCTCAAACATTACTAGTTACTAGTACAATAGATACCTGGATAGCTGACTGGCAATGTGACTTTCACACCATTAACTAACGTCATTCCTCTTCGCAGTTCAATGAAGGTTAAATTTGTAAATATGACTGTCAATGATTTCGTACACGTCGGAAGTCCATTTCCACAAGGTTCATTTGCTTGTCTTATTTCAAATGTGTTGTTTACAAAGTCTTTTGCCAGAACATATTCACATTTTCCCATGAAGTCAAAACGTTTTCCATCAAATGTAGTGTAATGTGGATCTCCCTGGGCTTTACATGTTGCTTCAACTACAATTGAAAGCGTAAAGAATAATTCGAAAATCAAGCTGACGTTGTATACGAATCCAGACTAGCTTAATAATGAAGAAGCGTTTCATGGAAATACTGAAAGTAAACGTTTTTTCACGGTTAGAAGACTCGTCGTTTGATAGCGCAACCCTGGAAACGTTTGAATTAGGAAGTTCAACAAAATTTTCTGCACGTTTTAAATCGTTTCTTGAAGGTCATCTTACACAAAAGCCCAAAAATTTATTGTAATTACCCATCAAGTCTATCTAACTGTATACTTATATTCGCAGATATGTTGTACCTACCTCTTTTTTGGCAATTTTGTCCTTCAAAATCAGGGTGACAAATACATTGATGGGTATCACCAACCGGAACACATATCTCATTTTCTCCGCACTTTATTTCATTACAGTTCAAAACTAAAAAGAAAATGTCTGAATCAGCTATACCCAATCAAATCGCAGTAGCAAATAATGCCAACTACATTAATATAAGAAAACCACCAGTAAGATAAATAAAATAGAGATTAACGAGGTAACCCTTTGGGAGATATGAAATGGCAGTTCTCGTTCTCATCAACTGACAATTAATTTTATGTGAAAAAATTGAGGACGACAAATATCGTTTCAAAAATTTAGATTTATTTGCAACTTTAATAAGCACTGTTTCATTTAGAATATGCGTATTCTAAGCAGATGAAAGCTGGGGGTCGAAAGGTCCTGTAACCAAGATGTTAACATTCATGATCAATGATGATGAAGACTCTCTAAACAAACTACACCAAGCTTGACCAGCTAAAGATAACCACCAATGGCCAGTCTTCAAAGCAGTAATTCCAGAGTCAAAAGGGCCTGAGGTTGACATTTTAACGGAGACCTTACCGCAATAAAGAAATAAACTTCTAGTACCTAAGATTCAAAAGATTGTCGACTTCGAAATGCGGGCGATTTAAAATCTTGATTGCTGGCGATTAAAAATGTGAAATATTTTCACATGTAAAATTTCGCATTTAATTTCATGTGAAATCCTCTCGCATGTGAGATCTTACATGTGACTTTATGCGAAATCCTTTCACATGTCACTTTATGTAAAATCCTTTTACATGTGAAATGGCACATGTGACTTTATGTGAAAGCCTGTCACATGTGATTTCATGTGAATTCTGAATTTCACATGATATCACATTATTTTCGTAAGGGTTACAATCCCAAGCTTGATGATATTTTCATGGAGGACCAAAACAAAGACTTTATAACAAAAAAGTCCCACCAAAATACATGAACAAATGGTTTTTATGCAGTGAACATTTAAAAAAAAAAAGATTTTGGAACTATGGTTGGTGATAAAGGTTTACAGCATTGCGTGTTTTTTTTGATAATATATTTGTGCATGATTTAAGTTTGTTCTTAAGATGATATTAAACAGAGATAAAACCATACCTCTGCATGTTGTGGACGACATATTCTGTGCCAAAATTGAAAATTCATTAAAATCTTGCAATAAGTAAACATGATCATCAACAGGAGGTGAAGCCATTATTCTCAACTCGTTTACATCGATTCCTGAGCCAACTCCAATCGAATATATGACAACGTCTTCTTTTTTTAGCTCCTGGGATGGTTGTGCAACATTTCCACTGCTTTGCCCATCAGTCAACACTATCAAACCCTTTTTGTTCCTAAAATGATAATTTGCATTTATTTACGTTCCTTATTAACGATATCAATAAAATATACGGCATATTGCCGGGTATAAAGATATTTTAGGACATGTTACACGGTGCAATTTTTCTTGCACTTGATGGGTTGACGTGTAATCCATTAAAGTGCCTATATATCACTTGTGGGATCTTTACGGATTTGAATAGAGTTTGAAAAATTAGTTTATGAGTTCTACAACCCTTTTTGATATACTTAAATAGTTTCGGAAATATTTACATCTAAACATGACGATTTGCTTGAATTTCCGTCGTGCTCGGGGGCTTGGGACTCAGGAACCGAGCTCTTGTCAAACATAATATAATCAATTGTAATTTTACTTCGATCTTTCAATAACGTAAAATACTTGAGAAAAACTCGCCCAGTTGCTACAGCCATACACAACGCACCGTTTCCGCATTTTTTTTTTGAAAAGCGCAAACTATATCGCCAGTGAAACTCTTCATGTTTACATTATAAAAGACGGCGTGTTTGCAAATCATTCCTGAGTCCCAGTTCCACCAACCGACGTATTTTCGAAACTAATTAATTATATCCGCTTGTGGAACTTATAAACAAATTTTTCAAGCCCTATTCAAATCCGTAAAGATCCCACAAGTGATACAGGCACTTTAATCTTCTGTTTCGAGCATATTTCCTCCAAACCCAGTAACAACGAGTTGATGTGGAAAAAAAACAGAAAATGATAGAAATGCATGCATGATAAACAAAATATGAGAAAATAAAAGAATAACTAGTATAATTAACAAACCTAATAAACGGGCACCATTGTTGGTATTGAACATGTGCGATTTCGCAAGTCTCAAGCCTTCGGCAGTATTAGTGCCTCCACCCGTGTACGGAATGTTGTCTATAGCAGAATAGAGATCTTGCCGTGTTGGAAATGCTTGAGAAAATGTAAGATGCAATGACGCCGAGGAGGCATATGATATCACGGAGACCCTTGTTTTGTTTTGTGATACTTTGAAGTGATAGATAAGGTCCTTTACAAACGATTTCATTGTCTCAAAATGTGTTGACCCAATACTACCAGAACTGTCTAACATAAATCCAAGATCACTCTTCGTCGTACACCTTGGTATTAATTTACCTACGAAAAGAAAATGGAAGAAGATTTTAATAATCGCCTGGTAAATCTGTCTAACATTTGTACAAGTATACTAGTTAAAATACGAGCGACTTATCTGTATGGGTATTTACAAAGGCGAGTGGGTTGCACGTATATAGGTAGTGTGCTACAACTCCCGAGAGACTTATAAGACAAAGAGATTTTCGCCATATTGGATGACATTTGAATTGCAAAAAAGAAAAATCCTTTGTTAAAATCATCCAACATGGCCGCGATGACGCCACATGAGAACCACCTATAAATCATATAGATATCTGTCGCGAGTATTTTAAAGTGCTTGAATTGGGAAAGTCATTATCAAAGAAAACTACTTTGCGTACAGTGGCGTAGCCAGCCTAACAATTTAGTCATGCTATGATAATATTTTGGTGTTCATTGATTGTGAAAACAATAAATTTCTGAAGAAATGTACAGGGGGTCCAAAAAAAAAAAGCAACCACTTAAATATGCAGAACATTAATACAGGTCTAAAGCGCAATAGATAAGCACCTCTGGGAATTGAAAATGGCTCTTAATCCTTCACTTACAATGCTAAAAGTCATTTTAGCTGAACTATGGTGCAAACCCGAACAATATTAATATTCTTGCATTTAAGTGGTTGCGTTTTTTTGGGACACCCTGTACAGGGTGTATAAAAAAAAACGCAACACTTAATATTCATGAATATCCTCTTTGTTCTACAACACAAAAGACGTTTGGCCCCTGGAATGCGAGAAAGCTTATAATCATATTCTAGCGGCACAATCGTCGGTAAACAAAGTCGGGTGCGTAAACCAACGAGCTGAATTGAAAGTATTTAACGAGTAAAATTTTATTTACAATTTATTTTACAAGGTCGACAGTTAGCATTCAAGTTATCATGCACGACAATAAAACTCGTTGTTCAGTTGTTAGCTGCACCATTATTAGTTTGGCTGATTAATTTGACCATTAGCAGTTGAACTGTACGATTAGAAGCCATTTTAAAATCCCAGGGGCATAAAATCTATTGAGCTTATGAACAATATGAATTTTAGAATATTAAGTGGTTGCGTTTTTTTTTATACACCCTGTATAACAAAAAAAAATTGTTCTGAATTTCTGCGTTAGAGCTGGCGTATTAATTGGGAGCGGTCCCATTCGTGCACAACATTCATTTATAAAATTTTACTCGAGGATTTTTAGGGATTTAAAATCTCTCCCTCCGTGATAAGCTCCGCCGGCCTTGGGCTATAGTAACCCATGTAACTGGATTTTCCTTTGGAGCAACCCATAGATTTTCCATCATATAGGGTGGATAATAAAAGGCAACCACTTAATTTTCAAAAATATTCACTTAAAGTGGCGTAGCCAGCCTGACGATTTGTCCTGCTATGCTAATATTTTGGTGTTCATTGACTGTGAAAACAATAAATTTCTAAAGAAATGAATAATCATTTAACTCAAAATTTACATAGCGGGACAAAATCGTCAGGCTGGCTACGCCACTGTTCACTTTGTGAGCTGCACAATTAGAAGTACTATTGTACTATATTGTGCTTAAATAACAATATATGAATATTGAGTGTTTTTATTCAAGCTGTATAATTATTGTAGTTTTTCAGAGCATGGTATTTAGAAATATATGAGGTATAAGGCATCTACAGGGTGTCCCAAAAAAACCCGAAAACTATTGAAATCACTCATTGTTAAAAATTAAATGCCGTGTTCACGAATTTCAGCCCGTGGGAATTTAATGCAACTTATAAAATGCTAAATGCTTTGTGTTGCTAGAGAAAGGGGACATGTCGAAGGTCATGGTCCTTAAGATGCACATTTAAATATAATGTTATACATATTTCTAATATGTAAAAATTGTTAATAAATATCATTTTTGCGAACAAGCAAATTAGACTGCATCATATGCATGCATAAAAATGCTTATGGCAACCCCGATTTATACACTTGTGGGCCCAACAGAGTGCTTAGGCATTCAAACTCTAACAATGGCATTGTTATGGGAGATTTCAACAGTTTTCGTTTTTTTTGGGACACCCTGTACAGGGTGTATCAAAAAAAACGCAACCACTTAATATTCATGAATATCCTCTTTGTTCTACAACACAAAAGACGTTTGGCCCCTGGAATGCGAGAAAGCTTGTAATCATATTCTAGCGGCACAATCGTCGGTAAACAAAGTCGGGTGGGTAAACCAACGAGCTGAATTGAAAGTATCTAACGAGTAAAATTTTATTTACAATTTATTTTACAAGGTCGACAGTTAGCATTCAAGTTATCATGCACGACAATAAAAACTCGTTGTTCGGTTGTTAGCTGCACCATTATTAGTTTAGCTGATTTGACTATTAGCAGTTGAACTGTACGATTAGAAGCCATTTTAAAATCCCAGGGGCATAAAATCTATTGAGCTTATGAACAATATGAATTTTAGAATATTAAGTGGTTGCGTTTTTTTTTATACACCCTGTACTGTACGTATATATAATACATACATGTTCGCCCATCTCCGGTATAATCTTCGTTACAAAGGCAGGTAAATGAACCATCCGTGTTTATACATGTCGCTCGAATTGAATGATCACAATTGTTACTCCCAATCTCGCATTCATTTATATCTGTAGTCATAAAACACAAATAATTTCAAGACTTGGTAAATATCTGACGAATCTCTTCTACGAGCGGATATCAATATTATTGCATGGGGCACGCTGCAACAGTGATACTATTGGTGACTTCATTCACATCCCTCAAATAGAATAAGCGAATATACTATAATAATATAGAAGATTACCTTCGCAATGACTACCATTTCTAGCATACCCTACACTACAAGTACAGGTGAAACTTCCAAGAGTGTTTTCGCATTCAAATTTCTCGGGACAGTGAGTTCGAAGCTGGCATTCATCTGTGTCTGTATTCAAAAAATAAAAAGTCTATATATTAGAGTTTATTGAATTTAGCCGGAAAATACATATAGTAGCTACATGAAAAACTTACTTTAAAAAAGCAGTTCTTGGGTCAATTTGCCCCTGAACTACTTTCATGTAGACATTTGTGATTTACGGTGGAGACCTAATTTAAATGCATGCTTGTGAATGTATTGAAAAAAAACTTAAAGTCTTAAACACTCGATCTAATGAGCAGATTCAATCTGTATGAATTGATAAAAAGTGTTAAAGGATGCAAAGAAAAACTTACCATATGCTACAACATAAAACTTACCATATGCTACAACTAAATCGTGAATTTGAACATTATTGGTGATATTCCCAAGCTTCTCAAGCGATGTTTTCAAATACATGTCAATCCGGTTGTTGTTGATGTCAAAAACAAACAAATTAAGGAAGTCAGAAGTCACTTCAATTTTGCCTGGATACGATATATTCAAAGAAACTGTTTCTTTATTAGGCAGTGTTTTCATGACGCTGTGATAGCTTCCATCGAAATTCGCCCAATAAATAACATTATTGTATTCGTCAAAAAAAATTGACTGTGCAGAACCGCCGGCAAAATGGATCTCCGATTTTGATTGATCCGATGGATTGTAGCGCACGATTTGTGGATCTTTTGCACTTGCTATGTAGAGGTAACTGTAAAAAAGGAAAATTATAAACTAAGTTAATGTAAAAAAAACAGCCACAGTGTATGATGTTGAAAATCATCCATTATGCATGACAAGAACGTATTGAAAAGCATCGAAGTAAAAAAGAAGAAATTTATTGGTACAAAAGTTTAATTGTACAACTACAAGCCCCTACAAAATAGGACAAAATATAGAATGAAACATGTATTCCTGCAAAAGTAATAATTGACAATGAATCGCATTATACCCATTAGTTGTGTCCATTTCAAGATCTGTGACGTTGGATAGATAGGATAAAGCATCAATTTTAATATCTTGTCCACCTGTCATATTGTGTGTTCTTAATTTATGTTCAATTGAGTGATAATAAATTATCGAATTTGTTCTCCCATCCACCGTGAATAAATCCACATCATTGATTGATGTTGTAGTAGCATCTGAGCCATCCAAATTGTAACTTGTAAAACCTTGTAACTTCACATACAGGTACAACCGTTTGTTTATTGCATCAAAAGACAGTAAAGCATTCACTCTATCGTCAACTTTGGTTGGGATACTTGTGGATATTTTCGTATTATAGGACAGCGTGCCCAGTGATGTTGAGAAGAATAAATATGGTATTTGGTGACGAACTAGAAGGTGTTTAAAAGACTTGATCGAAGGAAAGTAATTACTTAAAATACAAACAGACAATATTATCTAGAAATCGTTTACATCTATAAAAGTAATACGTCCAGAGCACCAAGTTAGGGTTATGGTTGGGCTTTTTGCAACACCTCAATATAATTTGGGTGAAGTTACCTAATCAACAGGACATTTTCCTGATTTTTATGTTACGTATCACTGCATGATTTGTCTCTTCTTGTAATACGGCATAAATTCCACATGTACACAAGTAATTCATGAGAGCAATTGACGAACATAGCTACAAATCACCAAATTAGTTTAAACTTTATTTTGCTGCACGTAAGACACATATCTATTGTAATTTCAAATTTCTTCTCCTTGAAAGTGGCCATAATATTCGAAGTTGAGTTAGTTGACTAAAAATGATTATGGGCTAAAATTATATTGATGCATGCAGGTTTTTTTCAAGTTATGAGCTATTCAAGTGCAATAGCTACAGCATTAGTCACAGTTACCTTCACTTTCACATCTTTCACCGCGATATTCAGCAGGACATCTGCATTGAAATGATGAAGGACCAAGATTGATGCACGTTCCTCTATTGTAACATGGAGCACTAGCACAAGGGGTATCTATGAAAAATGGAAATTTAAAGTATGCAAATTTAATTTCTTATTTTACTTTAAAATGGGCACTATTTTCGTCACCATTAAACGGTATAAAAGCTAAGTTAGTGGAAGAATATCAGATTAAATTTTGAATCATATGATGTTGTTATTTTGAATTTGACAAAATAAAAACATATTCTTCTTTCTGGCTTCGAAGGTTTTTCAGATGCTTAGTGGAGCTATATGATTTTGATAAAGGAAAACCCCCTTTTCTTAACTTAGAACCAAGTAATCATATTATATAATATATATATTCTATCTCTCTTTGTGCATGCATGCATACTGACATGGGATTTTGCTATAAAATAAGTATAACTAAATTTTACAATAACCATTACTTACGGCAAATTGCAGATTCATTTGTTCCCTTCCATGGTATATTCACATGGGGTGAGCAATCATCACCGTAAGCTTCAAGAGCCTGACAATAACAAACAACTGGATCATCTTCACAAGCACACATATCATATTCACAGTTTTCAATATATCCTTCATTGGTCGCATCTATGTAACTGGAACAAATGCTGAAAGGCGGGTTAAGTAATGTTGAACACTTTTCACGGGCCACCAATCTTCTCGCTGGTTTGACATCACATGGGTGTAGCACTTCAACAGCATTTGGGCATTCTGAATCAACTTTCCAAGAGTTTCCGAAGGCTACTGGGTCAGTTAAAACTGTTCTATTAGATGTCCAGAATTCATCATCGCGTCTTTTATTATAGGTACCGCATAAACCAGATGTTCTGTTTAAATAACGACCACGAACGGTCACTCGCACATTGTAGACATTGTTCCAAAATACTGTGACACCATAATCACTTGTTACCAATGTTTGACCACTTGCAGGTTTAGTAATGTTAACACCTTGAAAATATGATCAAATAAAGTGTAATAGTCGGTGAAGAACATGCATCGATGACATTAGCTATTATTATATACTTTTCTTATATGTCAGTTTATCAAATATATATTTAAATTAAGTCATACTTGATTTATACTGTAAGTATTTCTTTGCAGATAAAAAAGGAGAAACGCTTAACATTTAATAAATCTGCAAATAATTTCAGTAAAGTAATTTCCTATCAAGATACCTGGATAGAAGACTGGCAATGTGACTTTCACTCCATTGACCAAAGTCATTCCTCTTCGGAGTTGAATGGAGGTTGAATTGGTGAATATCACTGTCAATGATTTCGTACACGTCGGAAGTCCATTTCCACAAGGTTCATTTGCTTGCCTTATTTCAAATATGTTGTTTACAAAGTCTTTTGCCAGAACATATTCACATTTTCCCATGAAGTCAAAACGTTTTCCATCGAATGTCGTGTAATGCGGATCTCCCTGAGCTTTACATGTCGCTTCAACTACAAATGAAAGTATAAATTTCATTTATTGCTGCCTTTTAAAGCTGTAGGGCAGTAAAAGTTCATGTACGCACGGTAGAGGGAAAATCAAGTGAAATAATTAAGGCTAGAGCATTGTCTCATTGTCTAAAGGTTAAGAGACAAAAAAACAACGTTGAAGCAGCCTGACGACTTGAACCTTGTTGTTCACATGAGCTCGAAATAACTTAATTTCCGACGCGAGGCTACTCGTTATCCCAGCACAAAATTCCATGCATTTCCATCGACTTTGGGACAAGTTCTCTGACTTGTCCCAGAGTACTACATAGCGGGATACCGGCAAATGTACATGACTATGCCTTGTAAAACGAAATAAATTATATCATTTGCCATTTAACACTTATTTACTGCGAACGAAGGAAACATTATGTTTTGTGGACCCGAGACCTGTCGATATTTCACGAGGCGAAGCCGAGTGAAATATCGATGGTCGAGGGTCCACAAAACATAATGTTTTCTGAGTTTTCGGTAAATAAGTGTTTTATTATATACCACTTGTCAAAGAAAAACCAAACTACAAGGTAAACAACGAAATATCTATTCATAAAAGACATAATTTCAAATGGATAAAACTTAAAAGTTGTTATTTCCCATGAGATAACACGTTATCTCACCCTGCAGGGGGTCGCGCTGGCGACATCAAAATTTCGTCACTCTCGCGTGATTCGCTCTCGACCAATGAAACGCTACGAAAACAAAACTTTGACAAGTGGTATATAATAATATTATTTTTTGCCATGCACTTCTAGATTGTTTGTCTCTGAACATAAATCTAGAATTTTATTTCTAACGATCTTTTTGTCCCGAGGTATAAGTTGCAGTGAAACACATGGCGCAAGTATAGAGTATATTCTTCTCTGTAGCAGCGAGACACTCGAGTTAGCTCCTGATGTTAAGTATTCTTTTTCAGAGAGTAATTATAGCTCCTACCTCTTTTATCACAGTTTTCTCCTTCAAAATCAGCGTTACAAACACATTGATGGGTATCACCAACTGCTACACAAATTTCATTTCTTCCGCAAATGAGTTCATCACAGTTTACTAAACAGAGAAATGGAAAAATAATCGCTGTTCAAATGAAACGAGACGGTTGTTTCAATAACATACAACAGGTTCGATTATGACGCAAGCGTTTGGGAAAATATGCGATATAGCTGCATGGTGATAAACAAGATAACATATTCATGGATAAAACCACTGTCCGGCCTATAGACGGACCTGGGGCCGGTTGTATCAAGCCCGTTTAGCCTAAACGGTGGTTAAGTTCAAAATAGAAAGCAAGTCTAACGTTTTACTCAACAAGCAAACTAAATGTTTTTAACCTTAATACAAAGATACTGTTTGCAACTACATATTTAGTACATAATATTCAAGTTCACTCATTCAAGAAAGATGTAAGAGTGTTATTTAATTTTGACTTATCCACCGTTTAAGCTAAACGGGCTTGATACAACCGGCCCCAGGGCCGTAAGTACAAAATAAATGTAATTGTTGGGATACATGTTTTTCAAATAAATTATTCAGTTCGGCTCGACGAATTTCTATTTTAAGCTATTGCACTTACAAAGGAAATCCGTCGGGCGGAACTGAATGATTATATTTATTATTCATTAGATAGTGTAATCGTCTGCTGATTGGCTGAAAATGCATATGTACGGATAATTTCAGATATCCGTCGGTGCCCGAGCTATATTTCAGCGGACATAGCGTTATCTGTTGGTGCCCATGCTTTTTGCCAGCTTTTATAGTGTTAGGTTGTTATCTGCAGACGTTTTTGGACCGCGCCCGCGGTTTCATACCGGTATCGTACACAAGCGCGGGAAATTCGCGAGCTTCGGTTTTTTCTATTTACGTAATAAAATTTACAATGGCTGCAAGTACGAGTGCTCGACTCGCATCAGTTTCAAACAGTGGCGTAGCCAGCCTGACGATTTAGTCATGCTATGCAAATTTTATGTTATTATCATTATTCATCTCTTTAGAAATTCATTGTTTTCACAGTCAATGAACACCAAAATATTAGCATAGCATGACTAAATTGTCGGGCTGGCTACGCCACTGGTTTCAAAACAGGGAGTGGAGAAAATACTCGCTAATAGAGACTCAGGATACGAAGTACTATTTTGAATGACGAGCAATAAATTGTTTGAATATTTACGTTTTATTATGCTCATGTCCTCTTTTTCTGGGATCCAGTGAATAATAAAACAATTACTAAATTCGGCTTTCGTAGGATATCCAGAGTAATTTAGGCCTCATCCTGCTGAGCTTCATCCAATAAGTTTAGAATTAACACCCCCCCCCCCCACCCCATAGGCAAATTCGAATACTACATTATGGTCAGTAAAATTAAACACAAAGTCAAAGATCTAAAATTTCTATTCAAGTTTGGAAAAATAATTTTCATACCAAAAAATACCCAATTCAATTAGGTTCTTGTTTGTATATAATTTTTTTGGCCGGTGGATAAACAATAAAACTTTATTAAAAAGTAATAAAACCATACCTTTGCAAGTAGTAGACGACATATTCCGTGCCAAAGTCGCGAATTCATTAAAATTCTGTAACAAATAGACATGATTATCCACGGGAGGAGAAGCCATTGTCCTAAGCTCGTCCACATCGATTCCTGAGCCAACTCCAATAGAATATATGACGATACCAGAGTTTTTCAATTCTTGCGATGGTAGTGCGACACTGCCACTGCTCCTCCCATCGGTTAAGACTATCAATACTCTTTTTGTTCCTGAAAAAATTCAATTTATTATACATGGGCCCATGGTCACAGCAGATTCATCATGCATATTTCCCCGGTTCCATTTATTCATTATTTTATTTTGGAAAGGGTTCAATGTGATTGCGATGAACATAATTCAAATGTAGGACATGTCTCACGTTCGAACATCCATTAAACTGGAAGAAAATAAAGCTTCTTACCAAAAAGAATCAATAAAGATCAGATTTTTCTTTATGGGTTAAGAAAATCTAATCTTCTCAGAATAAAATCGGCGCAATCAGATACTTTACCCCCCAAATTAGTTTAAAAATAAAACTTTTCGAAGTTGGTTTTGAACACATTTGGGTCGAATGCACACCAAACCAATTATTATATAGAATGATTCAATAGAATCCAATTCAACAAACCTAATATGCGGGCACCATTGTTTGTATTGAACATGTCAGATTTCGCAAGTCTCAAGCCTTGGGCAGTATTAGTGCCTCCACCAGTGTAAGGAATGTTGTCTATCGCGGAATGAAGATCTTGTCGTGTCGGAAACTCCCGAGAAAATGTAAAATGTAAAGTCGGTGAGGACGCATATGACATCACGGAGACCCTTGTATTGTTTTGTGAAATCTTAAAATGATCGGTAAGGTCCTTAACAAAAGATTTTATTGTCTCAAAATGTCCACACCCAATACTACCAGAACTGTCTAACATAAATCCAAGATCACTCTTCGTCGTACACCTTGAAATTAATTCACCTTAAAAGGAAAGAAAGCACGTAAATGCCACGACAGTTTAAGATACCACTGGGTATAATTGCTGTAAACTATATATTTGTTGATGGCTAACATACGAATAACATCTGTTTGCCAGCTAGCTTAGATTTTTTTTTAAAATAGAGGCAATAATATATAATTATTATGGTGCATGTATCAGGGAAGTGATTTTGAATAAAGGGAGGGTCATTCTCGAAATATTTTCTGCTTTGAAAAATTGTTTCCAATGCATGAAATAATTCAGTCCTCGTGAAAGCCATAGGAAACGTGGTCAATAGGTCGTGGTCAAGGATTGATTCTTCTTGCGGTCGATCACCTTTCTTTAATTTTTTTTAATTTTCACAGCGTGTAAGAGTAGTTTCACTTTATAGCTATTGTGGGATACAGATACATACACGTTTGTCCATCTCCGGTATAGTCTTCCTTACAAACACAGGTAAAAGAGCCTTCGGTGTTGATACACGTTGCTCGAAATGGATTATCGCAGTTATGTGTTCCAGTGTCACACTCATTTATATCTGAAGACATAAATCACAAATAGAACTATAAGGTTAGTCTTCTTCAAGTCAAGTAGCTATATGAGAGCTTCACTGTATCTGGCAAAGTTTTAACAAAGCGCTCTCTCGCAGTGACTGTTTCCATTTTGCACTCGTCAATATCTGGTAATTGGATTTACAATAATTGCATGCATTATAGTGTTTTAGAAAATATTCTCTCTTTATTTCCAGGCGTGTGTATTAATGCACTGCAAATATCAATATTTAATTTTTCTGCATTCTGCAATAAAATGAGCACAATAATCATTACATATGGTTTGTACAAACCGCTGCAAAAGGTGCCGTCTCCAGTGTATCCAATAGGGCAAGAACAAACGTAGGAACCCGGAGTATTCAAGCAAGTTGCATTCGGATTAACGCAAATGTCTGGTTTCAAGAAGCATTCGTTAATATCTGAAGAGAGAAAACGGGAATTATGTCTGTTGCATTTTTTTCGAGTAATTATTAATGAATGTTTAGAACAATAATAAGACCATTTAGCTAAATTTCTTGAATTTTTGTTCTGTTCCCTTATCAATTTCAGCAAAAAATTTTTCTGATTTTTTGAAGGTTATATCGGTATATGTTTTACTTTCTTTCATGCACATCATTTAGCAGACATCTTGAACACGCAGTTTTCACTAATGGTGCAACCGCCTACAATTCTTTGTGATTGACATCGTCAATGCTGAAGATATATTAACTCTAAAAGTCTTTTCAAGGTTTAATTTTTCTTTTCTTTATTATACCTTTCTCATTCTTTACCTGAACAAAGTTTCCCATTTCCATTATATCCTATGTTACATGAACAGCTGAACGATCCATTTGTGTTAACACACGACGCTTGAGCATTGCAGGTGTCTTTTCCCATTTTGCACTCGTCAATATCTGGTAATGGGATTTAGAATAATTGCATGCATTATAATGTTTTATAATATAACATTTATAGTACGCGCGTGCTGATTGGTCGAGAAGCGTGTTTCTATAACTGTATAGAAACACGGGAATTTTCCCGCCGAACTTGTCAAGCGAAGTAATGTAATGAGAATTTGTAATTGAATCGAATTATAATATTTGTAAAAAATCTTTTTATGGAGTTATATTATAAAAGAAATAGAAAACGTTTTTCCTGTGTTTCTATACAGTTATAGAAACACTTGTGGGAGTTTGGGAGAACTCGAAATAACGTGGAAAAACTCGCCCTACGGACTCGTTTTCCCACTGATTATTTCTCGTTCTCCCAAACTCCCACGCGTGTTTCTATAACTGTATAGAAACACGGAAAATGTTTTCTATTTCTTAATTAGAAAACATTTATTTCCAGGCGTGTATATTAATGCACTGCAAATATCAATATTTAATTTTTCTGCATTCTACAATAAAACGGGCGCATTAATCATTATATATGATTTGAGAAGCAAATTTGAAACCTTTCTTCATTAGTTCAAAAGTTGAAATTGCTAAGAAGAAACTCAGCAAGAATTTTTGTATATGTTGCTACCTGCACAGTTCACACCATTTCCAGAAAACCCTTCCTTGCAAGAGCAGTTAAAACTTCCCAATGAATAGGAGCATGTTGAATACACAGAGCAAAAGGTTCCACGGCAACATTCATCCACGTCTAAAAATGAAAAAAATGTTTGCCAAATTTTTTATTGAATATAATTTTTGGAAACGGGTATTCGAACACACAAAATTAATGGGGTGCATCATTTACCATCTATCCTCTGCTCATTAAAAAAAATTACCCAACATTTACAATACATGTACTTTTGTACTGTGTACTATTATCATCAAATTTAAAATTGAGGTATTTTTAGAAATATTATATCTCAACTGTAAATCATCCAATCAGAAAGCTCGCTTTGTACCACGTGATCAGTAAATTAATCATGGAGTCCCATCGAATTTTTTCACATTATGCTATAAAAGTCGAATACCCCGCTGCAGCGGGGTATTCGAGTTTGCGTGTACCACGCGTGGATGCTTCGCACACGACTCGAGGTTGTCAACAATTTCAAAATAGAGGCAAAAGAAGCCATTTCACCCAGCTTTTGCGCTGCCTACACGTTTACATATAATTTATAGACCTTCCGCTGGGGGAATTCGACGAAATATTACCCCCTCGAGAAGATATATCCCTCCCTTGGGGGTAATATTTCGTCGAATTCCCCTCGCTCCAGGTCTATAAATGATAATTATCGATTGTAAAATAGAAGCCCTATTAACGTACATTATTTCAGCTAATTAAACCTGTACGGAAGCAAGAAGATTTAAAGATTAACTACCATTGCAAGTCATTCTTAAAATATTCAAAGAGCTACTCACCATATGCAACAACAAAACCGGCCATTTCTTGGTTCAATGAAATGTTTCCAACTTGTTTTAAAAATAAGTTCTTGACATATATGTAAATCAACTTATTATCTTTAGATAACACATACAAATTGTCAATATCAGTCGCAACTTGTATTTTGTTTGAATAGGTAATGTTCAGCTTGCTTGTTTTGCCAGTATATGTCGTTTTCATGACCTCGTAACCAGTGTCCTCGTAATTTATCCAGTAGATAGCACTGTCGTATACGTCAACAGAAATTGACTGCGCTAACCCGGAGTAGGTGAAATTTTTGAAAGTTTGATCATTTGGATCGTAACGAATTATTGGAGGATTTGAGGATCTGGCTATATAGAGATAACTATGAAAAGAAAGAGTACATGGTTTTACGAAATGTGTGAAAAAATCGTACATTTAAGCACTAACTGTTCCTTGGACGTTATTGGATGTTTTAATCTGCAGCTATTACATAAGTGTAATGGATGTCTGCTATTATACTTAGAATTAGGAGTAAGATTTACGTAATTTACCCTGAAACTATGTCGATTTCCAAATCTCTTACGTCAGAGATATCCGATAGAGCCTCAACTGCAGTTTGTTGACCACTTGAAATATTGTGCATCCATATATTTTTATGAAGTGAGTGGTAATAATATATCACATTACTTTTGCCATCGACTGTGAAAAAGCTTACATTACTGATCGGTATGGAGGTAGCGTTGGAACCATCCAAATTGTAACTATGAAATCCTGTATTATTAAAATACAGGTACAACCTTCTGTTTATACCATCATATGACAACAAAGCATTTAAACGATCATCGATACTGTTCGCGCTGAGTATGTGTTCTTTTGTGCTATAGGACAAAGTGCCCATTGATGTGGAAACGAATAAATAAGGTACTTGGCATTGATCTGAAAAGAAGAAACGTTAGTCGTGAATTTTCGTTCCAAAAACATAGTTGGAAATATTGTATACATGATTTTTAAACAATAATAAATGTTCACTTTCTACTGTAAAAATTCGAACATCTCATCGAAATCTCATCGACAATCTAACCATTGGTTTTACCCGGAATTCCTATAAGCAGGCGAATTGAACGACCAACAAGAAACATGACAGTGTTCAGGATTTAGTTACCTTGAATTTCACATCTATCTCCCAGGAAACTAGGATGACATCTACATTCAAATGAAGCACCAACGTTTGTACACCTTCCTCCATTGTAACATGGAGCACTCGCACAAGGGGTACCTTTCAAAAGAAGGTTCGATAATCGCTCAGAATGATGGAAATATTTATAATCAAGTCAACTGTGTAACACGCAAAAATGTTGAATACTGGAAGCACAAAAAATTCATTTCAAAGAAATCTCAAGAAGTGCAGTTACAGTAGTTATTTACTTACGGCAAATTGAGGATTCATCTAGACTCTCCCAAGGTATAACAACATTGGAAGCACAATCATCAGCGTAAGCTTCAAGAGCCTGACAATAACAAACAACAGGATCATCTTCACAAGCACACATATCATATTCACAATCTTCAATATATCCTTCTTGAACCGGATCGATATAACTGGAACAATTACTGAAAGGTGGTTTGGTTAACGCTGAACACTTATTACGAGCTATCAACTTTCTCCCTGGATTGATGTCACATGGGTGCGGCACTTCAACGGCTTCGTCACATTCTGGATCAACTTTCCAAGAATTTCCGAATTCAACAGAATCAGTTGTACATATTCCATCGTAAGTGCAGAAATCATCACCTCGTCTTTTATTATAAGTACCACATAAACCAGATGTTCTATTTATATAACGACCTAGAATTGTCACTCGCACATTGTAGACATTGTTCCAAAATACTGTCACACCATAATCACTTGTTACCAATGTTTGACCACTTCCAGGCTTAGTAATGTTAACATCTTAAATGATTATAAAATAGAATAATAAGTCGGGGACTTTCAATGGAGCGAAGACAAACTGTACAATAGAGAATATTATTGTTATGCTATGCGCCCCCCTACTTTGCTTCTCAGATCAGAATAATGAATACACTTTGATGTGATCCATGTGATCCATGTCAAATTATGTTAATTCATGTGATCCATGATTCGCCCAACTTAATTACTCGCAAAATAGAAAAGAAAAGCTGAAGAGAAACTAAAGGTATAGAATTTTATTGTTTTAAATAAAAAATGAATCATTTTATCTTGACTCATGAAATTTTTTTATCCAATAGAACTCATAAACCGAGATACCTGGATAGTCGACTGGCAACGTAACTTTCACACCATTAACTAACGTCATTCCTCTTCGGAGATGAATAAAGGTTGAATTTGTAAATATCACAGTCAATGATTTCGTACACGTCGGAAGTCCATTTCCACAAGGTTCATTTGCTTGCCTTATTTCAAATGTGTTGTTTACAAAGTCTTTTGCCAGAACATATTCACATTTTCCCATGAAGTCAAAACGTTTTCCATCGAATGTCGTGTAATGTGGATCTCCTGAGCTTTACATGTCGCTTCAACTACAAATAGGAGTTTAAAATATAAATTGAGCTGTTGTTGTTCGCATAAGGAATACATAAATAAAATATAGTTTCGTGGAAATACTGTGGGTAGATGTCGAAAACTCTCATGCTCAGACCACTCGTCATTCGATGGCCCATCCCTTGAGACGTTTCAATCTAGAAAGTTCTGTAAATTTTTATCGCGGCATTTTTCCGTGCTAAGCTTAGTTTTCGTCAAGATCATCTTACGATAATCGAATATGTATCCGAAACGCCCAAAAAATGCAGTTAATACACATATTCGTAGATAATATTGCACCTACCTCTCTTTTCGCAACTTTGTCCTTCAAAATCATGGTTACAAACACATTGATGGGTGCCACCGACCGCAACACACATTTCATTTTCTCCGCACTTCATTTCATTGCAGTTTAAAACTAAAATGAAAAAAAATCTAAATGAGTATAATAGAAAAACAATTTGTAAAATTCAATAGATTCTCGACTTCGAAATGCAAGTAATTTAGCTCTGTTATATGATAATAATCTTTAATTAGGAAAACTTTGTCACTATAAAGTGGTTTTCACAAAGGTCCTGCTTATATAGATCACTATAAAAAATATGAAACTATATGTATTAGATAAAAGTCGCTTTTTAAACATTCAACAAGACGCCTACTCAGGCGATCACTCGGACTACAGTTATCTCGTAGTAACAGGGCATGTTCGTGACACGCGCGCGAGAAACGATCCTAGGACGATTTCGATTGGTTCGAAGACTTCGTGCCGCCCACGCGTGATTTTTGTAAACTCGCGACGCAAAAGAAAAAACCGAGCCCATTTTACAACTCGGTCTACCTACGGTAGTCCGAGTAATAAAATATAGATAAGTCTAGGGTTATTAGGTTAAAGGTTTGAGAGTAACTTTCTCTTAAAAATCGATAATGAGGAAGCATTTCGTAAATATTACTGTGCTTGTTCATTTAGAATTGTGTTTATTTTTCTGTCGCACATTCTGCTACAAGCATGCATCTATACCACCCCGATTCGTTTCCTAGAATACCAGGCTGACCTGGGCGCGGTTTTCTGCTTTGCAATTAAAATCTTGAACCAAACTTGTACCAAATAAGGCGTTTGTTACACAGGCAAAATGTAATAGCGCGGCATAACATACCATTGACAAGCAGAACAAGAAATAAGTAGTAAAATTCAAGGCTCGGTATAATATGTTAGTCATTAACTAATCTCACATTTGCGCGAGATATTCGCTCAGGGAATTTTTTTTGCAAATATTACCAATTAATGGATTATAACCAACACGAATACTAGTATTTTTTGCTTCTCATGTACATAATTTGAATAAATTGACGAATCTTAGTAAGTATGGACAGGACCGCTTGGCATTGGTGATTGCGAGCAAAGTGTGGCACCTAATAACGTTTATCATCTCATTAAATAATATTGTTTGAATTGCATTCGAAGCGACCAAAATGCGACGTGTAACCTAGGGATACATTTGTGCATGGTTTAGATGTGTTATAAAAAATATGTTAAAGAACGATAAAACCATACCTTTGCAAGTTGAGGACGACATATTCTGTGCCAAAGTTGCAAATTCATTAAAATCTTGCAATAAGTAAACATATTTATCTGCAGGATGTGAAGCCATTGTTTTTAACTCGTTTACATCGATTCCTGAGCCAACTCCAATCGAATATACGATAACGCCTGCTTTTTTTAGCTCCTGGGATGGTTGCGCAACATTTCCACTGCTTTTCCCATCAGTCAACACTATCAATATTCTTTTTGTGTCTGAATGAATAATTTTTATTGATATTTCATTTATATTCGTTATTAACAACATCATGATGAAAAATATATATCGGGCATATTGCTGCGTATGCAAAAGAGTACATATTTTCGGTTCAGGAGGAGAGCTCGAGCCTCGAGGGGGATGCAATGAGATGTATTGATAAATTTTTTAGAATTCGCTAACTTTAGTTACTCAAAGATCTGGATTGGATTTGTAACTGAAATAAAGTTGAAATAACAAGAGAGTTCATATTCATAATTTCATTATTATTGAATCCGTTCAAATTTTTTTATGGCGCTAAATACGTGATAAACGTGATATGCATGCATGATAAACAAAAAATAACAAAATAAAAGAATAACTCGTATAATTAACAAACCTGATATGCGGGTATTAAACATGTGCGATTTCGCAAGTGTCAAGGCTGCGGCAGTATTAGTGCCTCCACCCGTGTACGGAATGTTGTCTATAGCAGAATAGAGATCTTGCCGTGTTGGAAATGCTTGAGAAAATGTAAGATGCAATGACGGCGAGGAGGCATATGACATCACGGAGACCCTTGTATTATTTTGTGAAACTTTGAAGTGATAGATAAGGTCCTTTACAAACGATTTCATTGTCTCAAAATGTGCTGACCCGATACTACCAGAACTGTCCAACATAAATCCAAGATCAATCTTCGTCGTACACCTTGGAATTAATTTACCTACGAAAAGAAAATGGAAGAACATTTTAATAAAAAGAAAATTGCCCGTTGAATCAGACTTGCATTGCAAGTAATAGTTAAGGACTTATCTGTATGGGAATTTTACATGGCGAGTGCGTTGCTCGCAAATCCCATAGAGAACAGTCGCTTGTATTTTGAGATTTTTTGTGAAATTGATTATCAATCTATGACAGCACCCTTGCATTACCTTTTACACAGAACAACCACATGCAGTAATTACCGATCTATACTTGCATCATATGTTTCATTACATGCATGTGAAGAAGATACTGTAAAGTTAACAGTACTTAGAAATTAACTATTCCAAATTTCGCAAAAAGGATTAAAGTATTTGGAAGAAAAAATAGAACCCATTGTTAGGCATAAAAGATAAAAAAATTGCCCCAACATTCGCCCAGAAATGAATTGATATCAATGTTATCAAACTGTTTTCCGGTCGAGCTTTGGTAGAGATATTAAGAATATTAACGTCAATGAGTGCGCAACGATGTTTGGCATAGATAACCCATGGCACTGAAAAATTTTTATGTACAGTGCACTGTAACTAAAGATATCAATAGTATACCAAAATGGCATAATTTCCTTTCTAACTTTCTATAATGATGACAAATGCTAGATATTTAAATTATATCATATTCTCAATTGTAGACGTTATACATACATGTTCGCCCATCTCCAGTATAATCTTCGTTACAAATACAGGCAAATGAACCATTCGTGTTTATACATGATGCTCGAATTGAATGGTCACAGTTGTTACTCCCAATCTCGCATTCATTTATATCTGTAGTGTTAAAACACAAAAATTAATAATTTCCAGACAAGGTACATAAAGTACTAGGTACATACATTTCCCGCAGTCTGGGGCAAATAGTAAAGCGTAGTTCTTATATGTCACCCACGGTCGACGTTGGCCTTGCATTATTTTGGATTTTTTTTTTGTTACAGCCCACAAACAATACATCGGCGTTGTCAGTGACATATGAGAACCATGCAGGCTTTAACGAAGCTTATTTTAAGCAAATATTGCAAAAAGCCGGCACACGACTGTTGTAAAAAATTTCTTTTAGTTAAAAGAGACACAGCGTGGCATTTATGTGTGTACCTTCACAATTTTCACCATTTCCAGTGTATCCTTCTTTGCAAGAGCAGTTAAAACTTCCCAATGAATCTGAACATGTTGAATACACTGAACAAAATGTTCCACGGCAACATTCATCCACATCTAAAAAATGAAAAATGGCTTTAAGCAAATTTTTATTGAGTACATTTTTTACAATGTTTCTTGAATATTGAAGCCTGAAATAAATAATTTTGTTTTATAGGTGCTGTGTATTTTAAATGTGATTGGTTCATTCATAGTCACATGACTTTAAATAAATGCAATGAAAGTGAAAGTGAAAGTGAAAGTGAAAAGTGCAAGTGAAAAATTGTTGCCCGCATATTGTCATAACAAGGTTTTTTGAAATGAAATTGTCGTGTAACATGTAGGTTTTTGTTTTTATATAACAAAACACTTAATGTTCGCTACACCTGGGGAAATAGTCAGTTTTGTTTTCCCTCGAGTCTCAATGTTTCCCTCGACTCAGACTCATGGGAAAACAAAACTCACTATTTCCCTCGGGAGCATACATTAAGTGTATAATATTTCAGCATGCAAGTTAAACCTGTACACAAGCAACAAGATTTAAAGATTTAAAGGTTATCGACTATTGCAAATCATTCTTAAAATATACAAAGATCTGCTCACCATATGCAACGACAAGACCTCTAATCTCCCGCTGTAATGAAATGATTCCAACATCTCGTGCATCCAAATTCTTGATATATTTGAGAATGAGGTTATCATGCTTAGATATCACGTACAAATTTTCAATATCAGTCGCAACTTGTATTTTGTTTGAATAGGTAATGTTCAGCTTGCTTGTTTTGCCAGTATATGTCGTTTTCATGACCTCATAACCTGTGTCCTCGTAATTGATCCAGTAGATAGCTCTGTCGTATACGTCAACAGAAATTGACTGCGCTAACCCAGAGTAGGTGAAATTTTTGAAAGTTTGATCATTTGGATCGTAACGAATTATTGGAGGATTTGAGGATCTGGCTATATAGAGATAACTATGAAAAGAAAGAGTACATGGTTTTACGAAATGTGTGAAAAAATCGTACATTTAAGCACTAACTGTTCCTTGGACGTTATTGGATGTTTTAATCTGCAGCTATTACATAAGTGTAATGGATGTCTGCTATTATACTTAGAATTAGGAGTAAGATTTACGTAATTTACCCTGAAACTATGTCGATTTCCAAATCTCTTACGTCAGAGATATCCGATAGAGCCTCAACTGCAGTTTGTTGACCACTTGAAATATTGTGCATCCATATAGTTTTATGAAATGATTGGTAATAATATATCACATTACTTTTGCCATCGACCGTGAAAAAGCTTACATTACTGATCGGTATGGAGGTAGCGTTGGAACCATCCAAATTGTAACTATGAAATCCTGTATTATTAAAATACAGGTACAACCTTCTGTTTATACCATCATATGACAACAAAGCATTTAAACGATCATCGATACTGTTCGCGCTGAGTGTGTGTTCTTTTGTGCTATAGGACAAAGTGCCCATTGACGTGGAAACGAATAAATAAGGTACTTGGCATTGATCTGAAAAGAAGAAACGTTAGTCGTGAATTTTCGTTCCAAAAACATAGTTGGAAATATTGTATACAAGATTTTTAAACAATAATAAATGTTCATTTTCTGCTGTAAAAATTCGAACATAATAATGTCATCGACATTCTCACCATTGGTTTTACCAAGAATTCCTAAGCAGGCGAATTCAACGACCAACAAGAAACATGACAGATTGAGAGTGTTCAGATTTTAGTTACCTTGAATTTCACATCTATCTCCCAGGAAACTAGGATGACATCTACATTCAAATGAAGCACCAACGTTTGTACATTTTCCTCCATTGTAACATGGAGCACTCGCGCATGGGGTACCTTTCAAAAGAAGGTTTGATTATCGCTCAGAATGATGGAAATATTTATAAGCAAGTCAAACTGTGTAACACGCAAAAGTGTTGAATACTGGAAGCACGAAATATAAATTTCAAAGAAATCTTAAGAAGTGCAGTTACAGTAGTTATTTACTTACGGCAAATTGAGGATTCATCTAGACTCTCCCAAGGTATAACAACATTGGAAGCACAATCATCAGCGTAAGCTTCAAGAGCCTGACAATAACAAACAACAGGATCATCTTCACAAGCACACATATCATATTCACAATCTTCAATATATCCTTCTTGAACCGGATCGATATAACTGGAACAATTACTGAAAGGTGGTTTGGTTAACGCTGAACACTTATTACGAGCTATCAACTTTCTCCCTGGATTGATGTCACATGGGTGCGACACTTCAACGGCTTCGTCACATTCTGGATCAACTTTCCAAGAATTTCCGAATTCAACAGAATCAGTTGTACATATTCCATCGTAAGTGCAGAAATCATCACCTCGTCTTTTATTATAAGTACCACATAAACCAGATGTTCTATTTATATAACGACCTAGAATTGTCACTCGCACATTGTAGACATTGTTCCAAAATACTGTCACACCATAATCACTTGTTACCAATGTTTGACCACTTCCAGGTCTACTAATAGTAACATCTTGAAAGGAATATAAAATAGAATAATAAGTCGGGAACTTTGAATGGAGCGAGAACAAACTGTAGAATAGAGAATAATAATGTTATGCTATGCGCCCCCCCCCCCCTACTTTGCTTCTTCGAACAGAATAACGAATACACCCAGATTATGTTGCATGCATGTGATCCATGTCAAATTATGTTAATTAATGTGATCCATGATTGGCCCAACTTAATTACTCGCAAAATAGAAAAGAAAAGCTTAAGAAAAACTAAAGGTCTAGATTTTATTGTTTTAAATACAAAATCAATCATTTTATCTTGACTCATGAAATTTTTTATCCAATAGAACTCATAAACCGAGATACCTGGATAGTTGACTGGTAATGTAACTTCAGCACCATTAACTAACGTCATTCCTCTTCGGAGATGAATGAAGGTTGAATTTGTAAATATCACTGTCAATGATTTCGTACACGTGGGAAGTCCATTTCCACAAGGTTCATTTTCTTGCCTTATTTCAAATGTGTTGTTTACAAAGTCTTTTGCCAGAACGTATTCACATTTTCCCATGAAGTCAAAACGTTTTCCATCAAATGTCGTGTAATGTGGATCTCCCTGAGCTTTACATGTCGCTTCAACTACAAAGGAGAGTTTAAAATATAAATTGAGCTGTTTTTGTTCGCATAAGGATTACATAAATAAAAATTAATATAGTTTCGTGGAAACACTGTTGGTAGACGTTAGAAACTCTCATGCTCTGAGGACTTGTCATTCGATGGCCCATCCCTTGAAACGTTTCAATCTAGAAAGTTCTGTAAATTTTTATCGCATTTTTCCGTGCTAGGCTCAGTTTTCGTCAAGTTCATCTTCCACCAATCGAATATGTATCAGAAACCAACCTCTCTTTTCGCAACTTTGCCCTTCAAAATCCTGGTTACAAACACATTGATGGGTGCCACCGACCGCAACACACATTTCATTTTCTCCACACTTCATTTCATTACAGTTTAAAACTAAAATGAAAAAATCTAAATAAGTCTTTTTCGCAACATAGAAAAACAATTCGAAATGCAAGCAATTTAGTTCTTTGTTATATGATAATAATCTTTAATTAAGAAAACTTTGTCACTATAAAGTGGTTTTCACAAAGGTCCTGCTTATAATGATCTCTATGAAAATATGAAACTATGTATTAGATAAAAGTCGCTAAATACGTCTTTTTAAATATTCATTCAAATATAGATAAGTCTAGGGTTATTAAGTTAAAAGTTTTGAAAATAACTTTCTCTTAAAAATCTATCATGAGAAAGCATTTCGTATAATTATAACTTTGTCTGTTCATTTAGAATTGTGTTTATTTTTCTGTCGCACATTCTGCTACAAGCATGCATCTATACCACCCCGTTCCCTTTTCAGAATCCCAGGCTAACCTGGGCGCGGTTTTCTGCTTTGCAATTGAAACCTTGAACCAAACTTGTACCAAATAAGGAGTTTGATTACACAGGCAAAATGTAATGGTGGCACAACATACCATCGACAAGCAGAACAAGAAATAAGTAGCAAAATTCAAAGCTCGGTAGAATATGTTAGTTATTAACTAATCTCACATTTCCGCTCAGGGATTTTTTAGGCAAATATTACCAATTAATAGATTATAACCAACAAGAACACTAGTATTTATTGCTTCTCATGTACATAATTTGAATAAATTGACGAACCTAGCTTAGTAAGTATGGACAGGAGCGTTTGGCATTGGTGATTGCGAGCAAAGTGTGGCACCTGATAACGTTTATCATCTCATTAAATAATATTGTTTGAATTGCATTCGAAGCGACCAAAATGCGACGTGTAACCTAGGCCATATACATTTGTGCATCATTTAGATGTGTTGTGAAAAATATATTCATCAGAGATAAAACCATACCTCTGCAAGTTGAGGACGACATATTCTGTGCTAAAGTTGCAAATTCATTAAAATCTTGCAATAAGTAAACATATTTATCTACGGGATGTGAAGCCATTGTTTTCAACTCGTTTACGTCGATTCCTGAGCCAACCCCAATCGAATATATGACAACGCCTGCTTTTTTTAGCTCCTGGGATGGCTGCGCAACATTTCCACTGCTTTTCCCATCAGTCAACACTATCAATATTCTTTTTGTGTCTAAATAAATAATTTTTATATATATTTTATATATATTTCATTTATATTCGTTATTAACAACATCATGATAAAAAATATATATCGGGTATATTGCTGCGTATGCAAAAGAGTACATATTTTCGGTTCAGGAGGAGAGCTGGAGCCTCGAGGGGGATGCAGTGAGATATATTGATAAAATTTTTAGAATTCGCTAATTTTAGTTAATCAAAGATCTGGATTGGATTTGTAACTGAAATAAATTTCAATATTAATGAATTCGTCCAAATTATTTTATGGCGCTAGATACGTGATAAACGTGATATGCATGCATGATAAACAAAAAATAACAAAATAAAAGAATAACTCGTATAATTAACAAACCTGATATGCGGGTATTGAACATGTGCGATTTCGCAAGTGTCAAGGCTGCGGCAGTATTAGTGCCTCCACCCGTGTACGGAATGTTGTCTATAGCAGAATAGAGATCTTGCCGTGTTGGAAATGCTTGAGAAAATGTAAGATGCAATGACGCCGAGGAGGCATATGACATCACGGAGACCCTTGTATTATTTTGTGAAACTTTGAAGTGATAGATAAGGTCCTTTACAAACGATTTCATTGTCTCAAAATGTGCTGACCCAATGCTACCAGAACTGTCTAACATAAATCCAAGATCAATCTTCGTCGTACACCTTGGAATTAATTTACCTACGAAAAGAAATTGGAAGAACATTTTAATAAAAAGAAAATTGCCCGTTGAATCAGACTTGCATTGCAAGTAATAGTTAAGGACTTATTTGTATGGGAATTTTACATAGCGAGTGCGTTGTTCGCAAATCCCATAGAGAACAGTCGCTTGTATTTTGAGATTTTTTGTGAAATTGATTATCAATCTATGACAGCACCCTTGCATTACCTTTTACACAGAACAACCACATGCAGTAATTAGCGATCTATACTTGCATCATATGTTTCATTACATGCATGTGAAGAAGATACTGTAAAGTTATCAGTACTTAGAAATTGACTATTCCAAATTTCGCAAAAAGGATTAAAGTATTTGGAAGAAAAATAGAACCCATTGTTAGGCATAAAAGATAAAAAATTTCCCCCAACATTCGCCCAGAAATGAATTAATATCAATGTTATCAAACTGGTTTCCGGTCGAGCTTTGGTAGAGATATTAAGAATATTAACGTCAATGAGTCCGCAACGATGTTTGGCATAGATAACCCATGGCACTGAAAATTTTTTATGTACAGTGCACTGTAACTAAGGATATCAATAGTATACCAAAATGGCATAATTTCCTTTCTAACTTTCTATAATGATGACAAATCCTAGATATTTAAATTATATCATATTCTCAATTATAGACGTTATACATACATGTTCGCCCATCTCCAGTATAATCTTCGTTACAAATACAGGCAAATGAACCATTCGTGTTTATACATGATGCTCGAATTGAATGATCACAGTTGTTACTCCCAATCTCGCATTCATTTATATCTGTATAGTGTTAAAACACAAAAATTAATAATTTCCAGACAAGGTACATAAAGTACTAGGTACATACATTTCCCGCAGTCTGGGGCAAATAGCAAAGCGTAGTTCTTATATGTCACCAACGGTCGACGATGGCCATGCATTATCGGTGATATGCTTTTTCATTTTGAATTTTTTTTTGTTACAGCCCACAAACAATACATCGGCGTTGTCAGTGACATATGAGAATCATGCTGGCTTTAACGAAGCTTATTTTAAGCAAGTATTGCAAAACGCCGGCACACGACTGTTGTAAAACATTTTTTTTAGTTGAAAGAGACACAGCGTGGCATTTATGAGTGTACCTTCACAATTTTCACCATTTCCAGTGTATCCTTCTTTGCAAGAGCAGTTAAAACTTCCTAATGAATCTAAACATGTTGAATACACTGAACAAAATGTTCCACGGCAACATTCATCCACGTCTAAAAAATGAAAAATGGCTTTAAGCAAATTTTTATTGAGTACATTTTTTACAATGTTTCTTGAATATTGAAGCCTGAAATAAATAATTTTGTTTTATAGGTGCTGTGTATTTTAAATGTGATTGGTTCATTCATAGTCACATGACTTTAAATAAATGCAATGAAAGTGAAAGTGAAAGTGAAAAGTGCAAGTGAAAAATTGTTGCCCGCATATTGTCATAACAAGGTTTTTTGAAATGAAATTGTCGTGTAACATGTAGGTTTTTGTTTTTATATAACAAAACACTTAATGTTCGCTACACCTGGGGAAATAGTCAGTTTTGTTTTCCCTCGAGTCTCAATGTTTCCCTCGACTCAGACTCATGGGAAAACAAAACTCACTATTTCCCTCGGGAGCATACATTAAGTGTATAATATTTCAGCATGCAAGTTAAACCTGTACACAAGCAACAAGATTTAAAGATTTAAAGATTATCGACTATTGCAAATCATTCTTAAAATATACAAAGATCTGCTCACCATATGCAACGACAAGACCTCTAATCTCCCGCTGTAATGAAATGATTCCAACATCTCGTGCATCCAAATTCTTGATATATTTGAGAATGAGGTTATCATGCTTAGATATCACGTACAAATTTTCAATATCAGTCGCAACTTGTAAATTTTGTTTGAATAGGTAATGTTCAGCTTGCTTGTTTTGCCAGTATATGTCGTTTTCATGACCTCGTAACCTGTGTCCTCGTAATTGATCCAGTAGATAGCTCTGTCGTATACGTCAACAGAAATTGATTGCGCTAACCCGGGATAGGTGAAGTTTTTGATTGATTGATCATTTGGATCGTAGCGAATGATTGGGGGATTTGAGGATCTGGCCATATAGATATAACTATGAAAAGGAAAAAATTAAGATTTCTACAATACATGGCTTTGCGAAATAGTTAAAAAAGTACAGCTCAGTACCAATAACGGGGCTTGCGGAGTGGTGGGAAATTAATTAGGAGATAAACATGTAAGGAATTAACAAATATGATTTACCCTGAAACTATGTCGATTTCCAAGTCTCTTACGTCAGAGATATCCGATAGAGCCTCAACTGCAGTTTGTTGACCACTTGAAATATTGTACATCCATATACTTTTATGAAGTGAGTGGAAATAATATATCACATTACTTTTGCCATCGACCGTGAAAAAGCTTATATTACTGATCGGTATGGAGGTAGCGTTGGAACCATCCAAATTGTAACTATGAAATCCTGTATTATTAAAATACAGGTACAACCTTCTGTTTATACCATCATATGACAACAAAGCATTTAAACGATCATCGATACTGTTCGCGCCAAGTGTGTAATCTTTAGTGCTATAGGACAAAGTGCCCATTGATGGAAACGAATAAATAAGGTACTTGGCATTGATCTGAAAAGAAGAAACGTTCTAAAAACATAGTTGGAAATATTGCTACACATGATTTTAAAACAATAATAAATGTTCACTTTCTACTGTAAAAATTCGAACATCTCATCGAAATCTCATCGACATTCTAACCATTGGTTTTACCCGGAATTCCTATAAGCAGGTGAATTGAACGACCAACAAGAAACATGACAGTGTTCAGGATTTAGTTACCTTGAATTTCACATCTATCTCCCAGGAAACTAGGATGACATCTACATTCAAATGAAGCACCAACGTTTGTACATCTTCCTCCATTGTAACATGGAGCACTCGCACAAGGGGTACCTTTCAAAAGAAGGTTCGATAATCGCTCAGAACGATGGAAATATTTATAATCAAGTCAAACTGTGTAACACGCAAAAATGTTGAATACTGGAAGCACAAAATACTCATTTCAAAGAAATCTCAAGAAGTGCAGTAACAGTAGTTATTTACTTACGGCAAATTGAGGATTCATCTAGACTCTCCCAAGGTATAACAACGTTGGAAGCACAATCATCAGCGTAAGCTTCAAGAGCCTGACAATAACAAACAACAGGATCATCTTCACAAGCACACATATCATATTCACAATCTTCAATATATCCTTCTTCAACGGGATCGATATAACTGGAACAATTACTGAAAGGTGGTTTGGTTAACGCTGAACATTTATTACGAGCTATCAATTTTCTCCCTGGATTGATATCACATGGGTGCGGCACTTCAACGGCTTCGTCGCATTCTGGATCAACTTTCCAAGAATTTCCGAATGCAACAGAATCAGTTGTACATATTCCATTGTAAGTGCAGAAATCATCACCTCGTCTTTTATTATAAGTACCACATAAACCAGATGTTCTATTTATATAACGACCTAGAATTGTCACTCGCACATTGTAGACATTGTTCCAAAATACTGTCACGCCATAATCACTTGTTACCAATGTTTGACCACTTCCAGGTCTACTAATGTTAACATCTTGAAAGGAATATAAAATAGAATAATAAGTCGGGGAGCGAAGACAAACTGTACAATAGATAATAATTGTTATGCTATGCGCCCCTAATTTGCTTCTTAGATCGGAATGCTAGAACCCAAAAGAACCTAAAGATCTGTAATTTATATTGTTTCAAATGAATTTTCCATTTTTTCAAATTATGAATATCTTCCCACTATAGCACTCTCAAACATTACTAGTTACTTGTACAATGCACCATTACTAGCACAATAGATACCTGGATAGCTAAATGGCAATGTGACTTTCACACCATTAACTAACGTCATTCCTCTTCGCAGTTCAATGAAGGTTGAATTTGTAAATATCACTGTCAATGATTTCGTACACGTCGGAAGTCCATTTCCACAAGGTTCATTTTCTTGCCTTATTTCAAATGTGTTGTTTACAAAGTCTTTTGCCAGAACATATTCACATTTTCCCATGAAGTCAAAACGTTTTCCATCAAATGTCGTGTAATGTGGATCTCCCTGGGCTTTACATGTCGCTTCAACTACAATTGAAAGCGTAAAGAATAATTCGAAAATCAAGCTGACGTCGTATACGAATCGAGACTAGCTTAATAATGAAGAAGCGTTTCATGGAAATACTGAAAGTAAACGTTTTTTCACGCTTAGAAGACTCGTCGTTTGATAGCCCAACCCTGGAAACATTTGAATCAGGAAGTTCAACAAAATTTTCTGCACGTTTTGAATCATTTCTTTAAGGTCACCTTACATAAAACCCCAAAAATTTATTGTAATTACCCATCATGGGTATTTTACTGTATACTTATATTCGCAGATATGTTGTACTTACCTCTTTTTTGGCAACTTTGTCCTTCAAAATCAGGGTGACAAATACATTCATGGGTATCACCAACCGGAACACATATCTCATTTTCTCCGCATCTTATTTCATTACAGTTCAAAACTAAAAAGAAAATGTCTGAATAAGCTGTACCCAATCAAAATCGAAGTGGCAAATAGTGCCACCTACATTAATATAAGAAAACCACCAGTAAGATAAATAAAATAGAGATTAACGAGGTAACCCTTTGGGAGATATGAAATGGTAGTTCTCGTTCTCATCAACTGAAAATTAATTTTATGTGAAATGATCGTCTCAAAAATTTAGATTTATTTGCCACTTTAACAAGCACTGTCTCATTTAGAATGTGCTCATTCTAAGCAGATGAAAGCTAGGAGTCGAAAGCTCCTGTAACTAAGATGTGAACATTCATGATCAATGATGATGAAGACTCTCTAAACAAACTGCACCAAGCTTGACCAACTAAAGATAAGCCCCAATGGCCAGTCTTCAAAGCAGTAATTCCAGAGTCTAAAGGTCCTGAGGTTGACATTTTAACGGAAACTTTACCGCAATAAAGAAATAAACTTCTAGTACCTAAAATTCAAAAGATTGTCGACTTGCAAATGCGGGCGATTTAAAATCTTGAATGCGGGTGATTAAAAATGTGAAATATTTTCACATGTGAAATTTCGCATTTAATTTCATGTGAAATCCTCTCGCATGTGAGATCTTACATGTGACTTTATGCGAAATCCTTTCACATGTCACTTTATGTAAAATCCTTTTACATGTGAAATGGCACATGTGACTTTATGTGAAAGCCTGTCACATGTGATTTCATGTGAATTCTGAATTTCACATGATATCACATTATTTTCGTAAGGGTTACAATCCCAAGCTTGATGATATTTTCATGGAGGACCAAAACAAAGGCTTTATAACAAAAAAGTCCCACCAAAATACATGAACAAATGGTTTTTATGCAGTGAACATTTAAAAAAAAAAAGATTTTGGAACTATGGTTGGTGATAAAGGTTTACAGCATTGCGTGTTTTTTTTGATAATATATTTGTGCATGATTTAAGTTTGTTCTTAAGATGATATTAAACAGAGATAAAACCATACCTCTGCATGTTGTGGACGACATATTCTGTGCCAAAATTGAAAATTCATTAAAATCTTGCAATAAGTAAACATGATCATCAACAGGAGGTGAAGCCATTATTCTCAACTCGTTTACATCGATTCCTGAGCCAACTCCAATCGAATATATGACAACGTCTTCTTTTTTTAGCTCCTGGGATGGTTGTGCAACATTTCCACTGCTTTGCCCATCAGTCAACACTATCAAAACCCTTTTTGTTCCTAAAATGATTAATTTGCATTTATTTACGTTCCTTATTAACGATATCAATAAAATATACGGCATATTGCCGGGTATAAAGATATTTTAGGACATGTTACACGGTGCAATTTTTCTTGCACTTGATGGGTTGACGTGTAATCCATTAAAGTGCCTATATATCACTTGTGGGATCTTTACGGATTTGAATAGAGTTTGAAAAATTAGTTTATGAGTTCTACAACCCTTTTTGATATACTTAAATAGTTTCGGAAATATTTACATCTAAACATGACGATTTGCTTGAATTTCCGTCGTGCTCGGGGGCTTGGGACTCAGGAACCGAGCTCTTGTCAAACATAATATAATCAATTGTAATTTTACTTCGATCTTTCAATAACGTAAAATACTTGAGAAAAACTCGCCCAGTTGCTACAGCCATACACAACGCACCGTTTCCGCATTTTTATATCGCCAGTGAAACTCTTCATGTTTACATTATAAAAGACGGCGTGTTTGCAAATCATTCCTGAGTCCCAGTTCCACCAACCGACGTATTTTCGAAACTAATTAATTATATCCGCTTGTGGAACTTATAAACAAATTTTTCAAGCCCTATTCAAATCCGTAAAGATCCCACAAGTGATACAGGCACTTTAATCTTCTGTTTCGAGCATATTTCCTCCAAACCCAGTAACAACGAGTTGATGTGGAAAAAAAACAGAAAATGATAGAAATGCATGCATGATAAACAAAATATGAGAAAATAAAATAATAACTAGTATAATTAACAAACCTAATAAGCGGGCACCATTGTTGGTATTGAACATGTGCGATTTCGCAAGTCTCAAGCCTTCGGCAGTATTAGTGCCTCCACCCGTGTACGGAATGTTGTCTATAGCAGAATAGAGATCTTGCCGTGTTGGAAATGCTTGAGAAAATGTAAGATGCAATGACGCCGAGGAGGCATATGATATCACGGAGACCCTTGTTTTGTTTTGTGATACTTTGAAGTGATAGATAAGGTCCTTTACAAACGATTTCATTGTCTCAAAATGTGTTGACCCAATACTACCAGAACTGTCTAACATAAATCCAAGATCACTCTTCGTCGTACACCTTGGTATTAATTTACCTACGAAAAGAAAATGGAAGAAGATTTTAATAATCTCCTGGTAAATCTGTCTAACATTTGTACAAGTATACTAGTTAAAATACGAGCGACTTATCTGTATGGGTATTTACAAAGGCGAGTGGGTTGCACGTATATAGGTAGTGTGCTACAACTCCCGAGAGACTTATAAGACAAAGAGATTTTCGCCATATTGGATGACATTTGAATTGCAAAAAAGAAAAATCCTTTGTTAAAATCATCCAACATGGCCGCGATGACGCCACATGAGAACCACCTATAAATCATATAGAGATCTGTCGCGAGTATTTTAAAGTGCTTGAATTGGGAAAGTCATTATCAAAGAAAACTACTTTGCGTACAGTGGCGTAGCCAGCCTAACAATTTAGTCATGCTATGATAATATTTTGGTGTTCATTGACTGTGAAAACAATAAATTTCTGAAGAAATGTACAGGGGGTCCAAAAAAAAAAGCAACCACTTAAATATGCAGAACATTAATACAGGTCTAAAGCGCAATAGATAAGCACCTCTGGGAATTGAAAATGGCTCTTAATCCTTCACTTACAATGCTAAAAGTCATTTTAGCTGAACTATGGTGCAAACCCGAACAATATTAATATTCTTGCATATTTAAGTGGTTGCGTTTTTTTGGGACACCCTGTACAGGGTGTATAAAAAAAAACGCAACACTTAATATTCATGAATATCCTCTTTGTTCTACAACACAAAAGACGTTTGGCCCCTGGAATGCGAGAAAGCTTATAATCATATTCTAGCGGCACAATCGTCGGTAAACAAAGTCGGGTGCGTAAACCAACGAGCTGAATTGAAAGTATTTAACGAGTAAAATTTTATTTACAATTTATTTTACAAGGTCGACAGTTAGCATTCAAGTTATCATGCACGACAATAAAAACTCGTTGTTCAGTTGTTAGCTGCACCATTATTAGTTTGGCTGATTAATTTGACCATTAGCAGTTGAACTGTACGATTAGAAGCCATTTTAAAATCCCAGGGGCATAAAATCTATTGAGCTTATGAACAATATGAATTTTAGAATATTAAGTGGTTGCGTTTTTTTTTATACACCCTGTATAACAAAAAAAAAATTGTTCTGAATTTCTGCGTTAGAGCTGGCGTATTAATTGGGAGCGGTCCCATTCGTGCACAACATTCATTTATAAAATTTTACTCGAGGATTTTTTAGGGATTTAAAATCTCTCCCTCCGTGATAAGCTCCGCCGGCCTTGGGCTATAGTAACCCATGTAACTGGATTTTCCTTTGGAGCAACCCATAGATTTTCCATCATATAGGGTGGATAATAAAAGGCAACCACTTAATTTTCAAAAATATTCACTTAAAGTGGCGTAGCCAGCCTGACGATTTGTCCTGCTATGCTAATATTTTGGTGTTCATTGACTGTGAAAACAATAAATTTCTAAAGAAATGAATAATCATTTTAACTCAAAATTTACATAGCGGGACAAAATCGTCAGGCTGGCTACGCCACTGTTCACTTTGTGAGCTGCACAATTAGAAGTACTATTGTACTATATTGTGCTTAAATAACAATATATGAATATTGAGTGTTTTTATTCAAGCTGTATAATTATTGTAGTTTTTCAGAGCATGGTATTTAGAAATATATGAGGTATAAGGCATCTACAGGGTGTCCCAAAAAAACCCGAAAACTATTGAAATCACTCATTGTTAAAAATTAAATGCCGTGTTCACGAATTTCAGCCCGTGGGAATTTAATGCAACTTATAAAATGCTAAATGCTTTGTGTTGCTAGAGAAAGGGGACATGTCGAAGGTCATGGTCCTTAAGATGCACATTTAAATATAATGTTATACATATTTCTAATATGTAAAAATTGTTAATAAATATCATTTTTGCGAACAAGCAAATTAGACTGCATCATATGCATGCATAAAAATGCTTATGGCAACCCCGATTTATACACTTGTGGGCCCAACAGAGTGCTTAGGCATTCAAACTCTAACAATGGCATTGTTATGGGAGATTTCAACAGTTTTCGTTTTTTTTGGGACACCCTGTACAGGGTGTATCAAAAAAAACGCAACCACTTAATATTCATGAATATCCTCTTTGTTCTACAACACAAAGACGTTTGGCCCCTGGAATGCGAGAAAGCTTGTAATCATATTCTAGCGGCACAATCGTCGGTAAACAAAGTCGGGTGGGTAAACCAACGAGCTGAATTGAAAGTATCTAACGAGTAAAATTTTATTTACAATTTATTTTACAAGGTC
This sequence comes from Dendronephthya gigantea, assembly GCF_004324835.1. NCBI lineage: Eukaryota > Metazoa > Cnidaria > Anthozoa > Malacalcyonacea > Nephtheidae > Dendronephthya > Dendronephthya gigantea. Next base: position 642,446 of record NW_021163100.1, on the reverse strand, counting down.
GACAGTTAGCATTCAAGTTATCATGCACGACAATAAAAACTCGTTGTTCGGTTGTTAGCTGCACCATTATTAGTTTAGCTGATTTGACTATTAGCAGTTGAACTGTACGATTAGAAGCCATTTTAAAATCCCAGGGGCATAAAATCTATTGAGCTTATGAACAATATGAATTTTAGAATATTAAGTGGTTGCGTTTTTTTTGATACACCCTGTACTGTACGTATATATAATACATACATGTTCGCCCATCTCCGGTATAATCTTCGTTACAAAGGCAGGTAAATGAACCATCCGTGTTTATACATGTCGCTCGAATTGAATGATCACAATTGTTACTCCCAATCTCGCATTCATTTATATCTGTAGTCATAAAACACAAATAATTTCAAGACTTGGTAAATATCTGACGAATCTCTTCTACGAGCGGATATCAATATTAGAGAGGTTAAGATACCCCGGTTCCGGTGTACGGGTACGGGTAGCGCCATTTTGTTTTCCATTTTTCGCTGATGTCAGCATATTTACCCGTAATATCTACCCGTTTTCCCGTTGTAAACGACGGTCTACACGTAAACAACGAACGGGTAACTACAAAGACAAAGTGGTCAAAGTTTTTTTAATAAAGGACAAATGGAGAAGCGGGTGAGTGTCTTTAACACGTTTAAAATACATTTTACGTATTAATATGGTGTTCATATTGTTCAGGCTTCTCAAAAATGGTTTGCAAACATAATTTATGAACGCCATCTTGATATTTTTGATTTTCAAAACAAACACACGAAATACTATAGTTATATAAAAGTTAAGTAGGACTTACAATGGAAATGTATAATACATATTTACTTTTATAGTCAGTTCTTACCCGGTGTTGTTCTTACCCGGAATTTAAGAAAATTCTTAAGTTGCAAACCGTACCCGTCTTACCGGTAACGGGTACGTGTAATTCACCCGTACCCGTATACCGGAACCGGGGTATCTTAACCTCTCTATTATTGCATGGGGCACGCTACAACAGTGATACTATTGGTGACTTCATTCACATCCCTCAAATAGAATAAGCGAATATACTATAATTTTATAGAAGATTACCTTCACAATGACTGCCATTTCTAGCATACCCTACACTACAAGTACAGGTGAAACTTCCAAGAGTGTTTTCGCATACAAATTTCTCGGGACAGTGAGTTCGAAGCTGGCATTCATCTGTGTCTGTATTCAAAAAATAAAAAATCTACATATTAGAGTTTATTGAATTTAGCCGGAAAATACATATAGTAGCTACATGAAAAACTTACTTTAAAAAAGCAGTTCTTGGGTCAATTTGCCCCTGAACTACTTTCATGTTAGACATTTGTGATTTACGGTGGAGACCTAATTTAAATGCTTGTGCATGTATTGAAAAAAAACTCGATCTAATGAGTAGATTCAATCTGTATAAATTGATAAAAAGTGTTAAAGGATGCAAAGACATAAAACTTACCATATGCTACAACTAAATCGTGAATTTGAACATTATTGGTGATATTCCCAAGCTTCTCAAGCGATGTTTTCAAATACATGTCAATCCGGTTGTTGTTGATGTCAAAAACAAACAAATAAAAGAAATCAGAAGTCACTTCAATTTTGCCTGGATACGATATATTCAAAGAAACTGTTTCTTTATTAGGCAGTGTTTTCATGACGCTGTGATAGCTTCCATCGAAATTCGCCCAGTAAATAACATTATTGTATTCGTCAAAAGAAATTGACTGTGCAGAACCGCCTGCAAAATGGATCTCCGACTTTGATTCATCCGATGGATTGTAGCGCACGATTTGTGGAGCATTTGCGCTTGCTATGTAGAGGTAACTGTAAAAAAGGAAAATTATAAACTAAATTAATCTCAAAAAAAACAGCCACAGTATGTGATGTTGAAAATTATCCATTATGCATGACAAGAACGTATTGAAAAGCATCAAGTAAAAAAGAAGAAATTTAATGGTAAAAAAGTTGAAAATAGTACAACTACAAACCCCTACAAAATAGGACAAAATATAGAATGAAACATGTATTCCTGCAAAAGAAATAATTGACAATTAACCGTATTATACCCATTAGTTGTGTCCATTTCAAGATCTGTGATGTTGGATAGATAGGATAAAGCATCAATTTTAATATCTTGTCCACCTGTCATATTGTGTGTTCTTAATTTATGTTCAATTGAGTGATAATAAATTATCGAATTTGTTCTCCCATCCACCGTGAATAAATCCACATCATTGATTGATGTTGTAGTAGCATCTGAGCCATCCAAATTGTAACTTGTAAAGCCTTGTAACTTCACATACAGGTACAGCCGTTTGTTTATTGCATCAAAAGACAGTAAAGCATTCACTCTATCGTCAACTTTCGTTGGGATACTTGTGGATATTTTCGTATTATAGGACAGCGTGCCAAGTGATGTTGAGAAGAATAAATACGGTATTTGGTGTCGAACTAGAAAGTAATAACAAGCAATTCATGAGGGCAATTGACGAACATGCAAATCACCAAATTAATTTAAACTTTATTTTGTCGCTCGTAAAACACACATCTACTGTAATTCGTAAAACACACATCTACTATAATTTCAAATTTCTTCTACTTGAAAGCGGCCAAAATATTCGAAGTTGACTAAAACGACTAAGGGCTAAAATTATAATGATGCATGCAAGTTTTGTTAAATCATAAATTCTTATTACTAGTCCTATTCAAGTGCGACAGCTATAGAGCATTAGTCACAGTTACCTTCGCTTTCACATCTTTCACCGCGATATTCAGCAGGACATCTGCATTGAAATGATGAAGGACCAAGATTGATGCAAGTTCCTCTATTGTAACATGGAGCACTTGCGCAAGGGGTATCTATGAAAAATGGACATATTAAAGTGTGCAAATTTAATTTCTTATTTTACTTTAAAAATGGGCACTTTTTTCGTCACATTTAAACGCTATAAAAGCTAAGTTAGTGGAAGAATATCAGATTAAACTTTGAATCATATGATTTTGTTATTTTGAATTTCACAAAATGAAAACATATTCTTCTTTCTGGCTTCGAAGGTTTTTCACAAGCTTAGTGGAGCTATATGATTTTGATAAAGGAAAACCTCCTTTTCTCAACTTAGAACCAAGTAATTATATAATTATATTATTCTATCTCTCTTTGTGCATGCATGCATACTGACATGGGATTTTGCTATAAAATTATAAGTATAACTAAATTTTACAATAACCATTATACTTACGGCAAATTGCAGATTCATTTGTTCCCTTCCATGGTATATTAACATGGGGTGAGCAATCATCAGCGTAAGCTTCAAGAGCCTGACAATAACAAACAACAGGATCATCTTCACAAGCACACATATCATATTCACAGTCTTCAATATACCCTTCACTGGTCGCATCGATGTAACTGGAACAAATACTGAAGGGCGGGCTAAGTAATGTTGAACACTTTTCACGGGCCACCAATCTTCTCGCTGGTTTGACATCACATGGGTGTAGCACTTCAACAGCATTTGCGCATTCTGGATCAACTTTCCAAGAGTTTCCGAAGGCTACTGGGTCAGTTAAAACTGTTCTATTAGATGTCCAGAATTCATCATCGCGTCTTTTATTATAGGTACCGCATAAACCAGATGTTCTGTTTAAATAACGACCACGAACGGTCACTCGCACATTGTAGACATTGTTCCAAAATACTGTGACACCATAATCACTTGTTACCAATGTTTGACCACTTGCAGGTTTAGTAATGTTAACACCTTGAAACAATGTTCAAATAAAGTATAATAGTCGGTGAAGACAATGCATCGATGACATTAGGTATTATTATATTTTTGCTTATAATTATGCCGTCAGTTTATCAAATACATATTTACATTAAGTCATACTTGATTTACTCAAAGTATTTTTTGCAGATATAAAAGGAGAAACGCTTATCATTTAATAAATCTGCAAATAATTTCAAGATACCTGGATAGAAGACTGGCAATGTGACTTTCGCTCCATTGACCAATGTCATTCCTCTTCGGAGATGAATGGAGGTTGAATTGGTGAATATCACTGTCAATGATTTCGTACACGTCGGAAGTCCATTTCCACAAGGTTCATTTGCTTGCCTTATTTCAAATGTGTTGTTTACAAAGTCTTTTGCCAGAACATATTCACATTTTCCCATGAAGTCAAAACGTTTTCCATCGAATGTCGTGTAATGCGGATCTCCCTGAGCTTTACATGTCGCTTCAACTACAAATGAAAGTATAAATTTCATTTATTGCTGCCTTTAAAAGCTGTAGGGCAGTAAAAGTTCATGTACGCACGGTAGAGGGAAATTCAAGTGAAATAATTAAGGCTAGAGCATTGTCTCATTGTCTAAAGGTTAAGAGACAAAAAAACAACGTTGAAGCAGCCTGACGACTTGAACCTTGTTGTTCACATGAGCTCGAAATAACTTAATTTCCGACGCGAGGCTACTCGTTGTCCCAGGACAAAATTCCATGCGTTTCCATCGACTCTGGGACAAGTTCTCTGACTTGTCCCAGAGTACTACATAGCGGGATACCGGCAAATGTACATGACTAGCCTTGTAAAACGAAATAAATTATATCATTTGCCATTATTATTTTTTGCCATGCACTTCTAGATTGTTTGTCTCTGAACTTAAATCTAGAATTTTATTTCTAACGATCTTTTTGTCCCGAGGTATAAGTTGCAGTGAAACACATGGCGCAAGTATAGAGTATATTCTCCTCTGTAGCAGCGAGACACTCGAGTTAGCTCCTGATGTTAAGTATTCTTTTTCAGAGAGTAATTATAGCTCCTACCTCTTTTATCACAGTTTTCTCCTTCAAAATCAGCGTTACAAACACATTGATGGGTATCACCAACTGCTACACAAATTTCATTTCTTCCGCAAATGAGTTCATCACAGTTTACTAAACAGAGAAATGGAAAAATAATCGCTGTTCAAATGAAGCGAGACGGTTGTTTCAATAACATACAACAGGTATCGATTTTGACCCAAGCGTTTGGGAAAATATGCGATATATAGCTGGTGATAAACAAAATAACATATTCATGGATAAAACCACTGTCCGGCCTGTAGAGGGACCAGGGCCGTAACCAGTAGCGTAGCCAGCCTGACGATTTTGTCCTATGTAAATTTCGAGTAATTATATAATTATTCATTCCTTTAGAAATTTGCTGTTTTCACAGCCAATGAACACTAAAATATTAGCATAGCAGGACAAATCGTCAGGCTGGCTACGCTACTGGCCGTAACTACAACTGTAATTGTTGGGATACATGTTTTTCATATATTCAGTTCTGCCCGACTGAAAAAATAAAATTTACTATGGCTGCAAGTACGAGTGCTCGATTCGCATCAGTTTCAAACAGTGGCGTAGCCAGCCAGACGATTTAGTCATGCTATGCAAACTTTATGTTATTATCATAATTCATCTCTTTAGAAATTCATTGTTTTCGCAGTCAATGAACACCAAAATATTAGCATAGCATGACTAAATTGTCGGGCTGGCTACGCCACTGGTTTCAAAACAGGGAATGGAGAAAATGCACGCTAATAGAGACTCAGGATACACGAAGAAGTCTACGAAGTACCATTTTGAATGACGAGCAATAAATTGTTTGAATATTTACGTTTTATTATGCTCATGTCCTCTTTTTCTGGGATCCAGTGAATAATAAAACAATTACTAAATTCGGCTTTCGCAGGATATCCAGAGTAATTTAGGCCTCATCCTGCTCAGCTTCATCCAATAAGTTTAGAATTAACACCCCCCCCCCCAACCCCAATAGGCAAATTCCAATACTACATTATGGCCAGTAAAATTAAACACAAAGTCAAAGATCTAAAATTTCCATTCAAGTTTGGCAAAATTATTTTCATACCAAAAAATACCCAATTCAATTAGGTTCTTGCTTGTATATAATTTTTTTGGCCGGTGGGTAAACAATAAAACTGTATTAAAAAGTAATAAAACCGTACCTTTGCAAGTAGTAGACGACATATTCCGTGCCAAAGTCGCGAATTCATTAAAATTCTGTAACAAATAGACATGATTATCCACGGGAGGAGAAGCCATTGTCCTAAGTTCGTCCACATCGATTCCTGAGCCAACTCCAATAGAATATATGACATACCAGAGTTTTTAATTCTTGCGATGGTAGTCCGACACTGCCACTGCTCCTCCCATCGGTTAAGACTATCAATACTCTTTTTGTTCCTGAAAAAATTCCGTTTAATATACATGGGCCCATGGCCACAGCAGATTCATAATTACAAGCAGGGAATAAATTTCGATATAATTATCATCATGCATATTTCCCCGGTCCCATTTATTCATTATTTTATTTTGGAAAGGGTTCAATGTGATTGTGATGGACATAATTCAAATGTAGGACATGTCTCACGTTCAAACATCCATTAAACTGGAAGAAAATAAGGCTTCTTACCAAAAAGAATCAATAAAGATCAGATTTTTCTTTATGGGTTAAGAAAATCTAATCTTCTCAGAATAAAATCGGCGCGATCAGATACTTTACTCCCCAAATTAGTTTAAAAATAAACTTTTCGAAGTTGGTTTTGAACACATTTGAGTCGAATGCACACCAAACCAATTATTATATAAAATGATTCAATAGAATCCAATTCAACAAACCTAATATGCGGGCACCATTGTTTGTATTGAACATGTCAGATTTCGCAAGTCTCAAGCCTTGGGCAGTATTAGTGCCTCCACCAGTGTAAGGAATGTTGTCTATCGCGGAATGAAGATCTTGTCGTGTCGGAAACTCCCGAGAAAATGTAAAACGTAAAGTCGGTGAGGACGCATATGACATCACGGAGACCCTTGTATTGTTTTGTGAAATCTTAAAATGATCGGTAAGGTCCTTAACAAAAGATTTTATTGTCTCAAAATGTCCAGACCCAATACTACCAGAACTGTCTAACATAAATCCAAGATCACTCTTCGTCGTACATCTTGAAATTAATTCACCTTAAAAGGAAAGAAAGCACGTAAATGCCACGACAGTTTAAGATACCACTGGGTATAATTGCTGTAAACTATATATTTGTTGATGGCTAACATACGAATAACATCTGTTTGCCAGCTAGCTTAGATTTTTTTTTTAAAATAGAGGCAATAATATATAATTATTATGGTGCATGTATCAGGGAAGTGATTTTGAATAAAGGGAGGGTCATTCTCGAAATATTTTCTGCCTTGAAAAATTGTTTCCAATGCATGAAATAATTCAGTCCTCGTGAAAGCCATAGGAAACGTGGTCAATAGGTCGTGGTCAAGGATTGATTCTTCTTGCGGTCACCTTTCTTTAATTTTTTTTAGTTTTCACAGCGTCAGGTAAGAGTAGTTTCACTTTATAGCTATTGTGGGATACAGATACATACACGTTTGTCCATCTCCGGTATAGTCTTCCTTACAAACACAGGTAAAAGAGCCTTCGGTGTTGATACACGTTGCTCGAAATGGATTATCGCAGTTGTGTGTTCCAGTGTCGCACTCATTTATATCTGAAGACATAAATCACAAATAGAACTGTAAGGTTAGTCTTCTTCAAGTCAAGTAGCTATATGAGAGCTTCACTGTATCTGGCAAAGTTTTAACAAAGCGCTCTCTCGCAGGTGACTGTTCCCATTTTGCACTCGTCAATATCTGGTAATGGGATTTACAATAATTGCATGCATTATAGTGTTTTAGAAAATATTTTCTCTTTATTTCCAGGCGTGTATATTAATGCACTGCAAAGATCAATATTTAATTTTTCTGCATTCTGCAATAAAATGAGCACAATAATCATTACATATGGTTTGTACAAACCGATGCAAAAGGTGCCGTCTCCAGTGTATCCAATTGGGCAAGAACAAACGTAGGAACCCAGAGTATTCAAGCAAGTTGCATTCGGATTAACGCAAATGTCATGTTTCCAGAGGCATTCGTTAATATCTGAAGAGATAAAAGGGACATTATGATTGTTGCATCTTTTTCAATGAAAAGAACATTAATTTTAACGAGTAATTATTATAAGGAATGAATAAGGAAACCATAATAAGACCATTTAGGTAAATTTCTTAAATTTTTGTTCTGTTCCCTTACCAATTTGAGCAGAACATTTTTCTGATTAGTTTCATCGGTATATATTTTACTTTCTTTCACAAACATAATTTAGCAGACATCTTGAACACGCTGTTTTCGCATGCGTGCGCATACCAATGGTACAATCGCCTACAAGTCTTTGTGATTGACATCGTCAATGCTGAAGATATACGAACTCTAATAGGCTTTTCAATGTTTTAATTTTTGGACATAAAAAATTCATCTGCACAAATTCATATTTTTTATGTAGTCGTGTCAAAAGGTAACGAATAGGTGTAGATGCTTGATTGACAGATATTTAATTTAGTTCCCCAACAGTGAGAAAAACACAGCCCGCGGCAATGTAAATTAAAACGCCAACTGACTGGAATGTCGACATTTTCTAATATATTTGTTTAAAAATATACCTAAACATGATAACCCGTCTCCAGAATAACCTATATTACACAAACATTTAGACGACCCGTTGACATTAACACATGATGCATGGACATCGCAAATTCCTGTTCCAAATGCACAGTCATCATTTTCTAAAAAAAAACAGTGACGAGATAACAGAGTAGTCATTATCATAAATATTTATTCCTCTGCAAATAATACCGCAAAAAATACATTTCTGAATAGAGAAAACCTTGTCCTCGTTTTCATCATAGTCTATATATTTTTACTGCATGTCGAAATAAAGACACCGGCCCTTGCAAAACGGATTCCATATCGTATATCCTCCTGGCTAGGCACGCAAGAATTCAGATATGTGAGTTCATAAAGAGTGCTTACCATTTGATTGATTGCGAGAACCAACACCACCAGAATAAGCATAGGAAGCTCCATCTTTCCACCCATATACAAAAAGACCAAACTTGACAGAGAAAGACATATGATACACTGTAACAGTGTTTGGATCGGATAAACCTATTACTGTCCATACATAATCTGTCCCATTAATTCTTTCCCATCGTAGGCCATTAAGTTTTACTCCATTCATATACAAACCATCGATATTTTCGTTTTGTATAACTATCGTGATTGAATCGTGATATGCTGAGCCAAAAGGCAGTGCTACGTGATAATAAGAAAGAAACTCCTTCACTGATGGAACTACCATCATTGAAGGTTCCGCGAATTCCCCAAAAATTTTCTCGCCTTTGACGTATTGCACGACCTGACACGGCTTGCTGCACTTTATAAACGAAGCCAAGTTCTTCTGTAATGTGAATTCTGTGTAATTCCCTGATGACAAGACCTTTGTCCAGTACGGGCTTACAACAACCGTATCATTTTCATAAGCAAAAATTCGAAAAATGTTTCCTTCTGTTTTATCTATTGTTCCTACTGGTGTCAGAAGGTATTCATAACCCCACAATGATACAGGCAGCATGGTCGCTTCAAAGAAATCAGACCATCCTTCAATACCAGGGCGGTCTACGCCAGATATCACAGTCACTGGTTTGCTAGCAAGAACGAGTGTTCCAGATAAATCTGAAGTGCTAGAGAGGTAGAGCGCATCGAGTTTTTCAAGGACTTCGGTTATGTGTATCGGTGATATTTGGCCATCATACCATTTGCCGCGATAATATACAACTGCATTTTTGTTCAGATGAATATTTATCGTGTTGTTGTCGTGTGCTGATATTACAGCGATATTTGCCCTGTAGCTCGAGGTATATGGTCGATATGACGCGACAACATAAACAATACCCAGAGTGTTGGTTGGTAATGCCAGCTTTGCATCCGCCGCTTTGCTATAACCATCGAAGTTTACACACAACACTGAAATATCGTCCGAAGATGAAATCTCAATACCTTTCTGAATGAGTGTTGATTTGTGCATTTGCAGATCAATCGGAAGTTTATAGTCAAAAATCCCTCCTTCATTAATGTGTACGGTGTAATTCCAAGGCTGACCCGTCTGATTGCTAAAGATCGTCACATCTGCTGCGCTAAGGGCAACGATGGATACTCCTATATAGTCAGTGTGGTACCTCCGATATTGTGATGTAAATCCAATGATGAAATGCTTTCCATAGCTGTTTTGATCACCTTGGTAGAATTAAAACAGCATAAATATACATTTTTCAGTCAATCGAGTATTAAAAATCTATGTATGACGTAGCCTGGTCTTCGATATCCGTTAAAAAATGGTTCGAAAATTAAATACGAGAGCTAAAAAATCTCAATAATGAGTACTGTCTAATTTAGCTATCTGGGGCTACACTTTGCATAGTTAAATCCTAGTTATTTTAGAAATACACAACTCTGATTGGCCACCACTGTTTATAATAACGTAAACAATTAAAATTTAGCTAGTCTTTCATACAACTGGCCCCTACATGGCAATAGAATTATGGATGTTAGTTGCCAAGAAAGGCCAGTATCTGAGAGGATTCGGATTAGTGACCGCTCACAATTTTTTCAATTTCAGTATAATATGACGTAATGCTGCATCCACTCTGCCCGATAAATGATTTTAGCATACATTTTAATAAATAAATAGGTCGCTATTATGTCCATACTCACCTATGAACCGCGACTTGTACGATGGCACTGGTGATGAAAATGGAGTCTTATCTATCGAGAAAGAAACATCCCTGGTTAAACTTGTCATTGAATATAATGTTGCCGAGTGGGTTAATTCACAATTTCCAGGAATCAATTAGGTGAACAGGACAGGCAAGGAATTATGTTTTTTCAAAGAATGATACATTTGGTTTTAACAAGCACATATTAGCTTATTATAATTATGTGTATGGAGATTTATGCACAGCAGAATGATGAAATAAAAATCCTATTTCACTGTGTAAATTAATTTCATGCAATTTGATTGGACGTACGATGTTTTTCACGTGTGAAAAAATGCCATACGGCTTTTGAATGGACGTGCGATATTCTTCACATTTGATTTCATTTTGGCGGCAATTTGTTTACATTTTCTTTCAAGATGGCGTCGAAATATAGGAGTGAGATTCAAAACATAATCCTCATATTCAAGATATTTTTACATTCAGCACATTCTCAAATCTTTCGGAAAGAATATCAAACTTCTATTGAACAAAATTACAAAGAAGCTGAACGGTAATAATCATGTTTTGATGCATAAAGTTTCGATTTTGTTGCTCGCTGTGATTTTGTATATTAAAAGTGTGTCGTTGTCAAATTGATTTCTATACACATTTAATAAACAAATTACTTCATGGTTTGCTCGTTTGTACGATTTTTATTATGAACTCATTGCGATCCTTCACAACTCGCGCATACAAATCGTACGCACTCGCCAACCATGAAGTAATCTCTATTTTATAGAATGTATAAAAATTATTTTTTTGGAAAACTATTTTTTTAGCTTCAGAAATGTATGCCTATGCATGCATACAATATCACTTGGTGTAATTCAGTTGGATTTTTAGAAATCACTGACGACAAAAGCTGTATTTTCTGTTCTCATAACTGCGCTTTCTACATTTTAAATTGAAAAGACTGAGACGGTACCGGCTTCTTTATATAAATTTCTCTTTTGGAATATTTAGTTTTTCATTAATATTGACAAACTGTGCGACGTACAAAGGAATATTATATTTTCATGCTATTAACTATATATTTTATATCCTTACTCTTTGACAGCGCTAACAAAGCTGTAAGACTTACCGTTTAAAATATTTGAGAAAACCAGTCCAGCAGGGTAGGCATAGGAAACATAATTGTCCCAACCAAATGCAAGCAGGCCAAACTTTACTGCAGAAGAAGAATGGTATATTGTAACAGTGTCATAGTCAGCAAAATTCAACACTTTCCAAACATATGTTGTTCCATTGATTTTCTTCCAACCCTCGCTGTTAATTTTAATACCGTCAACGTACAATTCTTTTCTGTATTCATTCTCTATTACTATGGTAACTGAATCGTGATACTCAGAACCAAAAGGAAACATAACACGGTAGTAGGACTGGAACTGGCTAACTGATGGCGGAACTATCATTGAAGGATCAGCTTGTTTCCCGTGAATAAACTCGCCTCTGATGTATTGGACAACCTGACATGGTTTATCGCAGTTAACAAACGACGCCGGGTTTGCTTCTAGATCCAACTCCGTGTATGTCCCAGGCGACAAAACTCTGGTCCAGTAAGCACTTTGCACAACAGTATTGTTTTCGGAAGCAAAAATTCGGAAAATATCTCCTTTTTTCTTTTCAATCGTTCCAAAAGTGCCCAGGATGTACCGCATTCCCCACAAATGAGTGGGCAACAGGAATGATTCCAGTATATCATATGCCCCTTGAGAACCAGACGGTTTTGCTAGGTATGAGCCTGATATCACCGCTACTGGTTTACTCGAGATGACGATGGTTCCAGATAAATCAGAAGAACTATAAATATGCAGAGCTTCAAGTTTCTTCAGAACAACAGTCGCGTACACACGCGGTGTGCCTTTATCATACGAGAGACCTTGATAACTAAAAACTGCGTCTTTAGCAAATAAAAGTGAAATTTGGTTGTCATCATAAGCCGATACAATGCCCAAGTTCCCTCGCGGATGTGATGCAACGACGTAAGTTAATCCCAATATGCTGACTGGTAAAGCAAGATACGCGTCAGCACTATATCGGTAATGATTGACACAAGTAAGTGAAATGTTCCTGGTTGATAAAATTTCAATGCCCTTCATTTGTTTCCCGGTCCCGGCCATTCGCAGAACAAGCGGTAGTTTGTACTCGAATATCTTTCCCGCTTTGATATTTGTGGTGTAGTTCAATGATGCACTCTGATGTTTGCTTAATATTGTTACGTTTGTTTCGTATGGTGCGAATATTGACAAACCAATGAAACCATAGCTATAAGATTGATGTTGAGCAGTAAATCCGATGATAAAGTGCTTCCCAAAATTATTTAAAACACCTACGTGGAAAAAAAGAAGATTATAGCAGGACATGCGATATCTTGATTGCAGTTAGGTAGATTAAGTATAGGGCCGTCGCTAGAAGTTAAATATAAATATAAATTTGGCAACTACGAAACTTTTATGTTTATTACACTCCATGTACGTTTTTTACTCTCAAATTTTGAATACTCTGTACTAATTTACATCTCATAAAATTAGAATTGCTTTGCAAGTTGCAAGAAACATTCCCCCGTGTAACATGGCGTTTAGGAACCATTAACGCCTATATTTTAAAAACACATTGAGTGGATGATATCACAATAACTTTTCCACGGCGGTACTTTCAGTCAAATAATAGGTTAGCTTGATTTTCACTGTGTTACTATTAATAATTATTATTCCATTGAGTAAGAAAGAACTTTCGCATTGATAAGCAATAACAATATTTCCATGTCATGCTCAAAGAGCCGTGCGAGTATGAGTGAGCTTTTTGAATGCAGACATAAGACTTTTAGGCAAACAGTACATACTATTTACCTACTTGAACATAATTTAACCACATAGTTGCACTTGATAAAGAGATCACTACTCACCATTATACAGGGTGTCCCAAAAAAACCCGAAAACTATTGAAATCACTCATTTTTAAATTTGAATGCCGTGTTCACGAATTTCAGCCCGTGGGGACTTAATGCAACTTATAAAATGCTAAATGCTTTGTGTTGCTAGAGAAAGGGGACATGTCGAAGGTCATGGTCCTTGAGGGTTAAATAATGTTATCCATATTTGTAATATGTAAAGATTGTTGATAAATATCCTTTTTGCGAACAAGCAAATTTTACTGCATCATATGAATGCATAAAAATGGGTATGGTAAACATTTACACACCTGTGGGTCCCAACAGAGTGCTTAGGCATTCAAACTCTAACAATTGCATTGTTATGGGTGATTTCAATAGTTTTTGTTTTTTTTGGGACACCCTGTATATATATATATATATATATATATATATATATATATATATATATATATATATATATATATATATACAGTCACCGCTGAAAAGGTTGTCCATCGTATATACCATTATATGTATCACGTGACTAATTGGTATGCATCAACACGCGTGTGTTTTGTCGGGTAGTTTGCGTGTTTACTCTGGTCCATAACAAAGTGCGCTCGTAACTGCAATAATACGGAAATCACTGCAATAGCCAAGTATCTGCCTCCTAATAATGATTTTCAATGCATGATAACAACAATGGTTGATGGCATTAAATTGGCTTGTGGGTACTGGTACTGGTTGTTTAAGTTCGTGCAAAGTTTGCAGTTCAGTCTAATTAAGGGCATCTTCGTTCATGTACTGCACTATCGTCTTAGCTTGCTGCATTATGTTATTTGTCGTCTACCGATTGATTTGAATTGCTCTTGTGAAACAGATCGCTGTGTGACACAGTCACACAGTGATATTATGTTCATGTTATGTATAATACCTTGATTATAATCGCATATACCAAGTATAGAGCACGGGGCTTCCTGCGTTTATATGCGGCAAGTGCTAGAGATAGTCGAACGTGTTCACATTTCAAATAATCGTTAACCAGTCGTAGAATCATTTTGCACCTTGACGAATAAAATCAGCGCTTCCCGCTCTACATCGTTACCGTATTATGTGCATGTATGTATTAATGGATATATATATGTATATATGCAATTCTAATTAAATTTTGAGTATCTGTCTATACAAATGGTTGTATATATATATATATATATATATATATATATATATATATATATATATATATATATATATATATATATATCTATAATGGGCATTCAATTAAGCAATGCTGTTATTGAAATATATATTCTTTATAGCTAGTACATGCAGTTATGCATATATATATATATATATATATATATATATATATATATATATATATATATATATATATATATATATATATATATATATATAGATATATATATACAACCATTTATATAGACAGATACTCAAAATTTAATTAGAATTGCATCTGTTGTGTAATATATGATAGTTGACACAATTTATCTGGGGGAAGTCTTGCTAAGAACTCTTGAACCGCCTATTTTAGAATTGATATAAACAAAATGTAATCCCATGCAAATGTAATATAATACAAATAAGATTTCAAGTATCTACCAAGTATAGAGCACGGGGCTTCCTGCGTTTATATGCGGCAAGTGCTAGAGATAGTCGAACGTGTTCACATTTCAAATAATCGTTAACCAGTCGTAGAATCATTTTGCACCTTGGCGAATAAAATCAGCGCTTCCCGCTCTACATCGTTACCGTATATATATGGCAAAGCTTACATAGCTTAGCACGACCTGATTTGGCACGGTAAAGTACGGCTGAAATTGAAGCTCCCGTTATACGCCTTTTTGCGAAATTTTTGCGAAGGATCACCGATCATCCGTTTTGTCAAGTAAACAAGCTGTTATGTCATCAAGGCGGTAATGTCCCACGAGACTTGCAAATACAGGTTACGCCGCTGCATGAGACGTTTGTGCATGATATGGAAAGTACTGAGTTGTTTTCATGATGGATTCAAACGTTGAGTCAGAATCAGTGCATGATTCCTGTTCTCGAAGTTCGTGTGTTGGACATTAACAGGAAAACCAGTTTTCGTCTTCAATTTCAGCCGTACTTTACCGTGCCAAATCAGGTCGTGCTAAGCTATGTAAGCTTTGCCATATATATATATATATATATATATATATATTATATATATAATATATATATTATATATATATATATATATATATATATATATATATATATATATATATATATATATATACGGTACGGTTGTAGAGCGGGAAGCGCTGATTTTATTCGCCAAGGTGCAAAATGATTCTACAACTGGTTAACGATTATTTGAAATGTGAACACGTTCGACTACCTCTAGCACTTGCCGCATATAAAAGCAGGAAGCCCCGTGTTCTATACTTGGTATATGCGATTATAATCAAGGTATTATACAAAACATGCACATAATATCACAGCTGCGTGACTGTGTCACACGGCGATCTGTTTCACAAGAGCAATTCAATTCAATCGGCAGACGACGAATAACATAATGCAGCCAGCTAAGACGATAGTGCAGTACATGAACGAAGATGCCCTATTACTGAACTGCAAACTATGCATGAACTTAAACAACCAGTATCAGTACCCACAACCCAATATAATGCCATCAACCATTGTTGTTATCATGCATTGAAAATCATTATTAGGAGGCAGATACTTGGCTATTGCAGTGATTGCCGTATTATTGCAGTTACGAGAGCACTTTGTTTTGGACCAGAGTAAACACTCAAACTACCCGACAAAACACACGCGTGTTGATGCATACCAATTAGTCACGTGATACATATAATGGTATATACGATGGACAACCTTTTCAGCAGTGACTGTATATGATTATATATATATATATATATATATATATATTATATATATAATATATATATAATATATTATATATATATATATATATATATATATGCAATTCTAATTAAATTTTGAGTATCTGTCTATACAAATGGTTGTATATATATATATATATATATATATATATATATATATATATATATATATATATATATATATATATATATACAGGGTGTCCCAAAAAAAAAGCAACCACTTAAATATGCAGAACATTAATACAGCTCTAAAGCGCAATAGATAAGCACCTCAGGGTATTGAAAATGGCTCTTAATCCTTCATTTACAATGCTAAAAGTCATTTTAGCTGAACTATGGTGCAAACCCGAACAATATTAATATTCTTGCATATTTAAGTGGTTGCGTTTTTTTTGGGACACCCTGTATAATGGGCATGGGCATTCAATTAAGTGATGCTGTTATTGAAATATATATTCTTTATAGTATATGTAGTTATGCATATATATATATATATATATATATATATATATATATATATAATATATATAATATACATATATATATATACATATATATTATATATATATTATATATATAATATATATATATATATATATATATATATATATATATATATATATACAACCATTTGTATAGACAGATACTCAAAATTTAATTAGAATTGCATCTGTTGTGTAATATATGATAATTGACACAATTTATCTGGGGGAAGTCTTGCTAAGAACTCTTGAACCGCCTATTTTAGAATTGATCTAAACAAAATGTAATCCCATGCAAATGTAATATAATACAAATAAGATTTCAAGTATCTACCTATCTATCTATCTATCGTTTTTGCGAATGGGTGTGTGAGATCTCCCTGAAGGGATTTGCCTGGGCAAAAGGCCTTACCTATTATAACATTTCACCACATTATCTTCCAAATTTCCCAAAAAGGTTATTACTATAGCCTACATTTACTGGGGAGGCAAAAAAAAGCAAAAATTGGCTTGTATAGATGAGTTTGCATGAAAAAATTACATTGTTACAACATGAAACATATTTGCTGTATACACAACCTGTATTTACTTGAATAGCCCAGTGTTGCTATCTGATTTTTGGATAAAAAATGAGGTGTATACTGTAAGCAGTGCAAACAATTGGCTTTCAGCCCATTTTATATTTCTATGGTGATTGTATACAATTTTATTTATCCTGGTTAAACACATGTTGCACAAGTTTGTGCAAATCAGGCCCCAGATGCAACATCCTACATGCCCTTTCTTGGTACATAACTACATACTTGTCCTGATAAATCTCTTATAGAGGAATTTGCAATTGCATGAAACAAAAATATGAAAAATCCTTTTTTGACATATTAACAACAAGGTCACATTATAATTTTAAATTACCTATACTTACAGCTGTATAACTTAGGAATGAATTGTCCCATATTGCCTTGCCAATTGTCCTACATGTCCTTTATTATGTACCCATCACACAAGGAATTGTTAAAATAGAGAGGGCAGTTCTTTTTGAAATAAATCAAAATAGTTTGACTTCCTTTCCTTATGTTGTATCTTATTATTTAGGTCTTTTTCATTATTGTTGTGATAAACTGATCTTCAAGCTACTACACATTACTTCCCACTATCTGCAACCCAAATGCAAGTTTACTGGTATCTGAAACTGTTTTTCATATTTTCCATGTGTTGGAGACCTAGGAATAAAAACGTTGACATTTGAGATTTCTATTTTATCACAAGGTTAATTCTAAACCCCCAAAATCAGTATATTTCAATATGATACATTATTTGATGTAGTGTGTGACTGTGCGACACTCCTCATACTAAAAAAATGTACGCATGGAAAACCGAAAATTACATCATTCAAAATACCAAAAAACTGAACGAACACTCGCCTGTTGTTCTTCTTTCTTTCAAGGAGCTTTTCGTCTTTTGAAATTCTCCAAAAGTTAGTAAAACAGCTTCCACTCGAGTGACTCGACACGAAAACTTTACCAAACTTGTAAATTCAAAATGGCCGCGAAAAACATTTTAGCGAAGGCCTGGTTGCTAAGTTTTGAGCTATTTTGTGCAAAAACAAGACGCCTGTTCTGGCGTTAACTCCGGCGCACGTGCCAGTCTTTAATATAGAGCTTCTGAAATCTGAACATAAACAATACAGTTCATTAGTCATATTCGAATTTAGATGCCTTGCAAACCTATAAATGTTTGATCGCGAAATTCAGAAGCACATCGTACCTTAAAAGGTATAGAAGTTCAATTGTTCAAAAATGTAAATAAACCGCATGATACATTCGCTTTGTCTTACACTTTGTCTTTGGAATTCGCGCTTATATAGTTATATTAAATCTTCAATCCTGTGCAAACTACGACGTGTCATCGCGCCCATACACGACCACATCATCTTGTTATAAAACGGCGAAATAGCAGCGATATTATTAGAATAGGACCAGAATCTACATGTATTAAATATATTCTTACCCCAATTCAATCTAAACTAAATCGAACAGCATGAAAAGAACGGCTTATTTGTTCCTCTTGGAGGAATTGCCGTATCATGCGAGCGAAATCGAATCGCGCATCGGAAAATTAACCAAAGCTGTACACCACAACTCTTGGGAGATAAGACTGGGACGTAGGTAAATACGGTTACATACTCATTTCAAATACTAGAATGTTTCGCGCCATTATAGACTTGCGACGACGAAAAATAAGAAGAAAAAAAACAAAAAACCGGGGCGAATTTTCAACTCCGTCGCTGACGCCGGAGTAATAGGCGATTTTCTAAAAAATCTCCTCCTAATATAATATATTAGGAGGAGATTTTTTAATATATATATTCTTGTTTGAATAATACAACGAATTTAAATAAAACGCGGTACAGTCCTGTTAGCTTTAGTTCTTGGAACAACTCGCTGGCCCGATAACAAAGCCTGAGTGTAAGCGCCCTCATAATATGACTATTGACTGTGTCTGTGTACTGAAATGTTGCAGTAACTGTCCCTACCAACGGCAACGAGTTTCCGTTCAGACAAGACGTAGCAACAGCGAAGCATAAACTGAGAAACAAGCACAATTTAATTGCCTTGAGTGCACAATTGTAAAGCCATTGTGTGAAAGCTAAATATATCTGATGATTATTTTTTTCTCGAAAGAGCCGCCAAGCTACAGAAACTGGCTGGCCTGTTTACAAAGCCTGTAAGCGCCCTCATA
Organism: Dendronephthya gigantea; assembly: GCF_004324835.1. NCBI lineage: Eukaryota > Metazoa > Cnidaria > Anthozoa > Malacalcyonacea > Nephtheidae > Dendronephthya > Dendronephthya gigantea. The sequence continues at coordinate 622,718 of NW_021163100.1, read as the reverse complement.
TTAAGACTGTGTCTGTGTACTGAAATGTTGCAGTAACTGTCCCTACCAACGGCAACGAGTTTCCATTCAGACAAGACGTAGTGAAGCATGAACTGAGAAACAAATACAATTCAATTGCCTTGAGTGCACAATTGTAAAGCCATTGTGTGAAAGCTAAATATATCTGATGATTATTTTTTTCACTAAAGAGCCGCCAAGCCAACGGAAACCTGAAAACGGTATAACTTATGTTCTTGAATACGTGCTGTAAATAACGTTTTGCATACTGGAAAAACCTAAATTATAATAGAAAATTCAGTCTACATCCAAAATGAAAGAATATGTCTAACTATAATTCAGCAATAATAAAGTCGGTCTTGCGAAAAATGTATTCATGAATTTTGATGGCTTACGTGGTGTTTTCTCACGAAAATGAAGGCTTATTTTCATGAGAATAGTTGATAATACCAACGCTGCGAATACCAACGCAGCTATTTTAGGATAGAGATACATATACAGAACTGTCTAGAAATAAGGCTAACAAAAACCGCGGTTAACCTACATAGATTAAACTTCGGTCCTATCGCCCTTGAACCGAGGCCATGCCGAGGTTGAACCGCTGTGGTTTATCCTCGGCCTAACTCGGTCTGACAGACATTTCTTGAGGTGTTTTCGATATAATAGATGCATGGGGCTGTTCGTTCTTAGTTGTTCATAACATTCCGTTCGGAAGCGAACGGCAACCCTGATCGTATTTTTCCCTTGCGGTCGTCAGCGGTTACTATCGATCGACCACAGTCGACAACAACCGCAGTGTTAGGTTATCTCTGGACAGTACTGTATGTGGCGATTATAAAATATTATTTCACAAGGGTGACAAACGGCTATTATTCATTCAAAAATACGCTATAGCCCCTATGATGGTAGCTCGTTTCTAATTATATATGTTTGTCACCGAGTTCAATTTAGCTACATACGAAAAATAACGTATTCCCTACATGCTGGTTTTAATGTACAATTGACGTATTTTGTATACATTCTTTCACTTTGGAACATAATATTTCTGCATTGCTTAATATTCTTTTGCAAAAACGATTATTTTAATGGTTTTCCGTGATTGCATGGATGGCCTGATACAAATACTTGGGAATGTTGGTTCAGTTAAGAAAAGCTCGCAAAATCGTGCGCTTCTCTTATAACTGTCGCAACATTTCCGCGTGTTTCGATCAGGCCATCTAAGCACGGAAACCATTAAGGGGTTGTTTAGTACTTAGCTCGAGTAGGAAAAATTTCAAAGGGTTGAAGGTTTTAATTAATATGCCAGTTTTAAACCTGAAAACGGTATCAACTTATGTTCATACGTGCAATAGATAACATTTTGCATCTTTGAAAAACCTAAAAAAGTATATATGCATTTCTGATTATAATTCGGCAAGTATAATGCTTTAACTCCTTTATAATCAATCTTCCGAAAAATATATTCATGACCTTGGATGGACAAAGAGAATAGCTGAATACCGACACAAATATTTAGGATAAAGATATACATGTGCCGATTATAAAACACTGTTTCACATGCCAAGGGTGACAAAACGCTTTATATTCATTAAAATTTGCTAGAGCAAAGGTGACGGTAGCTCGTTCTAAAATATACATTTGTCATTGAGTCTTATATAATTTGCAAACGAAAGAATGAAAGATAATGTATAATTGCTCACATGCTGGTTTTGAATGAAGTACAATTACCATATTTTATAAAAATACTTTCACTTTGCAACATAGTATTGTAGCATTGCTTAATAAATTAGTTGCAAAAATGTGATCTAGCTAATTATTTATAATTGTTGAATTCCATGTAAAGTATCGTTTAAATGAACTACGATATTGCGGTACTTAACTCATTTAGGAATAATTCTAAAGAGGGTTGAAGGTCTTTATTGCAACTTTTAATTCGGGGAAAAGTCAGTAAATTTAACTCCTATATGTCTCTTCAATAATTTTATTCTGATCGATATTATTTAACACAATTTTAGTTGTCCTATATTTCTATATAAATCGATTGGAGAATAGAGTCTTTTAGCGAAGTTTCAAACATGCGGAAATTGGGCATTTCAATTTATTTTTCAATAACAGAGCACTGGCGGGCATGAAGACGCGCAGGTTACAATCCTCTTTTAACCCCCATTGGCGTCATACACAATAATTGACATTTATAAAAAACGCTTGTGAGTTGTGCCGTCCGAGTGACCAGAGTGATTATAAAAGAGAGACTGGAGTTTTTACCTTTAGGGCGACAAAATTATTTTAAAACGGCAGATTCTTCTAACAACTTCCATCCACTTCTGACTATTGAAGTTTCAGTTGTAAATTGCATTTTTGTGGCTTTGAGTTGATAAGATTTAATACATATCCTAATACTTTAAGCGTGTTATAGGTATGTAAACTACTGCGGATGGTAACCGAAAAAATACACATGACATTTATGAAAGACCATCGTGCTATTCGGGTGACCAGAATGATTATAGTAATATTTTTCCAGTTATTGCATGACTAATGACTTAGATATATATATTCGCACATTTCATCATTTTACATAAGGATGTAACCTTTATTCCTGCAATTTCAATATTATCATTTAATCACAAAAGACAAATTTGAGACATTGTGGCGAATTTTTACAAAGCGAACAATTTATTATTCAGTAACTTTCGCTTATGGAAATTCAGTGTCTGCAAAAGCTATATCTCAAAAGATGCCGCCAACCTATGTATAGTGAAATCTAAAAACGGTTTAACTTATGTTGGTACGTACGATAAATAACGTTTTGTTTCTTGAAAAAAACTAACAATGATAGAAAATTTGTACATTTAAAACCAGGGATATATCGACTGTAAATCAGTATCTATATTGCTTTAACTGATTTATAATCAATCTTGCGAAAAATGTATTCATGAATTTGTTCCATAACAATGGTGGTGTTTTCTCACGGAAATAATTGAAAGCTGTTTTTTGTAAGAGAATATATAGTTGATTTCCAACACAACTATTTCAGGATAAAGATATATATGTGCCGATTATAAAAGTAATAAAACATCATTTCATGATTGATTGCGACAGACGCCTGATATTCATTCGAAAAATCATTGATGCGCTAAAGCCCAGATGATAGGATATTGTTTCTAAAATAGGAATTTGTCATTGTGTCCACATGCTGGTTTAATTTTGAAGTACAATTAACGTATTTTTTTATACTTTCAATTTGCAACATAGTATGGAAGCACGGCTTAAAAAATGTGATATAATATATCATTGTTGAATTGTAATATATCATTGGTGTGAACATGCAGATCTCGTATTTTTTATTACCAGAACTGGTCGGATGCACGTAGACATGCAGCCCCACCTGAGTGCCAAATTTATACCAGGAGGGGGAAGTCTAACTGGATTTGAGCATAATATATGGTCACACTGTGTGAATTATATTTTAAACGAACTACGATTTTGTGCTATATATATACTTAACTCAATCAGGAAAGATCAGGGTAAGACCAAGAGCCTAATTGCAACTTTTACGCGGGTGATGTCGGTGAATTAATATTGGACTGCTGTGTCTCTTGACTGGATTAGAGATTAGAGTTTCGTAACGAAATTTGAAACTTTAAATTATTAACAGAGAAATGATGCGAAGAAGTCGTTATATATATACAACCCTCTAGTAACGCACTCGTATATAGACTAAGAAAAGACAGAATGAAATTGTTATCAGGAGGCAAAATAAAACGACAGATTCCTCTAACTCCTTCCAACTGCTAAAAATACTTTTAGCGGGCAAAGTTTCAGTGGTTAATTGCATTCTTGTGGCAACTCTCGAGTTGATCAAAATTAATTTTAATACAGATCTTAATACGTGGCGCGTGTTAAGTATGGCCACCCACGTACGCTTGTACTTTCTTCGTGGAAACTGCGGATCATAACGGAAAAAACACATGCACGAATGACATGAGTTGCAGGCATGAATTACATATTAATTTTACAGATTTTGTCATATTAAATCACAGTTGGGCAATTCTAAGCCCTGTTCTTCGGTATGCCTAAAACTATTAAAGTGGCGACCCCTTTAGTTCTTGGAAGACCTACCTAACCTTTTAGATTTTTATATGTAATGTCATGCGCTTTGTAACATGGAGTACTAAAGGTATAAAATGTGTAGTTTTCCTCACCTTCTGATTCCCATTCACGCTGAATATCATCGGCAAGACAAGACGAAGCAAAAATCGTGGTAAAAATTACGTATGAATTGATTGCAATTGAGCACACAAACTTTCGCTTTGGCCAAGCCATGATCTTAAAGCTATATTTTCGATCGCGACACTATAGTGACCGCCGTTGATAATACGAAAAACAGTTATCAGGTATCTTCACGCATACGTGAGTAACGTTATAAAATTCTATCTCGAAAAACTAACAGGTCATATTCCCCTGCTGCCAAAATGAAAGTGGTTTAACACACTTAAATATTCAGCAAATAGATTTCAATAAAGCCACTCCCAAAGTCAATATAATGTTTTTGTATTTTAATTAGAAAATAGATCAGCTAATTTACAAGTGAAAAGTCAATTTATTACACGGCTATAGCTCAGAACAAAGACATAAGTCGAGATTAGATTCAATATTTTCACGATCTGCTGGATACCAAAGGATTGGGGTATTTTTCGAAAAGGCGTCAAGACGCGGATGATGGCAACTTGTTTAATTCAAGCGAGATTCAAGTGAGAACTGTTGCGTTGGAATCCGCGCATTAAAATCCGGCCATGCACACATTAAAATATTAATGATTTACCTATTTGTATGCCCTTTCACAAACAAAACGTCATTCACTGCTCACACGCTGTTATAATAATTGACCGAGTAAAATTATCGCAATTTGAATTTTACTTTCACTTTGCAATATATATAGGTTTATGGCCTTTTTCCGACTTTGTCTTTCTCGTTTGACGCGGTGAGAAGCGCCACGATTGAAACAGGTCTATTATTGTCAGAAACTGAAGTAAGTTTTTTTCGCGCGGCGAACGTCTTGTGAAATATAAGTACATTATTATCTAAAGATTGAATGGATATGTTGTATACACTTTAACTTTAAACTAAATTTTAAGTGCTCAACAACTTAAATACAAGAAAACATGATATTAATAAAGTAGTCGCACGCAACTAATTAATAACTTTATTTCCGCGTGTGTTAAGTGGGTACGTCCGGTTTGTATTTTTTTGCTCAGCAGTGACCATTTCCGTCTGGTTCACACAAAGCAGCTTTGAATTACGAGGAAAATGATTGAGCATACCGGGAACATATATTGTATGCTTCATCTGCTTTTCGCATGTCGTCTCCATTTGTTGACAGTTTGCTTTGAAATATAGATTACCGATTTCTGTCAGTTTACTTACAGGCCTGTTTAGCAACTTCTGCAGCTTTTGAAGTTACAGCTTGCCTTCTTGTAGTTGGAGTTGGTTCGATTTCAAAAAGCATAGCCTCATCTATTTATCATCCAACTTTAATTGACGTGATAAGCTCTTTGAAAACTCTGAATGTCATGTTTCAAATTTTGCAAATGATCTATCTTGTTGCTCCATTTATAATATAAACACAGCAAATAGACGATCTAACCTCTCAGTTTCACGTTTGCATAGACGGCTTATATAGCTAGAATACACAATTTATAATCGTTTATTACATAAGCGCAATACACAATTTCTACCTGCAGTCTGTGTATACATGTAAAAATCAGTGCATGTGTGCAACTTGTGATACAAAGTCGAAAAACACGGGCGACTACTACTCCCTACGGTTAACGGATGTGATGATAGACATATTTTATACTTTTTACTTTTATTAATGTAAAAATTCGCATTTTATATTCTAAAAGTATATGTTTGATCGCATTATATATTTTAGGATTATGCTCGAACAATGACAAAGCATGAATGTATGCATGTCCCTATATATATTATAAGATAACATGCATATGATACTCGTCTTAAGTCAGTAAAGCTGAATCTATAGGACAAGCATGCTGGGCTGGGTTCATTCCAACTCTCATTCCAAGCGGACCTTTATCCTGTCTATGTGTAATATAACCAATTCACTTTGACAATTTGTATATATTAAAGATATTTTATAACTATGTATATAGGCTTTTAATATTTCCTGTAATTCCAAATATTTTATGATCTCAACTTGTATATCAATTACACAATTATAAGCTGCAATGTAATTGTTTTCAATAAACTATCTAATCTATCCATGCATCTATCTATACATTACAAAATATTACTAAAAGTATTATTGTGTTGCTATTCCTACCTTCTGATTTCCATTCACGTCGAATATCATCGGCAAGACAAGACGAAGCGAAGACCATAGTAAGAAATACATATGACTTGGCTGCAACTGAGAGCGCAAACTCTCGCTTCGCCCAAGTCATTTCCTGCAACCCGTATTTCTGGATCTTGTTCTCCAAAAAACCGCCGGTTTGTAAAACGAAAATTCGGTCTTACGTATGTTCAATTATTCGTCCAATGAACAGCGTTTTTGTATCTTAGAAAACCTAACAGTTCATGAAAATTTCCTACTTCAAAAACGAAAATGCTTGAATTCGAATTTCAATGTTAATAAAGCAAAGTTTCAATAGCTATAACCACTCCTAATAACTTAGTTAATGTTGCGAATAATTTATGGACTTATACTTGGAAAATGAAACATTTACCCTGAATAGATGGCTAATTTGAATGCAAAAGAATAGGCAATTAACAGCAAGGTAGTTGAAGACAAAGCCAGTAAAGTATAGCGCTATAGTATATTATTTCACAAACCACTGCAAGAATACATGCAAAGTCTGTTTTCTGTGAAAAGACGTTTAAGCGCTCCTAAGCGTGCCTTTATCTTAAGATTGATCAAGAATTATGTGCAAATTGCGGCCTGTAATATAAAACCCTAAAATATAAACGATTTATTTCCCAACCAGCTACAATTTGCATACGAAATATAGCGTAAAATTATGCCCATATACTGTTTTTGCATAAATTCATGCCGACATGATGATGCCACATAATATTTATTTTCCCTTGCAATACTTACATCACTGCCTATTACTTTTTATAACATATTAAGCGGTGGCATATTGAGTTGATATAGCACGCCTTTTCCATCGGATCAGTGAATGTTTAAATATCTATCTTTTGCCCGAATTTCGAAATGATCCGTTAAAACAAATTTGGCAGCTTTATCAGCCTTGTATCCAAACGCTTTAATAGTAAAATATATAACGTTGCATTCAGTTATTGTATAGAGGTCAGCTGAAAAAAGGCGAGGGTGCTTGGGTTGGGTGTGTCACAACCAGTGGAAACTGAATAATGATGAAGCTGCTCAGAGTCACTAACCGGATAAGCTGAAAATTAGCTTGACTACGGCGGGAATCAAACCCGCGACTTTTGGTTTGCTGTTCTAAACTCTAACTTTTCATTCTAAAAGTCTATAGTATAATCAGTGCTACCGAGAGGAGGGGGCAGGGGGCATTTTATCCACGCCAAGTGTCAGTCTTTCACGATTAATTTTCGGTGGGCGATTCGATTTCGCTCGCATGATACGGCAATTCTTCCAAGAGGAACAGATAAACCGTTCTTTTGATGCTGTTTGATTATGTTTAGATCTAATTTGGGGTAAGAATATATTTAATACATGTAAATTCTAGCCCTACTTTAATAATATTGCTGCTATTTCGCCGCTTAACAAGATGTGGTCGTGTATGGGCGCCTTGACCGTCGCAGTTTGCACAGGATTGAAGATTTAATACAAGCACGTATTCCAAAGTGCATGTAAAACAAAGTGAACGTATCATGCAGTTTATTTACATTTTTAAACAAATCAACTTCTATAATTTTGAAGTACGATGTGCTTCTGAATGTCGCCATCGAACAACATTCCCAGAAATAAGTCCACACAGCTAAAAGTGCATACCAAAACGAGTATAATGGCCAAGTTTTGCCGCAAACTGTCGGGTATTACGGAAAATATAGCCATGCGAAGTAGCAAATTTTGTATAATATTGCTGAAATTGTATCTTAATTGTTTAAGCCCAGTTTGATTTGAAATCTTCGTTGCGTTGATTGTCACCTGTCCTGCAAATATTTTGCTTATATTTTTGACCGGGACGTCTGTTTTGTAGCTACTTTCGGGTGATATACAATAACGGAAAGACGAAATGTGCATGTGACTTCAATTTGACCAATCAGATACCCCACCATTAAGACTAAAGAAAATATGACAATTGAATAACGAACTGGCTTCAGCTTGGTCCTTGAAGTCCTTTAATCTATGCTAATTGTTGGTAAACATGCATTTACAAAGGAATTCCGCATTTTCATAAGGATTTATCCGCAGTGTTGCCCAAATTCTCTCCATTACGGGTATGTGCGGTTCTGTCACACAGCCTGGCATTACTGCAGCCGTAAACGATCCTCTCCCCTGCCAAAAAACCAAGTTGAAGTTGGTTTTCCCTGCGATTTCAACGAGTACGACCTGAACAAAGATGGATCAATCAGTCAGCAAGAGTTTGAGAAAGTCACAAAATTGTCATCAAAGGACGTGGCCTCTCTTTCCAAGGATTTGGAAAAGAACGGCGATTGTATAGAATCACTTGTGACGAGTTGAAGAAATCAAGTTTAGTATTCGAATATATAAGCTTGTTGGTTGCAACGATAAATGATGAGCTCTGGAATATTGAGTAATTGGCATCCCACACTTCTGATTATATATTACAGACTTAAGTAGACCAAAAACGTTAGCGATAAATATCGTTGTTTTGCTTCCTGGTAGTAATTCTTGTGATTGTTCAAACATTAGCAAGAATTGTAGTAAGTAATGAACTAATAAAAGTTGCATAGAAAAATTGCCTGTCCTTTTTTTGATTCATTAAAATATGTCCGACACGAATACATAATATTGTTTTTGTTTATTAAATAGCAGGAAAAACGCTGCTTGATAAAATGCATGTAATATTTTTGAAAATCTTTTCTCCAAAAAACTGCAAAAGGAACAAAAATCGCAGATGATGAGACATCGAACGGCATTAAGAAACCATTTCGCTAATTTTATTCTATCACATATATCTTTACTGCCCTGATTTGAGAACAACCTTAAATGAAATAAATTTAACTTTTTTTCAGCAGCCATGTACAAGCCCTTCTTCGACAATTGCATGAAAACATTTTCTTTTATGTTTTGCTTGAACAATAAACGGCAATAAGAGGAAGACTATCTTTGCGTGTGGTAAACATCAGTCACATGAACCTGGATACGAGAACGAGCAGAAGAAAACCTGACCCCTTATCTTATCTTCGGCGACTAATTTAAAAATATTCTAATGCACAACTTATTAATCTACACCAATCATGAAGACACGACACGGTAACTTGCGGAAAAACATAAGGAAAAAAACAGCAACCATGCAAGGGAACGCTGTTGAGCTTTTGTATAATTATTAGTATGTAGTATAATCAAAGAAATTTAAGCCTTAAAGACAGGAACCCACATTATTAGACAAAATTAAGTCCATGCAGTCCTTTGCACTTTGGTAGCTCTTACTATATGCTTTCTCAATTACAATAAAAATCTATATTAGCACGCATTGTCTGCAATATGGCAGAACACATAATGATTGCAATTTTTAACCGGTGATTTAATCTTAACAAGACGCCTACTAAATCGTTCACTTCGACTTGAGTTATCTCCCAATTTTATAAACAATAATTATTATCTCGCAAATATTATCAACAAATCATACGATATTTTTATATACGTCACAATTTCCCCAATTTCACATGCATATCACATATCCCGGGGAGTTTAAACTAAACAGTGCTTAACTAGAATAAATATGGAGCTGAAACTATTGTGTGTTTTGGCAATGTAGACAATGCTGCCATTGCAAATATTCAATGTCAAACTTATAGAAGAAGGATAGTCAAATATACTTTTATATGCACTAGTGTAAAATAGTAAGATACAGTTTAATTTCGCAATATTTGTGTGATGTGCGAGTGTCTTTTGTATTGCATAAGATTTTTTTATGGGCGACTCTGTCCATTGCGTTACATTTTGTATCGACGATATCGTAATTGGACTCGTTTATATCGGCTCGTTTATTAACTGAGAAGGAAGGTATAGAAACGAACACAGAGTTTCGCAGTAAAAAGTTCGTTTGAAACGATCTCGTGCATATATATAGTGACAGATGACGAAATTTTACAAATATTTTTAAATGTTAAAAGTAGTACAAAGGCGTTGTAATTGGCAATAACATAACGTCAAGATACGGAATGTGGCGAATCTTAATTAATGTAAAATTTACATCCGACAAATCAATATGTTTTCCCTATGACCATGCCTGAACATCTTCCATACCCTATAATGAACTGCAATGTCAAAACAAAGAATAGTTTCAGCTCAATATTTCACTTCACCACTTGATTTACAACTTCACCACTTCTGACAGTCAAATAATATATTTCTAACACTTCACAGTCTCTCGAGGTTACGCGCGTAGATAAACAAGACGTGTATCTCCTTGCAAATTTACATAATAATTATGAAGTATCAAAATAATTTTAATACTATTCGACGTTGCATCTTAACATCTAGATTCTTTGTGGAATCATAACGATGATCATATTCAATCATGATCCAGACATAATTACGGGGAAATAATATACCTATATCTTGAAAATTTTATACAATAGATATATATAACCAGAAATAGTAGTATAATATATAGAAATAGTATTATATAATATAACCAAAAAGACACGGCATCACCGTCCCTGTTATCTAAGTTTATCGAAAAAAACTTTACGGTTATGGTATAGCACAACATAATATTGATATCAGTATTAGCGGATTACTCGACCATCACTTATGTGGACAAAGGCGCACGCCTTCTGTTTTGTCCGCTATAATATTATGTTATCTTTTGTTATTAAAAACGTCGAAGATGCATGCATGCATGTGATTCAAATATTAGGAGAAATTATCTTAATATCACGAAATATATTCAAGAATTTTTTGACCAAAACATCGTTCGTTATTATTTCAAATTTGTCAACAAATATACGCGTACGCTTGCTTTTCAGCTTTTGTCATATTGTTCCTCCTTATTTACCGCTATATATATGCATGTTTATAAATCTCATATATCTAGGTGCGATGGTTCAATTCTGCCTTATAAAATCGGCTCTAGCTACTGTTGTCACGTTGCCATTCTATCGATCATAAGTTAAGAAGTACACCAAATAAAAAATTATATATGCATTTACCAACACAGACGTGAAAAGATCTCGTTATTCTCAGTGTCAGAACACGGGATTAGACATTTCATCCTTACCCATAATAACATTAAGAAAGTTCTTTCCGTACAAACCTTTTTTCTACGAAATTTTTCGTCCGTGTATCTTAATTCTCTCCTAGAAACGAGTTCAAACAATTCAGGATATACCGTCTACCGACGCATGAAAAGTGGCCTAACAAACCGAAATCCTACACCACAAAGATAGATGCTTCAGTTCACATCAAAATTTTCCAAAATTTAATGATATAAGCTTTGTGGAAGTCACATTAGGGCGACAAATTTAACATATATATCTTTGCTTTGTATATAATTTTAAACATACTCTAAATTCAGCATTATTTTCAATGCCATACAATCACATGCCCAATCCTTTCAGTTCAATATTTGACTTATCTATAGTGATTGAATATTGACACTTCTGACAATTACATGAATGTTAAATTAAACAGACGTAATCATATTATTTCACAGCCCGTTAAAAATGGCCACAACGCTATACGAAAAAATGTAATCTCTGGCTTTTTAAATAGGAAATGCAATGGTAAGTATAATTCGCCTAGTTGGTTAATATTTATTTACCAAGTTATTTTCTGTCAAAAATCATCTCTATCATATAGTACACTGAATCGTATATATATATTACACTGAATCGGTCTGAAATGTAATATAAGTATATTGATGTTAAAAATGGTATTATTATTCGCTTACTGTAGTATTATATGACTGTTTGGTGAGTCTAAACGAACTCTCTGACAAAGGCCCCCAGGTCGAAACGTCGAGAAGTGTTTCATTACCAAAAATTTGCGACATGATAATTTGCATGTATACTAATTAGCATTTAACTTTCAGCATAATGGCCTTCAACATTCACTATAAAATATATATAGTAAATATACAAAACTTAAAAATGCTGTTGCTCTAGACCTTGCCTACTGTTGCTGACCTTTAGATCGGTAGAGCAGCTGTTTAGGTTTGGTGACCGAATTTTTTAGCTTGGGCATTTCTGCAATCTGCCAAGTTTAGAAATATATTACTCAAAGTTTTGTCTGTATTCCGTCAACGAACTTATAAAATCGCCCACATTGATTCGAATATTTCGATTCAGGTAGTTGATGAATTGACGTGTAATATTATACCAAAAAATATTGTTAAAGATATTGTCTTTCGTATAAACCGTATTTGTGTATAAACTTTTCTGTACGGCTGGGATTTTTACTGGAATCACTTTAGAAAATATTATCAGTCTTATCAGGAACTTGAACAATACGAAGGCTATATACGCATTTGTTCACAATCACTTGGCCGAACGTAGAAATACCTAAGGTAAGTAATTCAATCATTAAAACGTTGGGAAACGGCTGTTCTATTGACCCAGAGGTTGGCAAACAGTGGACATTGTCAAGGTCTAGGGAAACGGCATTTTTAGGTTTTGTATATTTACTATATGTATTTATAGTAGTAAAAGTTGAAGGCCATTATGCTGAAAGTTAAATGCAAATTAGTATAAATGCAAATTATCATCTCGCAAATTTCTGGTAATGTGTCTATTTTAGGCAGTGGTTATACAACATTTGGTTGGCGCTAAGTTATTAAATTTTTAAGACGCAACCACGCTGCTCCCTGGTTATATGTTGGCATCATAGGTTAAGACAGATGGCATAAAGCCTACTATATGCTTCTTTGGAATTTCGCCAATGTCGTGCACTAAAAGAGAAGATTAATAATTAAACCATTTGCGCATTAACATTTCTTGAATTTTTCATCAATCGTTCAGACATCTCGTTTTTTTTTCAGCATAAATACGTATTACACTTAGATGATACTACAATTGCTATATAAAACATTGCTGTAAAAACATAAGATATTTATTGATGCATATGTAATATTCTGCAAGACATGCATGCAGTTTTGATCATGAGACCTTCGCTTTACGCGAAAATTTCAAAGACACGAAGAAGTGTTTAAGGTCAGATTAGGCGCAATTAAGAGGTTTAAACCGGAAAACGGAAATGAATGAGTACTTTAATAAATAATGTGCTGAAACTAGTGCGAAGGAAGGCATGTGTTTGACTTGTGATCAATTTTAATATGTTTAATGTCATTGACAAGGAACAAACAGAATGTACTGGATATGGCGATCGATGTTTGACATAAATGCGACACAATTTTGCGCAGATTTGTGCAAAATGATTTGTGCCATTCTATCTGAACCCCGTTCCCTCACTAGGAACCTCTTCTTTACAAATTTATCTCATAGAATCACAACATTACGCAAATATCTTCATCATACAAGAATCTTTTATAAAGCTGTCAAAATTATTTGACCAAGAGCAGTGCCTATAATTATGAGTGTAGCATATTTTGGGCATATTTTCGTTTAGAGCTATTTGTAAAAAATTGCTGCAGATATTTATAAGAAATGAAACTGTGAACAACTAAATTACCCCACAGTAAAGTTACACGTAAAGGCGGATTTCCACTTACAGCGAAATCGTTCGCTGGCGAAATATTTACATATTTTCTTTTGAATTGAGAACACTCAAGTCGCACTAATTTATTAATGCTGTTTAAATTCAAAAGAAAATATGCTAATATTTCGATGGCGAACGATTTTGCTGTAAGAGGAAATCCGCCTTAATACTCAATAATATCATACCAAATATAACATTATAATTATAACATTACATTACATTACGTAGGCACAATATTCCGCTGTTTATACGTAGTTCACTATATATTTGGGAAAAAATGTGTTGTGTAAAATATATTATTATTATTATTTATCATTAACGCTTCCACATTCCTCCTTTTTGTTGCATAATTCAACTATAGTGCATAATGGGGGCAAATTATGGTTAAGTTACTTTGCCAAACATTTTACATTCTCTCAATTCCCTTTCAGCAATCAAAACTTCAAGATTTTGACAGATTTTGAATGGAGTCTTATAGTTGAACTTTTTTGTAAATGGATGGCACTGTTTACTCACGATTAGCGTAAATGACGGACTTTGAGGATCAAGCTGAAGGAAGACAATTTTATTGTGTTTTCCATCAATTTTGATTCTAAAAACCTGATTGGCCAAATTAAAGTCACATGCACATTTCATCCTTCCGTTATGATATCACACGAGAGAATAAAACAGTGGTTCTGGCGCGTAATTGATCACAATATCTGGAAGACAGAAGATAATCAAGAAATCGAAGATTTCAAATCAAATCTTGACTCATTCAAGGCATACGATTACGGTAGGAATTTTAACGTTTATTATACAACATTAATTCCATCTTATTTTCAGGTTTCGTGCAGAAAGAGTTACGATATAAACTAATAAACCTGCCTCAATCCCTTTTTTATACATTATTTTAACTTTTACCCGTTGCTTTTCCAATTCAATCCGTCACCGTGTAGAATGGAGAGAGAGTGCAACTTGTTCGTATTATTGGTAGCTTGGGATGGGTTGCATCGAAAATGCCTAAATGCTCATTCTGCAAATCTATCATATTTGAAAATCTAAAAAAAAACAAATACTAGGAAGACAACGTGCCTTCTTTAATTCAATATTTCATGTGACAGGCAGGCGTGCAGTGGTTTTCATACCTAAGTAAGTTAATTTGCCGATGATTCAAAAGAAAACAACTCCTGAAAATGGACTTTAATTAAAACTGCAATTTCCTCTATTCATTCGATTTTCGCTCTGTGCATTCATGCGGCTTTTATTTAAAGGCATATAGCTAGTGATTCTGCCATGCGGAAGTAATTAAAAAATTGGGCGGGGGGGGCAAAATGTTAAGCTTGTACCATATGGCCAATATAAATATGTTTCGTTTTATCCATGATTTATTCTGGATACAATTCAAATTTTCTTCTGGTGTCTTTGTATAGAAACAAAAACGATGAAGCTTGCAATCGTGATTTTGCTGGTGTTGGCTGCAGTGGGCATGGGATCTGCTGGTATATGCTACAACTCACATTGTTCCATAAGGACAGTGTATTTTTATCCACAGTGTTGCCCATATAATCTCCATTACGCGTATGTGCGGTTCTGTCACACAGCCTGGCATTACTGCGGCCGTAAACGATCCGCTGCCCTGCCCAAAAACCAAGTCGAAGTTGGTTTTCCCTGCGATTTCAACGAGTACGACCTCAACAAAGATGGATCAATCAGCAAGGAAGAGTTAAAGAAAGCCACAAATTTGTCATCACAGAACGTGGATATCATTTTCAAGCATTTGGACAAAAACGGCGATGGCAAAATCACTTGCGACGAGTTGAAGAAATCAAGGTTGGAATTCAAATGTAAGCTCGTTGGTTGCGACCAAACTAGTGATGAGCCCTGGAATATTGAGTAAATGGCATCCCACACTTCTGATCATATTTCATACTTACCTATGGCCTAACTAGAGCATTACACAAACAATAGTGATAAATATCGTAGGTTTGTTTCCTGGTAATAGTTCTTGTGATTGTTCAAACATTACTATTAAGAATTGTAGTAATAAACTAATAAAAGTTGCATTGAAAATGTCCCCGTTCTGTTCTTGATTCATTAAAATATGTCTGGTCACGAACACATAATTTTATGTTGTATTTCTTTAAATGCATGCAGGAAAAATGCTGCTTGGTAATGCATGTAAAATTTTTGAAAATCTTTTCCGTAAAAAAAACTTCAAAAGGAAAGAACATTATACTACTGATATTGAAACATCGAACGGCATTAAGAAACCTTTCCTCTAATTTTATTGTATCATAATTTGATTGCTTCAATAGAACCAACTTAAATAAAATAAATTCCAATTTTCTCAAGAGCAATGTACAAAGTCCTTCTTCGACACTTGCATGAAAACATTTTGTTTGAACAATAAACATACCATGAATGTTATCTTTGCGTGTGGTAAACATCATCACATGAACCCAGGTCCGAAGCTAGACCGCTTAATTGGGGGGTGTATATTAACATATATTCATACTTATATACCGTGGGAACAATAGCGCACAACCCCCCACCCCACAACAGGAAAACTATGTTTGCGTGTGGCCAACATCATTCACATAAACCAGGATACGAGAACGAGCTTAAGAAAACCGTTCTTAACAACCTCGATTATAAGACGCTTATGTATTCACTTCGCCTTCGTCATAGTTTTCACCACCTGTAGCTTGAAATGACCTTATCTTCGGAGACTAATTTTTAATGAATTCTAAAAGATCTTAATGCAAAACTTAATCTACCCCAATGATGACGACACGGTAACAGGCGGAAAAACTTTGAAAAAATACATAAACCAAGGGAGGCAGTTGTGCTCCTGTATATTATATAGCATGCAGTAATCAAAGAGATTTCGGTCTCACATCATTAGACCAAATTAAGTCCAGTTGCATGGCTTTGGGAGCACTCACTATGCTTTCTCAATTACAATAAAAATCTATATTAGCACGCATTGTCTGCAATATGGAAGAACACATAGTTATCTCAATTTTTAACGCGGTGATTTAAACTTAACAAGACGCCTAAACAATCGTTCACTCCGGCCAGAGTTATCTTTCAATTTTATAAACAATAATTATATTATCTCGCAAATATTATCAACAAGTCATACGATACTTTTATACGTCAAAATTTTCCCAATTTACACGCATATCGCATGTCCCGGGGAGTGCAAACTAAACAGTGCTTAACTAGAATAAATATGGAGCTGAAACTATTGTGTGTTTTGGCAATGTAGACAATGCTGCTGTTGCAAATATTCAATGTCAAACTTGTGGAAGAAGGATAGTCAAATACCTACTTTTATATGCACTAGTGTAAAATAGTAAGATACAGTTTAATTTCGCAATATTTCTGTGACGTGCGAGTGTCTTTTGTGTTGCTAAGATTTTCTTATAGGCGACTCTGTCCATTGCGTTACATTAATTTTGTATCGACGATATCGTAATTGGAACTCGTTTATTAGCTGAGAAAGAAGGTATAGAAACGAACAGTTTCGCAGTAAAATGTTCGTTTGGAACGATCTCGTACATATATAATTATATAATATATATAGTGACAGATGACCATGGCCAGAAATTGCGAACATGAAATATGCTGATTGCCGTAGCAAATTTGCATATCTGTTCAAATATTATTCTTTTGCAGAACTATAAATTATATTGCGCATTCTTAAATTTCGCAAAATTTAGGAAAATCATTGCATCTTTGCAATTTGCCCTGGTTGTTTCTTGTAATTCGTGTCATATTAAAGATCCTGAGGTAATATTTTTCTGGTAAAGGTTTATGTCGGCTCTGCATTTTTATTTCATTTCTACGCTATTACGGTTTTCGTTTTATATGGTATTCAACGTGATAAATGACCAAAACTTTGTTTTGATAATGCAGGACGAATACTGATAAAACATTTTGAAATACTATATAAAAATATTAAGATTAACTTGCTCTGCAACGAGCAATTAAGGCAAATTATAATCGACCTACCTAAAGGTGTATTTTTAGCGTTTAGTACTGTGCAAGTTACACGAAGCTTTATTTTGACACCATATGCAAATTTAGGCGGAAGTAGAATGCTAATTACGTCCGAATTTTCTGGCCATGGAAATTTTACAAATATTTCTAAATGTGAAAAGTAGTACAAAGGCGTTGTAATTGGCAATAACATAACGTCACGATACGGAATGTGGCGAAGTCGTGCCGAGCTTCAAAACTTGGGAAACAACGAATTTTACCGAGCTCTTGTATTACCTGTGAAAATTAAAATAGAGAAATACTTTTATCTTAATTAATATAAAATTCACATCCGACAAATCAATGCCAGCAAGCTTTCATGTATATTCTAATATGTTTTCTCTATGACCATGCCTGAACATCGTCCATACCCTATAATGAACTGCAATGTCAAAACAAACAATAGTTTCAGCTCAATATTTCACTTCGCCACTTGATTTACATCACTACTTCTGACAGTCAAATAATATATTCCTAACACTTCACAGACTCTCTAGGTTACCTGCGTAGACAAACAATTAGGACGTGCATCTCCGTGCGAATCAGTTTAAATAATATGAAGTATCAAAATAATTATAATACTATTCGACGTTACATCTCAACATCTAGATTCTTTGTGGAATCATAACGATGATTATATTCAATCATGATCCAGACATAATTACGGGTAAATAATACATTTA
This sequence comes from Dendronephthya gigantea, assembly GCF_004324835.1. Lineage (NCBI taxonomy): Eukaryota > Metazoa > Cnidaria > Anthozoa > Malacalcyonacea > Nephtheidae > Dendronephthya > Dendronephthya gigantea. Next base: position 604,163 of record NW_021163100.1, on the reverse strand, counting down.
TCTTGAAAATTATGTGCAATAGATAAATATTTAATAACAGAAAAATAACATGATATTATAGCGGACAAAACAGAAGGCGTGCGCCTTTGTCAACATAGGTGATAGTCGAGTAATCCCCGCTAATAAATATCAATATTATGTTCTGCTGCCATTACCGTAAGGTTTTTTTCGATAAACTTAGATAACAGGGACGGTGTTGCCGCGTGTCTTTCTGGCTTTATATACTATTTCTATATTATATACCATATACTATTCTTATAGTTATATTTAAAAACGTCAAAGATGCATGCATGCATGCATGTGATTCAAATATTAGGAGAAATTTTCTTAATATCACGAAATATATATTCAGAAATTTGTTCACCAAAACATCGTTCGTTATTATTTAAAATTTTTCAACAAATATACGCTTGCTTTTTAGCCTTTGTCATGTTGTTCCTCCTTATTTACCGCTATATGCATGTTTATAAATCTCATATATCTCAGTGCGATAGTTCAATTCACCCTTTTAAAATCGGCTCTAGCGACTGTTGTCGCGTTGCCGTTCTATTGAGCTTAAAAGGTACACCAAATTAAAAATTATATATATTTACCAACACTGACGTGAAAAGATCTCGTAATTTTCAGACTCAGAACACGGGATTGAAAGATTTCGTCCTTATCCATAAAAACATTAAGGAAGTTCTTTCCGTACAAACCATTTTTTCTGCGAAATCTTTCGTCCGTGTACCTTAATTTTCCCTAAGAAACGAGTTCAAACAATTCAGGATATACCGTTTACCTACGCATGGAAAGTGGCCTAACAAACTGAAATCCTACACCACAAAGACAGATGCTTCAGTTCAGATCAAAATGTTCCAAAAGTTAATGAAATAAGCTTTGTGGAAGTCATAGGGCGACAAATTTAACATAATTTTATATTCTTTTTCTATCATTTTAAACATACTCCCAATTAAGCATTGTCTTCAATACATGCCATGCAATCACATGCACAATCCTTTCAGCTCAATATTTGACTTATAGTGATTGAATATTGACTCTTCTGAGAATTACATGAATGTTGAATTAAACAGACGTAATCGTATTACTTCACTGTCCGTTAAAAACGGCCACAACGCTATATGAAAAACGTAACCTATATAGCTTTTTAAATAGGAAATGCAATGGTAAGTAATTCGCATAGTTGATTAATATAATTATTTACGAAAGTTCATTTTCTGTCAAAAATTATCTCTCAGTATATATTATATACTATTGATGATTACACTGAATCGGTCTGAAATGTAATATAAGTATATTGATGTTAGAAATTATATTATTATTCGCTTACTTTAGTATGATATGTTCGGTGAGTCTAAACTAACTCTCCTGACAAAGGCTCTCAGGTCGAAACGTCGAGAAGTGTTTCATTACCAGAAATTTGCTACATGATAATTTGCATTTATACTAATTAGCATTAAACTTCAGCATAATGGCCTTCAACATTTACTAATAAATACATATAGTAAATATACAAAACCTATAAAAATGCCGTTGCCCCAGACCTTGCCTACTGTTTGCCCACCTTTAGATCGGTAGTTTTGTCCGTGTTCTGTCAACGAACTTATAAAATCGCTCACATTGATTCGAATATTTCGATTCAGGTAGTTGATGAATTGACGTGTAATATACCAAAAAATATTGTTAAAGATAATGTCTTTCGTATTTGTGTATAAACTTTTCTGTACGGCTGGGATTTTCACTGCAATCACTTTAAACAATATTATCAGTCTTATCAGGAACTTGAACAATACGAAGGCTTATAAAAAAATATACATTTGTTCACAATCAGTTGGCCGAACGTAGAAATACCTAAGGTAAGTAATTCGATCATTAAAACGTTGGGAAACGGCCGTTCTATTGACCCAGAGGTTGCATGGCAAACAGTATATGGGCAAGGTCTAGGGAAACGGCATTTTCAGATTTTGTATAATTACTATAATGTATTTAGTAGTAAAAGTTGAAGGCTGTTGTATGCTGAAAGTTAAATGCAAATTAGTATAAATGCAAATTATCATGTCGCAAATTCCTTGTAATGTGTCTATTTTAGGAGGCAGTTGTTTTACCACATTTGGTTGACGCTAAGTCATTAAATTTTTAAGACGCCACCACGCTGCTCCCTGGTTATATGTTGGCATTATAGGTTAAGACAGATGGCATTAAGCCTACTCTATGCTTCTTTGAAATTTCGCCAATGTCATGCACTAAAAGAGAAGACTTGTTTAATAATTAAACCATTTGGGCATTAAGATCTCTTGAATTTTAAGCAATCGTTCAGACTTCTCAGTTTATTTTTTTGAAGCATAATTACGTATTACACTTAGATGATACTAGAATTGTTATTATCAAACATTGTTGTAAAAACATAGAATAATTATTGATGCATATGTAATATTCTGCAAGACATGCATGCTGTTTTCACAATGGAGACCTTCGCTTTACGCGAAAGTTTCAACGACACGACGAACTGTTTAAGGTCCGATTGGGCGCAATTAAAGAGGTTTAAACCGGAAAACGGAAATGAATGAGTAATTTAATAAATAACATGCTAAAACTAGTGCGCATGCATGGATGCATGTGTTTGACTTTTGATCAATTTTAATATGTTTAATGTCATTAACAAAGAACAAACAGAATGTACTGGATATGGCGATGGATGTTTCGCATAAATGCCACACAATTTTGTGCAGATTTGTGCAAAATGATTTGTGTCATTCTATTTAAACCCCCGTTTTCTCACTAGGAACCTCTTTCTTTACAAATTTATCTCACAGAATCACAACATTACGCAAATAACTTCATCATACAAGAATCTTTTATAAAGCTGTCAAAATTATTTGACCAAAAGCAGCGCCTATAATTATGAGTGTAGCATATTTTAGGCATATTTTCGTTTAGAGCTATCTTTTAAAAATTGCTGCAGGTATTTATAAGAAATGAAAGTGTGAACAAACTAAGTTACCCCACAGTAAAGTTATGCGTAATACTCAATAATATCATACCAAATGTAGCTAACATTATATAACATTACATGACGTACGCACAATATTCCGCTATATACGTAGTTCACTACATTTGTGAAAAAATGTGTTGTGTAGAATATATTATTATTATTATTATTTATTACTAACGCTCCAACATTTCGCCTTTTTATATTGCACAATTCAACTATACTGCATAATGGGGGCAAATTATAGTTAAAGTGTTTATACTTTGCCAAACAATTTACATTCTTTCAATTCCCTTTCAGCAATCAAAACTTCAAGATTTTGACAGATTTTGAATGGAGTCTTATAGTGAAACTCTTTGGTAAATGGATGGCACTGTTTACTCACGATTAGCGTAAATGACGGACTTTTAGGATCAAGCTGAAGGAAGACACATTCTATTGTGTTTTCTATCAATTTTGATTCTAAAAACTCAATTTTTATTCAATTTTGATTGGCCAAATTAAAGTCACATGCACATTTCATCCTTCCGTTATGATATCACACGAGAGAATAAAACAGTGGTACTGGCGTGTAATTGATCATATTATCTGGAAGACAGAAGATAATCAAGAAATCGAAGATTTCAAATCAAATCTTGACTCATTCAAGGCATACGATTAAGGTAGGAATTTTAACGTTTATTATACAACATTAATTCCATATTATTTTCGGGTTTTGTGTAGAAAGAGTTACGATATAAATTAATAAACCTGCCTCAATCGCTTTTTTATACATTATTCTAACTTTTACACGTTGCTTTTCCAATTCAACCTGTCACCGTGTAGAATGTAGAGAAAATGCAACTTGTTCGTATTATTGGTAGCTTGGGATGGGTTGCATCGAAAATGCCTAAATGCTCCTATTCATTCGATTTTCGCTCAGTGAATTCAAGTGGCTTTTATTTAAAGGCATATAGCTAGTGATTCTGCCATTCTGCAATGCGGAAGTAATTAAAAATTGGGGGGGGGATGTTAAACTTGTACCATATGGCCAAGGTAAATATGTTTCGTTTTAACCAGGATTTATTCTGAATATACAATTAAAAGTTTCTTTTCGTGTATTTGTATAGAAACAAAAACGATGAAGCTTGCAATCGTGATTTTGCTGGTGTTGGCTGCAGTGGGCATGGGATCTGCTGGTATATGCTACAACTCACATTGTTCCATAAGGAAAGTGTATTTTTATCCACAGTGTTGCCCATATTCTCTCCATTACGCGTATGTGCGGTTCTGTCACACAGCCTGGCATTACTGCGGCCGTAAACGATCCGCTCGCCTACCCAAAGACAAAGTCGAAGTTGGTTTCCCCTGCGATTTCAACGAGTACGACCTGAACAAAGATGGAACGATCAGCAAGCAAGAGTTCCAGAAAGTCACAAAATTGTCATCACAGGACGTGGCTACCCTTCTCAAGGATTTGGACAAGAACGGCGATGACAAAATCACTTGCGACGAGTTGAAGAAATCAAGTTTAGAATTCGAATGTAAGCTCGTTGGTTGCGGCAAAACTAATGATGAGCCCTGGAATATTGAGTAAATGGCATCCCACACTTCTGATCGTATTTCATACTTAACTATAACCTAACTAGAGCATTATACAAACAATAGTGATAAATATTGTAGGTTTGTTTCCTGGTAATGGATCTTGTGATAGTTCAAACAATACCATATATAGTAATAAACTAATAAAAGTTGCATAGAAAAATTCCCTGTTCTGTTCTCGATTCATTAAAGTATGTCTGATCACGAACACATAATTTTACATCGTATTTGTTTAAATGGCAGGAAAAATGCTGCTTGGTAATGCATGTAAAATTTTTGAAAATCTTTTCTCCAAAAAAACTTCAAAGGAAGGAGACATTACTGATATTGAAACAGCGAACGGCATTAAATAACCTTTCCTCTAATTTCATTGAAGTTTTAATTTTATAGTGTTTCACTAGAACCACCTTATAAATTTCACCAAATAAATTTCAATTTTCTCAGGAGCCATGTACAAAGTCCTTCTTCGACACTTGCATTAAAACATTTTGTTTGAACAATAAACATAATTTTACAAATATTTCCAAATGTGAAAAATAGTACAAAGCCGTTGTAATTGGCAATAACATAACGTCACGATACGGAATGTGGCGAAGTCGTGCCGAGCTTCAAAACATAAGAGACAACGAATTTTACCCAACTCTTGCATTACCTGTGAAAATTAAAATCGAGAAATGCTTTTATCATAATTAATGTAAAACTGCCATCCGACAAATCAATGCAAGCCTTAACGTACATTCTAATATGTTTTCTCTACGACCGTGATGAACATCTTCCAAAATTATCATGAACTGCAAGGTCAAAATAAAGATTAGTTTCAGGTCAATATTTCACTTCAATACTTGATTTTCTTCACCACTAGTACTAGTACTTCTGACAGTCAAATAATATATTCCTAACACTTCACAGACACTCGAGGTTACGCGCGTAGACAAACAAGACGTGTATCTCTCCGTGCGAATTTACATAATATGAAGTATCAAAATAATTATAATACTATTGGACTTTACATGTTAACATCTAGATTCTTTGTGGAATCATAACGATCATTATATTCAATCGTGATCCAAACATAATTATGCAGAAATAAAACGGGATACATACAGTATATATGCTTTGTCTATAATTTTAAACATACTCCAAATTCAGCATTGTCTGCAATGCCATGCAATCACATGCACAATGCTTTTAGTTCAATATTTTACTTTAATATAATGATTCAATATTGGCTTTCCTGACATTCTCATGAACGTTAAATTAAACAGACGTAATCGTATTACATCACTGTCCGGTAAAAACTGCCACAACGCTATACGGAAAAAATATAATCTATAGCTTTTAAAATAAGACATGAAATGGTAAGTAATTCGCATAATTGATTAATATAATTTTTTAACAAAGTTTATTTTCTGTCAAAAATCATCTCCGAGTATATATATACGATTGCTGATTACACTGTATTGGTATGAAATATGATATAATTATATTGATGTTAAAAATGGTATTATTCGCTTAATTGCTGCGGAGCGAGCGAGCCTGAAGCGAGCGAGCGTAGCAGCAGTCTAATTTGTGCAGAGAGGGGGTTCAGAACTAAATTTTATTTAGCGCAAGGAATTGTGGTCGTGCGCATTTTTTATGCGTAGAACACACATTTTAAACTCGCTCATATACAGGATCTTCAAATTTTTGTTAAATTTCAAAGCTTCTGTTCTATTTTGACTATTCAAGGTAAGATATTCTCATCTTTCGTTCATATGTTACGTTTACAGTTGTTTACAATTCTAACTGGTATATTTATGAAACGCTAAAAGCATACAAACGATCACAGCTAGATTCATGCTGTATATATACGAACTATATAAATCATTCTAGAATATTAAGATGTACTATCCAATTTGCTAATTCGCTTTACCTTAGCAGTTGAGCTGTCAGTGCTGTGAAGCAAATCAAGTCTTACATACAGATGCTTTAAAGTCTTTTTTATCCATTGACATTTGTATTATTTTGCTGATTTCCATATTTTGCATCAAATGATGTTTTAAGTATGCGGCTTGACGCTTGCGAGTCGTGTTTAATAACATGACACAGTCGCAGATAAAATATGCAATTGAATTGATCGTCTAAATTGCCTGACTGAATCGCTGAGATTTGTGAAATGTTTGACTTATTTAAAATTAGGCTACTGTAAGCATAGGCATATGTTTTTATTCCTATTTTACAATGAGCTAAATGTTTTTGTTATTTAGTGCTTTTACCGGATCTTCACGTGGTTTCTGATTACACGTCTTCTCGAGCGGCGTTCAAAGTTCAAAGTATTAAGTGATGTTTTGTTACTCTTCACATGAAGTCAAACATTTACATGGACACAACAAAGACAAATAGCATATTTAAAAAACAAATATCCATGTTACCAAAAAATGTTCTATTTTGTTAAACATGTGCTACTGGGCCTGACCCTGTATTTTCGCTTTGTTGCGGGGAAAATGTCGCCACGCGCGCAAAATTCTACCTAATATTACTATTAGTGTTAATACTCCTGTTGTGATTCGTATGTTAAAATATTTTTAAAACTAGCTGCTTCTAAAGACTTTGATTAAACGAGCTGCAACGCGCAAGACAGCATTGATATAGCATATATTGACCTAAATATTGACGTCATTGACAGTGTTCTCGCTAATAGGTTAACATTCATGTACAGCCCCAGCGAGTTAACGCTCAATAGAGGTTCACTTTGCGTTTTTTAAACCTGCTATTGCTATTAGTTAAAACGGATTTAGTTTAATAACATTTCATATAACAATTCACTTGGACCCTAAAATGCTCGCAGCAATCTCTACCTTGCAGGTAACCTAGTTACTGGAGTATTATGTTCGGTGAGTCTAAACAAACACTCCTGACAAAGACCCTCAGGTCGAAACGTCAGGAAGTTTTTGTCTATTTTAGGCCGCTGTAAACCACATTAATGCTAAGTTATTAAATTAATAACGCAAACGTCTTGTAAAGTTTAAATCACAAGGTTAAAAATTGAAATCATTATCTGTTTTGTCACTGCAGACAATGCATACTAATATTGTTTCTGAATAAACTGTCGTGTGGCAAATTAGACCTAATAATTTATAAATCACTCTAAAAGACATCTTTTTCGATATAAGTCTCAAACATAAGAAATACAAAACAAAACTGAGTACAAAAATTCAACAGCAACGTTTTTTCTACGATACAAACACCCGATCCGAACGTTGTATCCAATAAACTAATAGATATTATTATATACATGCACAAGCGCCAGATATGAGGTATGCTGCAATTTTATTGGTTGGCTACTAGACAGATATTAGCTCATATCTGTCTAGTAGAGAAAGTAAACAAAATGGCGGAAAGATTTGGGGAGTTGAGTAAAATAGAAATCCAAGCCTAGTTGATAATAGCACACCAAAATGCACCGAAAGGGCGACAAAGTTTGTGTATATAATAAAACAGTTATTCTGCTCACTCCCGTCGTATATGGCCGATAGCCAACTCGTTGGCTATCACCTCATATACGACTCGAGTTCGCAGAATAACTGTTAATTATATGGACATTGTATCATAGGGGCGGCCCAAAATTGCGCGATATTTTTTCGCGCGAAGCATTTTTCGGCAATTTGTCAATGTAATGTATAATATGTAATTATATATTATACATTACATTGACAAATTGCTGAAAATGTTTCGCGCGAAAAAATATGGCGCAATTTTGGGCCGCCTATGATTGTATCCAGTAAGTTACTGGAAATTGTTTAATACGAAAATTTTTCTTAATAAATAAACACAGACATGTGTACCGAAGTCAGGGTTTTCGACATCGTCGTTGGACAGACTGGCTCAGGCATCTAGAGCTGGTCCACAAAATAACTCGGTCATAAACAGTTGCTATTCTAACCAGAACAGATACCGTAATGTAAGTAATCTGGTACAAATTAAAACAAATAATAATGTAAACCAATCCCGCGTGTTGCCTAACGTGCATGTCGTCAATGCAAGATCTATTTTGGGAAAAGTTGACGAGTTAGGATATTATGTGAGTGAGCACAAAATAGAAATTATCATCGTCACAGAAACATGGCTTTCCGACAACATACCTAATGAAGTGGTTAGCATTTCAAGGTTTACCTTGATACGAAAAGATAGAAAAAGTGGGTTTGGAGGCGGCTGTGCGATTTATGTTCAAGAAGAGATTCCGGCTAAAGTCCGTTATGACCTTTCCGATCAAAATTTCGAATGTCAGTGGTTAATCCTGCGTCCGAAGTGGCTTCCACGATCGGTCTCGAGGATTGCTGTTGCCAGCGTATATTTGCCTCCTTCAATGGATCGAGAAAGTTTGGATGACTTTTATGATCACTGTCGTAAGTTCCCAGCGCAGATCACCAGTCCACGGAGCGCGAGTTAATATATAGTAAAACTTTATGTAAAATATCTGATTTGGGTAATGTGATCTAACTAGTAATTGTAATATGATATAGGGATATACCAAATAATGACCCATTGTATATATAGCAAAATGAAATGTAATCTATCGATAATAAATCAGAATATACAGTCCCTTCGAGTGTGAACGTTTGATGAACCAGAAAGGCAGAATAAACGAAAGATTCTGCAACACAGTGGTCCTTCGAACCGGGATTGTATGCTGGATAGTTAAAGCGGATTGTGGAAATGTTAGTTAGACTCGCACGGCAGTCGCCGCACAAAAGAAAATTGTCACAAAGGTCAGACGACCTAGATCGAACACATGGATGACCTAGCTAAGAAAAGACGCGTACGAGGTGGGCAAAGGTCGTCTACGAAGAAGCTTGTGGCAAAGATAGTCGAAGCGATCGCTAAGTTAAGCGATGAGAGTCCAGAGAAAGACGTCGTGTGGCTGAAGCAGAGTCAAAGCTCCTTGAAGGAAAAGGTCAAAATCTTAAGAGAACTTGACACGAAAATCATCGATGCCCTGAGCGAGTCGAAAGAAGAAGCGGCGGATGAATTGATGGCAAAGGAGATAGAAGAAGCAGACGAAGTAATCGCAGAACTTGAACGCCTTTTACTTGAAATGGACAACGCGTTCGGTAAATTAGAATTGACAACGACAAAACCCGTGGCGATCAATGACAATGAGATTCTGAACGAAAGCCAAACATCGGTTGAAAGCACGGGCAAAATCATAAGAGCAAAGTTACCAAAGTTACGGTTGAAAAACTTTGGGGGGAAAATTTGCGAATGGCCAGAGTTCTGGGACAGTTTTTCGAGTTCGATCGATAACAATGATCAATTGTCGGACGTAGACAAATTTGCATATCTACGCGGATACCTTGAAGGGCCGGCAAAATCGACCATGGCTGGTCTGTCATTAACAGCAAGGAATTATCAGTGCGCGGTGGATCTGCTTAAGAAACGATTCGAGAAAAGAAGTGCAATTCAACGCACACATGAATGTCCTTATTCAACTGCCTGCGGTTTTTAGAGAAAGGGACACTCAAAGGCTGCGGAAGTTATATGACAGCTGCGAAGCCCACAACCGCGCGTTGAAAGCCTTAGGCGTGGGAGAAGAATCGTATTCCACTATTGTTGTACCGGCCATATTGGAGAAGATGCCTGAACAATTTCGGCTTATGATCACCCGAGGAACTGATTTCATTGAGTGGACGATGCAAGAAATGTTGGATGCGTTTGAGAAGGAGTTAGAACTGCGAGAGGCGCACGAAGCGGTGGCGACTAAAACGGAACGGGAGTATGAAAGAAATCAAAGCAGGAAACCAACTGGGGGTCTAGATAACTCGACAGCGGCGGCGTTGCTGGCTGGTCAAGAGAAAAAGAGTTGTGCATTCTGTTTAAAGAACCACGCGCACGACGAATGTGATGGAGTCAAGGATCCAAAAACACGTAAGACCCTAGCTTTAAAGTATGGTAGATGTTTTCAATGTTTAATTAAGGGCCATAGAGCCAGTAATTGTAGTTCTAAAATTAAGTGTCGAAAATGCGACCGAATGCATCATGTCGCCCTATGCGATGCGTCTCCGAAAGACGAAGAGACCTGTAAGAATGAAGAAATCCCATCAACTAAGGTTAACAATAATGTAGCTAGCCCATGTAATAACTTGCTTGCCGGGACAGGTGGTCTGGTTGCCTTGCAAACTGCGCGCGGGGTATTAAGGGGTGAGAGGGTGGCTAAGGTCCGGGTACTCTTTGATGGGGGAAGTCATCGCTCTTTCGTTACATCGCATGCAGCGAGTCTTGTTAATCCACGGGGTTTAAGAAGGGAATTTCTAGGCATTAATACGTTCGGTCAAAAGTGCACGAAGGCTGAACAAAGGGAAGTGGTCGAGCTTAAACTTCAGCCTGTTAATGGGGATAAGATTATCTCAATAGAAGCATATGTGGTACCAGAAATTTGCACTGTGCAGAATAGTCACGTAGAATTAGCTAGAAAGAATTATTCGCATCTAGAGGGGGTATGGTTCTCAGATGTGGTGAATTTTCAGGAAGAATTAGAGGTAGACGTTTTGATAGGGGCAGACTATCTTTGGAATTTCCAAACAGGTGAGACAAAGAAAGGTAAGACAGGGGAGCCCGTAGCTATACAAACTGAGTTGGGATGGGTGTTGTCAGGACCTTAAGGGGAAGAGAGATAGAAGGTGCGGAGTGACTCAGGTGAACTTTGTGGGGCAAACAACGAAATGGGACAGAGATAGCTTAGAAAGTAATGTGGAAAAACTTTGGAGTTTTGAAGGATTGGGTATAATTGAAGAGGACACAGTTCATGAAACATTTCTTGATGGAATATCATTCACAGGTAATCGATACTCGTAAAACTGCCCTGGAAGGAGGATCATGACAATCTTCCAGACAATTACATGAATAGTCTTGCTAGAATGAAAAGCCAGTTGAAACGACTGGAAAAGGAGCCAGAATTGTTGAAAGAGTACGATAGGATAATAAGAGATCAGGCAGAGCAGGGAATCATAGAGCAGGTACCAAGTCTTGAGAAAGCAGGCAAAGTTCATTATCTACCTCACCAAGCAGTAATTCGTAAAGATGCAGTGACAACTAAGGTACGCATAGTGTATGACGCGTCCTCGAAAGGAATAAAATCTAAAACATCGCTTAACGACTGTTTGCATGTTGGACCATCGCTCAATCCATTGCTTTACAGTATATTGTTACGTTTCAGAGAAAATAGAGTAGCATTAGTAGCAGACATCGAAAAGGCATTTTTAAATGTAGAGGTAGACAAGGAAGACCGAGACTCTCTGAGGTTTTTATGGGTGAATGAGATTGCAAGCAGCGATAGGGAGGTAATGGTTTACAGATTTTGTCGTGTAGTATTCGGATTAAACTCATCGCCATTTTTACTCAATGCCACCTTGAGGCATCATGTCTCAAAGAACAAAGAAATAGACCCAGAGTTTGTACGTAAGGTTCTTGAAAGCTTTTATGTGGATGACCTGGTCAGTGGAGAGAGAAGTGAAGGAAAAGCATTTAAGTTGTATGAGAATACAAAGACTAGGATGGCAGAAGGAGGGTTTAATCTAAGGAAATGGCTAACAAATAGCAAAGCATTGAGTGATCAGATTGATCGGAAAGAGAGAGGGATAGATAAGACAAACCCAGATAGCGGGGGGGGAGAGTGAGACTTATGCAAAGTTTTCATTAGGAACAAAGGGGGCCGACTCTAAATGCCATAAAGTTTGGGGCAGGTATGGGATAATTACGAGGATGAATTTAAATTTGAAGTATTTAAGTCAGGTGAAAAGGCAAAGGCATTGCCACCAACAATGCCTTTGCCTTTTCACCTGACTTTACACCTTGTTAAGTGTACTAGCTAGTCTGTTTGATCCGCTTGGCATAATTAGTCCAATAATTGTGTATGCAAAGATTTTGTTTCAAGAAGTCTGTAAGGAAAAAATTGATTGGGATGAGGAATTTGCCGGGGAAACGCGTAGGAAATGGGAAGCCTGGGTTAAAGACCTTCTAGAAGTTAAGGAGATAAGTACACCCCGTTGTATGTATGCCAGTCCAGTAGAGGAGGTTTTAGAGTGTAGTTTACATGGGTTTGGGGATGCAAGTAAAAAATCATATTGCGCTGTTGTTTATTTTGTGTGTCAAACGAGGTTTGGGGTATATGTTCGGTTATTGACCTCCAAGGCTAGGGTAGCACCCTTGAAACAAACAAGCATACCCAGACTAGAGTTGATGTCAGCACGACTCCTTGCACAAGTAGTGAAATCAGTTAAGGAAGCATTTGAAAACCAGGTTAGGATAGATTCTACTTATTACTGGCTTGATAGCATGACAGCCCTGTACTGGATAAAGAATAGAGGTGAATGGAAGCAATTCGTAGCTCATCGTGTGAATGAGATTTTAAAACTGACAACGAAAGGAGACTGGGGACATTGTCCGGGTAAAGAGAATCCAGCCGATGTAGGTTCAAGGGGTGAATTAGGTACACAACTGGAGGGTAACCAGTTGTGGTGGTCTGGACCAAAATGGCTTACAAAGCCCAAAGAAGAATGGCCTAAGTTTGAGAGTGCGGGGAAGAGTCAGACGGTGGTAGAGGAAGAACGCCAGGTAGCAACGATGATTGTACAGGCAGACAGACAATGTAGTGTGAAAGATGTGATTGATATTAACAAATTTAGTAGTTCAGAGAAGCTTTTTGGAGTGACAGCATGCGTGATGAGATTCCTACGTAATGCTAGCGCAAGGAGTAAAGAGAGTCGATAGGCAGTCTGGGGCTCTTTCAGTTGCCGAAATAATTGAAGCCGAAAAAATTTGGATTAAAGAAGCACAGGCAGAACTAAAAACTGAAAAGAAGTTCACCCAACTCAGTGTGAGTTTAAGGTTGAAGGAAGAGGAGGGTATCCTTAGGAGCCAAGGTAGATTAAAAAATTCAGATTTAGAAATTGACAACTGTTTTCCAATTATCCTGCCAAAAGAACATAGACTGACAGAGTTGATTGTCCGAAAATGCCATCAGGAAGTGCACCATTCGGGTGTACGTGCTACGCTGTGCAGGCTACGAACTAAATACTGGGTAGTTAAGGGAAGGCAGTTGGTAAAACGAATTGTGAGCCAGTGTGTAACTTGCAAAAGATTGGAAGGAAAAGCGTATAGCAGAGCACCACAAGCAGACTTGCCAGAATTTAGAGTCAGACAGGCTGCGCCGTTTTCGCAAGTCGGAGTCGACTTTGCAGGTCCGCTTTTTGTCAAACAGTCCGGTAATTGTTCGAACAAAGTGTATATTGCCTTGTTTTCATGCTGCGTGACCCGTGCAATACACTTAGAATTAGTGTGCAACTTATCAGCGGATACGTTTTTATGCTGTTTGAGAAGATTTGCAGCTAGGAGAGGGGCACCCAATCTTATAGTTTCCGATAACGCTAAAACGTTCAAGGCAGCAGAGAAAGCATTGAGGAAGATTTGTAATGAGCCGAAAGTCAGATCGGAATTAGGAGCCAAACGAATAACATGGAGATTCAACTTAGAGAGAGCACCTTGGTGGGGAGGCTTCTTTGAACGGATGGTGCGCAGTGTGAAAAGGTGTCTTAGAAAGGTGTTAGGGAATGCAAAGTTGAACCTTGATGAGCTGAACACAGTGTTAGTTGAAGTTGAAGGCACATTGAATGCGAGACCATTAACAGAAGTATTTGAAGAGCTAGAAGGAGAAGTGTTAACTCCTTCACATATATGGTAGAGCAATCCATTTAATCCCACAGAATGAGGTAGTCATAGGAGCGAGTAGCTGTGGGGAGAGATTTAAATATGTAACGTTAAAGTTGCAGCACTTTTGGAAAAGATGGAAGGGCGAATATTTAGCGGGACTTAGAGAGTTTCACAAGTGCACAAACGGAGGAAAGTTAAGGAAGGTCCAGAAAGGAGATGTAGTGACGGTGTTCGGAGAAGGCGAGAAAAGATGTACCTGGAAGTTAGCAGTAGTAGAAGAGTTAATTGTAGGGAAGGATAAGGAAGTTAGAGGAGCAAAGGTTAGGCTTGCAGGTAAAGGAAAACCACGCTTCTTAAACAGACCAATTGAGAAGCTTTTCCCATTGGAAGTTCAATCTCGACCGGGTGGGGAAAGGGAGGAAAGGGACATCCCTACAGCTAAGCCAGAGGGAGACCAGCATGAACGAACAAGACGAGCGGCAGCCATAATTTCAAAAGCGAAAACAAAGGCGATGCTTGATTCATAGACGTGTATGAATCAAGGTGGGTGGGGTGTCGTAAGTTCCCAGCGCAGATCACCAGTCCACGGAGCGCGAGTTAATATGTAGTAAAACTTTATGTAAAATATCTGATTTGGGTAATGTGATCTAACTAGTAATTGTAATATGATATAGGGATATACCAAATAATGACCCATTGTATATATAGCAAAATGAAATGTAATCTATCGATAATAAATCAGAATATACAGTCCCTTCGAGTGTGAACGTTTGATGAACCAGAAAGGCAGAATAAACGAAAGATTCTGCAACAATCACTTTTATTCATGCTATGACATTGTATCGTCTGAGAGCCCAGAAACAGGATTTATTGTGGCCGGAGATTTTAACCCCTGCAGTAACGGTTTCGACCCTAAGTGTATTTCGAACTACTGTGACACTAATTTCAAGCAAGTGGTCAAGGATCCCACACGTAATACCAATATTTTAGATTTAATTTTTACCAACATTGGGTCAAATTATCAGTGCCCGGAAGTAATTGCACCACTGTCAACCTCTGACCATAATATGATTATCTGGAAAGCAAAAGTGCAGCAGGATGTCACAAACACTGTGAATAAAATCAAATTTCGTCCAATACGCAGTTATGGGCTACAACAATTCACGTCTAGTCTTTCCCAGTTTGATTGGTCACCCTTGCTAAATGCACAAGATGTAAACGAAAAGGTTGCCTTTTTTACCAGATCTACCAGTGATATGATTAATTACTATTTTCCAGAGAAAACAGTTAGGATACATTCTGACGACAAATTTTCATTACAGTAAAAATAAAAGGGTTATTAAAGAAGCGTGATAATGCATATAAACAGGGACGCTCATCTAAGTTCAAGGAACTACGAAATAGAGTAGCACTAGAAATCCGTAGGGCAAAGAAGAACTACTATGAAAAGAATATTAGAGGACAGAATAGTGAAGGCAACGCTCGAACATGGTGGAAGAAGGTTTGGAAACTTACTGGAAAGAAAAGAACGCCTATAAATCTCAGTGATCCGGGATCTGGCACTACTATTGAAGATAATGACGCTGCAAATATGATCAACTCGTTTTTCGCTAATCTAACAAAGGATTTCCCGCCAGTTCAGTCCAAATGGTTATCCTATGGCCAGTGCGATACCCTACCAACTATCACACCGGAAAGCGTTGCAACCAAGCTTTCGTTAATTAAGCCTAACAAAGCTCCCGGCCCAAACGACCCCTGCCTCAAAATAATCAAAATGTTTGCCCATTTCTATGCACTTCCGTTAGCTAACATTTTTAATGCATCATTTGAACAGAAAGTCTTCCCTAAATTATGGAAAGAATTCTACTTAGCTCCAATACCAAAAGTCGAACCATGTATTGAACTGGATGAAATAAGACCAATAGCTCTTACTAGTACAATTTCAAAAATACAAGAGTCATATGTTGTCGATTGGATGTATACTGACATAGGGCCCCAAATTTGTAAAGATCAATATGGTGGTGTTCCAGGTTCGTCAGCGATCCTTGCACTCGTTTACCTTGTGCATAAATGGAGTCAAGCTTTAGAGCTACCACAACGAGTAATAAGAATTTTCTTCCTTGATTTCCGCAAAGCGTTCGACATAATTGATCACAATGTATTATTGGATAACTGTTGCAAAATAGGGATTCGACCTGGGCTAATCAGTTGGCTTGGATCTTATTTGAGTAACAGGACACAAGCGACAAGGTTTGGTAATGAAATTTCTACACGCTGTACGGTCAATGGAGGAGTGCCCCAAGGTAGTCGTATCGGTCCATTAGCGTTTATCGTTCATATTAATGATTTGCAAACGGTGATTAATGATGATCGGAACACCGGTGCTAACGATAATGATGAAGATCTTACTTTATTTATGGACGACACAACAATGTCGGAAATCATTAACGTCAGCGACCATATCTCGGGATCACAAGTTGGTAGTGCGTATGATAATGTTAGAAAAATCATGGATTTTGCTTCGTCTCAAAAAATGGAATTAAACCTTAAGAAATGCAAAGAAATGCAGTTGGACTTTCGTAAGAATAAGACGGTCATCCCGACACTTACATTTAATAATATAACTTTGGAGAGGGTCTCTACATTCAAATTACTTGGTTTATGGGTGAATGATAATTTAAAGTGGGACACAAATACTGACTACATAACAAGGAAGGCATCAAAAAGACTTTTTCTATTAAAGGTTTTAAAGAAATACGGCGCGGACATCAAAGATATGAAAAGATTTTACACCTCAGCCATCAGGCCCACACTCGAATATGGGGCGCAAGTTTGGCACGGGGGACTTACTAAAGCACAAAGTAGTCGTATCGAAAGAATACAAGAAAGAGCCTTGAGGATAATCTACTCCGAAAAGAACTATGAAAGAACATTGCTAAAAGCTGGGCTGCAAACACTTCAGGAGCGTCGAAATGCGATGTGCATTGATCTTATTACTAAAATGTGTAATCCTCAACACAAATTGCATCATCTACTCCCAAATAAACTTTGCCAGACACGGCAAAGGGACACAAGGCAGAATGGTGATTTGTTTTATAATTACTATTGCAAAACTGAACGTTTTAGGAACAGCCCAATTGTTTCCTCAATCGAACTTTTTAATAATTGTCTTAATATATGATATAAAATTTTAAATATTTCTATTAATAACTCTTTTAATGTATGATATAATAACTTTTTAATACTTTACGATCTTAATATATAATATTCCAATTTTTATAGTTATAAGATATGATAGGACAAATTTTAACTGCAATACTTAGCTTATAGTATTTTTGTAATATGCATCGCAATTTAGCATAATATTGTAATATGCATCGCAATTTAGCTTTTTAGAATAGCTACTGATTTGATGTGTAATTTTTCAATAATAATAATAATAATAATAATAATAATAATAATTAAATAATAATAATAATAATAATAATAATAATAATAATAATAGTAGGGGGAGGGCAAGTAAGGTTTTGTAATGAGATGACGGACGATGGAAGAGTTGAAAATACACAAGTTTAAAAATGTATTTTCAAAAAGGTAAAAGGAAAGCCAACTCTAGCATCGAAGTTCAGTGTTGATGCGAGGAGTAGGAGAAGGACAAACGTTAGTCTTCCCGTTGCAAGTTGTTTGGAAACAGCCGAAGAGGCCGAGACGTGCGATGAAACTGTACAACTGCACGGGCTAAGCTATGATGACGAGAACGAGCCTTGTGACACCACGGACTTTGACGACTTATCAGAACACGATAGTGACGATGAATCAAGCAAGTTACCGTCTAGAGTCATCTACAAGAAGCGCAGAGAACGGTTATCGTCAAATTGGGAGGGGAAAAGGCTGCAGTTACTGCGGACATCACTAGCAATTGAAGGTTTTGTTCCGTCAAAATGTAGCGAGTCAACTTGTTCTGAGGCCGTAAAAACTCGTTGCGAAGATTGCAGCTTCTCTAAATATTATTGCAAAAATTGCAGTGATAATATGCATAGAGACCAGCTACATTTTCATTACCGCGAGATATTTGAAGTATTAGTGTAAAACAATCATGAAAGCCTATTTCACGTCGTTCTTGTGTCGTAATAATAAAGCAAGTTCTGTGTTGTTTGTCGCTCTGTAGTATAAACCTCGCTGTATAGACTGAATATAGATACAGTCTTCGCAGTAATTTAAAGTTGACTCTAAAAGCTTTAACTTGTTCTATTAAAATGCGAATTTACACTTTCAAAAGTGCTGACGATGCTGCGATAGTTTTTAATATAAAACTCCATGTTCACTAAATCCTAACTACACGAATTTAATCTTTAGGATTATCTCAGGAATTGGGTTAAAATTATGTTCTAGGTCATGGTTCTAGGTTTATAGTTTAATAGGGTTAAACCTAATCCTAAATTCAACCCTAATCCTAACCGAATCTTAAGGATTAAATGGAATAATACTGCTAACATAGAAAACGTTAAACATTCCAGTGTTCCAAGAGGTCAGAAAACTGATAGGGAGTGCAATTTCAAGGAAAAGAGGAAGTTTGTTTTGGCAGTTAGTGAGTTAAAAAAACTATCCGTCAGACTTATTGATTATATGAGATTATGTTACGATTAGGGTTAAGATTAGGTTTTAGGTTTATTGTTAAATAGAGTTAAACTTAATCCTAAATTTAACCCTAAAATTATATTGATTGCCAACTTAGAAAACGCTGAATATTCCATTGTATCTAGAGATCAGAAAACTTTCCGGGAGTGAAATTTCAAGGAAAAAGAGGAGGTTTGTTTTGGTAAGTGGAAGCAACCGTCGTTTTAAACTTTCAGTTTTCAAACATTTCTTTTCCAAACTTTCGTTTCGAAGCAAAATATTTTGAATAATTTTCTCTCAATTGCAAGGGAATACACGAGCTTTTCTAGCGAAATATGTCGCACGACGTGACCGTAAACTTTAACGGCAGATAATTTAACCTTCGTTTTCAACCATCCTGGACAATCGCTCAACTAAAACGCGAAATTGCTCGGAAGATAAATGTCAAAACTGCTGGAATTAAAATGCTGGGCTTTTAAATAAGAGAGAAATCTTGTTGGCTTTTATATGGTAGCCTGATTTGAAAGCAAGTTTGAGTGAAAGATCTACAAATTTTAACCATTTTGTCAATTGCTTTGCCTTCTAAACTTGCATCAGAAAGTGTAGTTTCAGAACATGAAATATTTGTATTCCTGAAGGTAGTTTTCATTACATTAACTTTGCCTCAGTGCCATGGCTAGACAGCTTAATTGGAGGGTGTATATTTATACATTCATGTTTACATATTATAGCAACAATAGCAATTACAAAAGAAATAAGTTGGGGATAAACAAATATATGAATGTACGCCCACAATATGCACCTTTCTTATACTGACGTCAAACACAGAAAGCCCTATGTTGCACGAAATTTGATTGGCTCTAATGTATGTTTATTTATATATATTGTAATTTTATGATAATTAACTTGTGAAAGGATAAAAAGGGTCGCGGGGGAACATTAGATGGATAGAATTCAGGATGGCGATCTTTAAAATGTAAATCTCAAGTAGCTAGACTTTTTTGGAAGTATAAGAAGAAAGAAATACAACATAAAATACATTTGGCGACGAGGATTCTTTTCTCATAAGAAGATATTATTTGCCTATGAAAATTGTTCGAGCAGCTAAGGTCAAAGAACAAAAATAATCGTATAAAGTTTGTTCATACTTGCTTGCTTCATAATGGCCACTGAGATAATGGACGTTCAGCAACGCTTTATTTTGACCCTGATAGTCATCCGGATGATACTTTAAAAGCTTTCAATGAGTTTATTCAATCATATGAGTTCAGTATCCTGACCCACCAAAAGTCTCCCTCGATTCAGCTATTGAACGCTGGAAATTTACAAATCCAGATACGAAATTCGATCTCGAACAATACGATGTGATAAGAGAGGAATGGCGATCGAAAGATAAAGTCGCAAAATTACTTGGTATGTTTTCCTCAAAAAGAATGTATGAAGATTGGAAAGTCGCAGAACCAAATGAACAAAACCGAAAGAAAACAACATGGAGAGAGTTCGTCGATAAAATTCAGAAGTATTACAAACCAACGGAAAATCTTACGCTGAAAAATCATCAATTTCGTACACTGACACAAGCGACAAATGAAACGTTCCCAGCTTTCTACAATCGTGTATGCAAGGAAGCAAAACATTGTAACTTTAAATGTGAGCACGAGGACTGTACGGCAGAAAGTACAGCTATCAGAGACCAAATCATTATTGGAACAATTAACGACAAAATAAGAGAAGAAGCACTTAAGAATGCATGGGGCCTAGAAGAGCTGCGCAGAGAAGGCATGCATATTGAAAGTGCGGCGAAAGGTGTTGAAGAGCTTAGTGGTGAGAATATGGTGAACAAGATGGGCAAGTACTCCTATAAGAACATGAACAAGAAGCCGCGTACAGTTACAGGAAAACCACGAGCATGTTATTACTGTGGTCAAGAAATAAAAGGGTCTGTAATTGAGCATCTCAAGAATTGTAGGGCTAAGACAAGCAAATGTAATTTCTGTAATGCTGTTGGGCATTACGAATTAGTATGTAGAAAAAAGAAAACAGTAAATGAAGTGAAATCTGACGAACCAGAAAAAGTTCAGCAAGATGAAGTGTATAATATCAACCTTTTTAGAATTACAGAAAAAAGCCAACAAGCTAAGGATGACTCTAAAGTCCAATTGGTTATTAATAACAGTCTTGCTACTGTTCTGGCAGACACTGGAGCAAACATTAGTGTATGTGGAATTAAAAAGGCAGAACGATGGAATCTTGTACAGAGGATGGTCAACACAAACACAAAAATCAAACCATATAACAGTGCAACGATACCTGTTGTAGGAATTTCTAAATGTGCTGTAAGCTTTGGTAACTCCTCTGTTCCTGTGGATTGGCATATCATTAATAGTTCATGTGAACCGGTGCTCGCAGGACATACAGCAAGGCATTTAGGAATAATTAAGTTCGAGAAGAAGCCCGACGTTTTTCAACCAGTACGAATGATACAATCAGATGAGAAGGAAGCTCTTCAAGACATCTTGAAAAACTATCCAGAGAATTTCGTTGGCTTGGGGAGGTTACGAAACCATCAAGTTAAGTTACATGTAGACCCGAAAATTAAGCCGGTTGCAGCACCAGCAAGATCGGTACCGTATCATCTCAAAGAACGAGTGGAGAAAGTAATTGAAGAAATGGTAAAGCAAGATGTAATTGAAGAACATCCATCTGTAGAGCCAGCACCATGGGTTTCTAACACAGTGATTGCGCCGAAACCTGACGGATCAATACGTATGACCCTTGATGCTCGTAATGTCAATAAAGCTATTCAAGCCTCTAATTTACCCATACCGAGACAAGAGGACATCAAAGCTAAGCTTAGTGGTGCCACAATATTTTCGAAAATGGATTTTAAGTCGGCATTCTGGCAAATCGAGCTTGATCCGGACTCGAGATATCTAACAGTTTTCCATGCGAATGACAAGTTATACAGATATAAACGTCTTACAATGGGCGTGAAGTCAGCCCAAGGAGAGCTTAATGTCGCCCTTCAACCTTTGTTTGCCAATATTCCGCAAGCACATCTCATACACGACGATCTGATAGTGGCAACGAGGGATCATGCAGAGCATAACAAGGTAATTGAAGAAGTAATGAAAGTCATATCTACTGCTGGTATAACACTCAATCCAAATAAGTGTACTTTTGGAGCATCAGAAATTGAATTCTGGGGATTACGTATCGGTTCAACGGAAATACGACCAAGTCCGGCGAAGGTAGAAGCACTTAACAACATATCACCACCCAAATCCAAAGAAGATCTAGTAAGTTTTCTATGTATGATGCAATCAAACGCAGATTTCATCCCAAACTTTGCACAACAAGCAGCAAAATTGAGGGAGCTGTCGAAGAAAAACGCGCGATTCATATGGACCGAAGAACATCAAGTTGCTTACGAGGTTCTGTTGGAAGGATTTGCTCCAATGACGTTGCTCCAATATTTCGATATGAGTAAACAAACTTTCATATTTACCGATGCCCACAAGACGGGAGTTGGAGCAATGTTAGCACAGGGAGACAGCGTTGAGAATGCAAGACTCGTGACAATAGCATCAAGAACAACAAATTCCTCAGAGAAAAGATATCCGCAAATAGATTTGGAAGCTCTCGGCATTGACTTTGCCTTGAGGAGATTCCGCAACTACATTGTTGGTTCTCCAACCAAAGTACAAGTGATAACCGACCATCAGCCATTATGCGCGATCTTCAATGGCAAACGACAAGGATCAATCAGAACGGAGAGGATCAAGTTACGACACCAGGATATTCGGTTTACTGTCACATACCAGAAAGGGAAAATTAACCAATCCGACTATTTATCACGACACGCCAAACCGCTGGAGAAGCTACCAAAAGGGGAACAAAAGGAAACAGAAGATTTGAACAATCTGTTATACATGCTGCACACTACTCCAGTCATGATTGCATAACTATCGCTGCTATTGCACAGGCTACCAAAGACGACCCAACCCTTGTGAAAGTAGGGGAGCTCATTAATCAAAATTTGACTTGGATCCCAAAGACAGAATCAATTGAAGTGCAGCGTTTTAAGAGCATCTTACCGCAGCTGACGATCACAGGAAATGGCATAATATTTAAAGATGAAAGAATTGTTTTGCCAAAGAAACTCCAAGATCTAGCAATCCAAATCGCGCATAGAGGAAATCATCCCGGCCAAAGTGGATTGGAAATACGACTTAGATACCACTTCTTCTTCCACGATATGAATAAGAAGGTGGAACAATTTGTTAATTCATGCGATGGCTGCGCTTTGTTTATTGATAAGAAGACCAAAGAGCCGATCAAATCACATCGAGTCCCAGAAAAATGTTGGGACACGGTCGCAGTCGATCTATTTGGGCCGATGCCGTCATCGAAACATGTCGTCGTTGTACAAGACCTAGCAACGAGATTCCCTGCAGCGAAATTAGTCACATCGACGAAAGCAGACAAAGTTCTACCCGCATTAAATGAAATCTATGAAACATATGGATATCCAGAGGTTCAAATATCGGATAACGGTCCCCCGTTTAATAGTTCTCGGATGCAGAAGTTCGCAGCAGATAAATCCATTGAGCTGCAGAACACACCTCCTCTTCATCCCTCTTCGAACCCTGTTGAAACGTTTATGAGACCTTTGGGCAAGGCGATGAAGATCGGGTATCAGAATGGAGTCCCAGAAAAAGAAACACTAAGAAGAGCATTGAATAATTATAGACAAACACCCCATCCAGCAACTGGTCTTCCTCCGGCGGCCATGCTCTTCAGAGACGGGCAACGTTCAGATTTTCCAAGAAGATATGTGACCGAGGAAGATGTTAGGAAAGCACGAGAAGAAGATAGGAATAGAAAATCTGATCTTGAAGAAGATGTCAACGGCTCCAAATATAGGAAGAAATCCAACTTTAATATTGGCGAAAAAGTTCTGGTTAGAAATTACAACAAAGCGGCAAAATTTGATCCTGTTTTCCTCAAACAACCATATACGATCGTTGACATAAATGAAGCAGGAAACAAGATTATCGTAGAGCAAGAGGAAAGCGGGTTAACGCTGTGCCGTCACCCAGACGATATTAAGCCGTTTAAATTATGTAAGCAGAATGATCAGGAAGCGCCAGAAGAAATTATGTGGGCAGAGATGGATGAGGAAGTTGATGGAAATAGCTATTTCGAAAAGAACGAACTTGTACCTCCATTAAGACGTAGTCAACGAATAAGAAAACCAAATCCAAAATACAAATAGAGAAAATATTAATATTATTAAATGGACTTTTAAATATTTTAAAAATCTAGCAAAAAATAGGGGATAATGTATGTTTATTTATATATATTGTAATTTTATGATAATTAACTTGTGAAAGGATAAAAAGGGTCGCGGGGGAACATTAGATGGATAGAATTCAAGATGGCGATCTTTAAAATGTAAATCTCAAGTAGCTAGACTTTTTTGGAAGTATAAGAAAAAAGAAATACAACATAAAATACATTTGGCTCCACAAAACTATTGAACCAATGAAACTTCGTTGTAACATTAGACTTTCATCCTTTGACGTCATTATGAAAAAGGTCAATTAAGCTTCTAGCTACGGCGCTGCCTGCTCTTTCTTGAGGCATGTCACAACTGCACCTGCAGATTTTTCCGAAGGTTGCTTCACCCATGCAGGCAAAGTTAACTTAATGGAAAGCAGTCTTTAAATTGCCATCAGTCGACAATCAGTCTGGCCTTCAGAGATCTGAAACTGTGTTTTTTTTCTAGAATGCAGAGATGAACCACAGCGTCATTCATGCTGTTCAGAAATCTGGTCAGCTCTCAGTTAATGCAACTTACAATGCAAATGATGATTTGACGAAAGTCAAACTGACACAAGATGACGAGGTGAATCTGAACAATCAGATGGTGACGAGATCTTTCATAAATCTCTAAATAGTGTGACCCCGCCCTGTTTACTCACCTTCCTAATTTCACACCCTCAATAAATACCTCCAGTATGTTCCCGCAACGTTCATGACCTGATTTAATAAACCTCTTTCCTGATAAACCTCTCTCTAGTTAATCCACTATAACCTCTTTTTCATGTCTGTTCCTTGTATTTTATCCCTTTCAAATACACCTCTTTTCCAATAACCCTTTCTCAATAGCAATCTCTAATTAACCTTCAAATAACTTTCTATTCCTCTCTCTCATAATGCCCTACCCTAATGTACCTCTTTTCTAATATTCCTCTCTAATTAACCCTCAAATCATTCTCTATTTTATTCCCTAATAGTATGCCCCTCCCTAATGTACCTCTTTTCTTATTTCCCTCTCTAATTAACCCTCTATAGCTAATACCCTATACTCTTCCCTACTAGCATGCCCCTTTCTAATATGCCTCTTCTCTAAAAACCCTTTTCCTAATTAACCCCTTGCCCATACCCCCTTACCTGGATGTCCTTTAATACAGTACCTAATGTACCACTTATCTAATTGTCCATCTCCAATAAACCCCTATCCCCAGCTTGATACCCTTGCATTTTCCTCATGGAGAAACCCCTGGGTGGGGCTTTCTCTACCCTGGCTTTCCCCCTAATCTTATTATACTTCATCCATAAAGCCCCACCCTCTCTCTCTAATAAGCCCCTCTCTCTCTCTAATAGGCCCCTATCTCTCTAATAAGCTGCTCTCTCTCTAATAGGGCCCCATTTCTCTAATAAGCCCCTCTCTCTCTAATAAGCCCCTCTCTCTAATATTAGGCCGCTCTTTTTAATAAACTCATCTCTCTAACACCAGGGCTTCTTTAATAATCCATATTTTTCGTCTTCTATCATCTCAGGCAAGCAAAGTTTCTTCTTTGTTTACTGTAAAACTTGCAAGAAACTAACACGAGGAAAATTGCGATGTCGATGTTCAAATTGCAAGGAAGGATGCTTTGTTCTATCAAAGGTATTTACTGTTTCCTTATGAACAACTTGTAAAAAACCACAGCAGATTTATGTGCAACTTTGTAAAATGTCGACATTGTTACAACTTGTTTACAAGGTTGCTGTGAAAGCTTTTGAATGTAAACAAACATCTTGTTTACACAATATTTTTGGTTTCTTGCAAGGGTCCAAATGGTTGGGACGATGCATTGACCAAAAGCTGCATGCAGGGACAATGTGAATCCAATACAAACTGTCAGGGAACAACAGCTGTAAGTTATTCACCTATTATGCACCTAAAATACAATAGTGGGCCACATCTGGGTGCATTACAAGCTAATGGGTTAACAAGAGACACTGACAGATAGTTTTGTTAACTCATTAACTGACAGTACTCTTCCACTAATGAGTAAAATAATCTGACATTAGACAGAGTAAAATACTAAAGTAGGCCACATCTGGGTGCATTGCAAGCTAATGGGTTAACAAGAGACACAGACAGATCGTTTTGTTAACTTATTAACTGACAGTACTCTTCCACTGATGTGTAAAATCATCTGGCATTAGACAGAGTAAATTACTAAAGTAGGTCACAAACTTCTTGTTCTTTCAAAGGAATTTTATTTCAAATGTGGGGAACATCATGGTAGAGATGAACAAGCAACATTATCAATGTTGAAATCTAACATCAGAAATATACCCTGCATCACATGCTCTGAAATATTGTAAGTTTACCCTTTCATTTTATGTCTCCTCTCAGAAATATTTATGCTTCTAGAAAAGTTGAATTTTTTAAATCCAAACCGCAGTTAATAGAAACTATAATAACTCTGATCCAACATGGTCAATATTTAATGATTTTTTTTTTCACTCATGCGCCTACCTATGGTTTGAATTCTTTTATTTGATGTTTCATTTTAAACCTTCCTGAATGGAAATATCTATTTCATACATTTGTCATTGTTCTTTAATTAATATATATAATTCTAAGAACAGGCTCAATTTAAATTCAATCACAAAAATACAAATCACTATATGTCTGACATTCAACTTACAATGCTACAATCTATTTCTATGACTTTGTGAAAATCTTATAGTTCATTTCAGTTGTTTATAATATGTTAGGAGTTTCCACTTAATACCTTACATATTGTTCACACAACAACAACACTGTGCCGCCATCTTACTTCAGACATTTCTGGAAGTTCTTCCCAAGAATACCTTTCAAAGTTGAAACCTTCAACTGACTTCAGGTGTCCTTGCTCACCAGATCCTCCAAAGACTACAATGTTGTTTTCAATAACAACTGCAGTACATCCCCTCCTCTTACATCTCATTGATGGCAACATGTGAGTTTGTTCTGTCTTGACATTGTAAATGATAACTGTATCTAATCTATTGCCATGTTTGTCAACGCCAGCAATAACAACAATGCTGTCTCCCCATCTCACAATTGCCATATCACTTACTTCATATGGCAGTGGTGACAACTGTTTCAGCTCATTCTTCTTTATATTGTACAGTACGACACTGCTGAGGTTGTCTTTATAATCACCAGTTGTTCTTCCACCAACCATCAACAAATTATCATCAAATATTTCCATGCAGTGACCTTGTCTTGGTTCTGGCATTCTTGATAAGGTCTTCACAGTATAGGGAGGAACAAGCTGGACTGCTCTGATCAAGTCAGATAAACCATTTCCATCATCACCTCCAGAGACTATCAACTGATCATTATACAGAACACTGCTGTGGAATGTCAACTTATCAGGTAGTTTAACAGGACAGTCACTCCAGTGTGTTGAGAGATCAGGGTTTGGGTCAATATTCATTCTAATCATATCATCAACAATGTCAGACCCAGCACAACCTCCAGCTATGGTCATATGATTGTTATAAATAAATGAAGTTGCTGCCCAACGATCCTTTGGCATTGATTGTAATGGCGACCATGTTCTTTGACGCCAGTTAAACATCTCTACAGAGTTAGTCAAAAAACCTCCAGCAACAATTATATTTTCCTTATCACCACTTGATCTATTTATTACTTTTCTTGTGTTTTCTTCTATCTTGCCCTCCATCGTAATAAGAACGTCCTTCATCTCATCAAAAGCTCTGACCAAAGCTGTTTTCAATCCATCAACTTTGTTGTTAACCGCTTTGTGTTTTCCTTCCATATCTGCTTTTATATTTGCTTTTAAATCTGCCGTGTTTTTCTCGATATTCCGTGCAACATTTCGCTCTAAATTTGTTATTTTAGTTTCAATTGTTACATTATTCTTCTCGATATTCGCCATTCTTTCCTCCATATCTGCCAAAGTTTTCGTTATTTCTCCGCACGAGTGACACTTCAACTTTCGGAATTCACAGACTTCACTTTCATGGTGAATAAGATCACGCTTGTTGACAATTAAACCACAGCCTTGGTTTGTACAAACGGCTGGTGTATATCCACATGTAACTTCATGGCGGTCAAGATGCTGTAATTCTACAACTTCTTGACAACCTCTGTCGATGTAAACGCAGCGAATTTTTGATTCATTCAAAAAATCTTTAACCATTCGCGGTGGTTCGATCAAAGTCTCTACGGTCAGTTCATCAGCACACGTTGGGCATGTTTGAGAATTTTCCAGATGTTTCGTAATACAACAACGGCAAAAAGAATGCTGGTTCCTCGAACACATAACTGGCTCTTTCAAGACGTTGAAGCAAATCTGGCAATGAAAATTTTGATTAACTTTGTCCACAAACCTTTCTTCATCGTAGCCTTGTATATATGAAGCCATATTTCACGTCGTTCTTGTGTCGTAATAATAAAGCAAGTTCTGTGTTGTTTGTCGCTCTGTAGTATAAACCTCGCTGTATAGACTGAATATAGATACCGTGTTCGTTCTTGGAGAAGTCTGTGTTTGTATTTTCTCGAAATCTTCTCGAAAATGATACTTTCGTTTTGATCACAAAAGATCGTATAGCGTATCAAAATATTCATGAATATTAAGTGTTACGTTTTTTCAAACATCCTGTATGTAAAGTGCGGTCATTATATCGATGAAAAGCCATTTCAAGCTAGAAGATTAAATTTTAGCTGATGAACGATGTTTGGAATTGTTAAGGTCGTTGTTATATTCCTAGTCTTTGCAGGTACTGGAATACATATTGTGATATATATTTGTTTATAGAATTCTCAAGTGTCACTTCGTTATTCTTCATCGTATTTTTCTGTATTTATTTTTCTAGATAATGCGGTTGAATGTTTTAAACTTGGTCAGCTTTGCAGCTTAAATGGTAGAAATTCAATCCGTGGATGTGACAGTCAGGGCTGTGGTGATTTCGGAGCACCAAGGTAAGACCAGATGTAACCTTGTAGCAACACAGCGAATCGATAATATTCTTATAATCTTACAAAACAGTTAAATTAACGTGAATTTATCATTATACAGAGGCTCTCGTACACACAATGGTGTCGACATAATTTGCAAACCAGGGAGTTCTGTCATGACACCATTTGCTGCGAAGATTTGACGAAAATCACGTTCTTATTCAAACAATAACAAACCATATAACCATGGATTGTATATTCAAGGAACCTGATAAGCCGAAGGTATCTTCTCTCACATTAGTAACAAAATTCATATTAGGCACGGGAAATTCATCTTAGACAGGAAAGTTGATTATAGAAACCCGTCTTAATATGACTTGAAATGGATATAAAGTTTTCACGTGTGATGGGTCGGGTAATGCTAAAAAGGGTATCGTGATTATTACGATAATAATTTTGTTTATTTTCTCAGTTAAGCGCGCCTCACACGAGAACTGGTAGCTGAGGTAAAGACCTCGCGAGGCTGTTAGCTCAACAAGTTACTCTCGTGTGCGGATAGTTTTTCGTGAGGAATTCGCCTCGAGAGGCAAGTTTCTATCGTGTGCGGATAGTTTCAGGCTGAGTTAACTGCCTCGCGAGGTCGTTAGCTCAGCTGATAGCTCTCTTGTGCGGCGGGCTTTACCCTTGTTCCGTCCTTGACCGTGTTGATATTTCAGAAACTCGTCTGATTTATACGTCTAAATGCGAATTTAAGACGTGTTCCTCGTCCAGAAGGGATTCCCGTTCAAATTAACCGTTTGTTTAGACGGGAAAGTTCGGCGAGAAAATTCTGACGAGAAACCCGTCTGTGGCCTGATTCACATCAGACGAGTTTCCCGTCTAAGATGACTTTCCAAGAGGAGTTTTCCCTGTAAGACGAGTTTCCTATTTTCCTTGACCTTGTAAGACGAGTTTCCTGCCTCTAATATGAATTCGGCTAAACTAAATTTTAAACTATAATGCATTTCTCGAAACAGAATGAGTAATGAATTTGGTCATTGACTCCCGTCACCCCCCGGGTTAGGTCTAAATGGTAATTTCATGTCGTGCTTTCAAGTGAAGATAAAAATACAATAAAATAAAAGAAAGTATAGGCACAGAATACCTATCAGAAGAACAACTCCATAGTTTTTTGCATAAGTGGTTTCGTTACTCAGCAAGTACTGTGAATGGAGGAAATCACCCTCCTGCCAACAGCCCCATTTTCAATATGGGCAGGTGGGTGGTGGCTTCCATTAACGGTACTTGCTGAGTGATGAATCTTGGGAAGAACTACCCCCATGCTATCAGCCACATTTTTAACACTTGCAGGGGGGTGATCATAGAGGTCCAATAAAGAGGGAGAGTGTTAAAATTGAAAAATCAATTTCTTTTTCAGATATAAAATGGATATTTCAAGTGGTCTTGGAAGATCTGCTGGAAAGGTATCCATATTCATAATTTTCTTCTCCATATTCGCAGATATTCCCTCAATAATCGTAATTTTTTTCCCCTGTGAAAAACCGTACTTTTTGTCATGAAATTTTTCAGATATGGCGTTGTTGGTCTGATGGGGTTGAACAGTACAAAAGATAATGTAAATCTTTTACTAAAAGCCTTCAAGGACGCGATGGAAAACGTGAAATTACAAAACAATCTGTGAGCAAACTTGAAACAAGAATTTTATTTTACTTAACAAACCAATTTATATTAGTTAATCAGGGTTCTGTTTTAATAAAGAGTAAAACTATCTCTCCAAAACTTGTTATTTGTTAAATTTTAAAATATGACTTGGTCTGTGGCAGTCTGACAGACACAGACATCATTTACAGACAGGCTGATATTTAAAATAGGTAACTGAGCTATTTCTTGAGGCAGAGGCTGAGTTAGGATTCTCGGTGTGGGACCGGGACAGAAGAACCCAGCTGGGGAGGGGTGGGGTTGTCGCTGAAAAACCTATGTGGGGGGGGGGGGTGAAAAATCTAGGTGGAGGGTGTGCAGAAAAGCTTATTTCAAATGTTTTATTTGGTGTTTCATTTTGAACCTTCTTCAATGAAAATATCTATTTCAAAGATTTGTTTTTGTTCTAAGAACTGACTCAATTTAAATTCTATCACAAAAATATAAATCAGGAGATGTCTGACAATCAACTTAGAATGCTACAATCTATTTTTAAACCTTTGTGAAAATCTTATAGTTCATTTCAATTGTTCATAATATGTTAGGAGTTTTCACTTGTTACTTTACATATTGTTCACACAACAACAGCAGTGGGCCACAATCTTGCTTGAGACATTTCTGGAAGTTCTTCCC
This sequence comes from Dendronephthya gigantea, assembly GCF_004324835.1. Lineage (NCBI taxonomy): Eukaryota > Metazoa > Cnidaria > Anthozoa > Malacalcyonacea > Nephtheidae > Dendronephthya > Dendronephthya gigantea. The sequence continues at coordinate 572,706 of NW_021163100.1, read as the reverse complement.
AAGAATAGCTTTCAAAGTTGAAACATTCAACTGACTTTAGCACTAAAGGCTCACCCCACTCTCCCAGGACTACAATGTTGTTTTCAATAACAACTGCAGTACATCCTCTCCTCTTACATCTCATTGATGGCAGTGTAGCTACCAATGGCTGGACGTTTACTTAACCTATGCTAATTTATGCGTGTATAGAACACTATTTAAGCTGCCCAGCAAATATGTATTTGTTGAAAAAATAGTCGCGAAGAATACAGTGAACTTGTAGAAGAGATAAGTTAATTGAATATAGAAACCTAAGAATTATTGGTTTGAAAGACTAAGAGACGACATAGTCGAAAACCTCGTTCGTTTGAGACGTGAGTTTTTGCTATATAGTTTAATGGATTGAAAAAATCGGAGGATGTCCGATGCAGGCAGCATGTGACTTTGTTCTGTCTTGATATTGTAAATGATAACTGTATCTAATGGCTGCCATTGTTTGTCAAGGCCACCAATAACAACAATGTTATCTCCCCATCTCACAGATGCCATCTCACTCACTTCATACGGCAGCGGTGACAACTGTTTCAGCTCATTCTTCTTTATATCGTACAGTAAGACACTGCTGAGGTTGTCTTTGTTATAGTCAGTTTTTCCACCAACTATCAACAAATTATCATCAAATATTTCCATGCTGTACGTGACCTTTTCTTGGTTGTGGCATTCTTGATAAGGTCTTCACAGTATAGGGAGGAACAAGCTTGACGGCTCTGATCGAGTCAGATGAAACATTTCCATTATCACCTCCAGAGACTATCAACTGATCATTATACAGCACACTGCTGTGGTATCTCAACTTATCAGGTAGTTTAACAGGACAGTCACTCCAGGGTGTTAAGAGATCAGGGTTTGGGTCAATATTCATTCTAATATCATCAACAATGCCAGGCCAACCACAGTACCCCCAGCTATGTCATATGATTGTTATAAATAAATGAAGTTCCATAACGATAGTCTAGCATTGATTGTAATGGCGACCATGTTCTTTGACGCCAGTTTAACATCACTACAGAGCATTGAACTCAAAAGAACTGGAAGGCTATCTCCGGCCGGAAATTTGAAGCTAAATCTTGGGGGTCGTGTCCATTCTTTCCACGCAACAGATATACGCGGGTTTTTTAAATGTCCAAAACAAAACAATGGTTCAACATGAAAGACGTAAAAAATATCGTCAAGTGGACGTAAAATGCACTCCCATCGGCATTTTATTTTATTTTAAATCTCCGTCAACACTACGGAGTGATATATTTTAAACTTATCCGTAAGGAATTCGTAATTAACTGCCTTTTTGAATGAAAAACGTCGAACGATCAGTGCAGCTGCATTGTTAAATTCATGTGTTTCCCCATTTTCCCCAGACATTTTTCAACTTATTACTTCTGAAAGTTGGTAAAAGGAATTCTAATAAAAATTAAACTACCAACCACAATTCAGTTTTATGTTTTGCACCTTTTAATGGTAGATAATAACAAAAAAAAGATAAACATTTCTTGCCCAGTCCTTCATTGAAGCTCATAGTGCAGATTTACTGGAGAGTTACTCAGAAAAAAAATTTTTAACAAAGCTGAAAAGCAATTTAAGAGGCCTAAAAAATCCATTGCGTTAAATTGTATTGTAAAAAAAAACATGCCACTTACATGCGTCATTCATGGGTGCAAAAACAAAGGCATTTCTCACAATGAAGAAGAAAATACCATTGCTTTCCACAGGTAATGACAGCCATGTCAATAAATTATATAGTAAAAACAAAAGAAACAAAACGTTTATCCCATATATTCAATTTTATATACAATCATACAAAGGTAAATTTCTAGCAAAACAATATTTTGATTCAAAGAATCATTAGTCAAATCTGCAAAATAAAAAGCAAAAATGTTTTGATATATGGGCAATGGCAATAGAAGCTCAAAATTTATTTATATGCAATCGTCTTAGATTTCCAAAGAAAAATGTAGACGACTTAGAAAACTGGGAATGTTTTGTTCAAGAAGCTAATAAATACGCATCATGGAGGGCAACAAATTATAGCCGTATATGCAGTGACCACTTTAAAACCACCGACTAAATAATCTATCCTTCAAGTAGAACATGCCGTTTAAAAAATCATGCTATAGCTACCATCAAGACTCAATCCAAAATACAAAGCTCCATCACTTCCAGATGAATCATTAAGGGGACAGAAAGAGACGAAGAAGGGGCCATTCTATCCATTTGATGAAGAAAACCTGGTACCACCAGCCAAAGTTGCCAAACCTCTACCTGAAGAAAAAAGGGATACATTAGAGGAAAAACTGACAAAGAAAATACGTAATTTGCAACAACTGCTTCGCCGATCAAAACAGAAGGCTAAAAACATGGGTGAGGTGATCAAATCATGAAAGATAAACTTGTTATCAGTGTAAAGGAAGCTGAAACTCTAAAAATTCAAAAATACAAATTTGGAATTTTCTTTGGATGTTCTTTTGAGTTCAATGGCATGTACATGTAATGTAAGACGGCAAACGAGGACGCGACTTAGACATTTCTTTAAATAAATACTATGGTAAAGAGTTGTTGTATATTATCAATCGTATCAATTGATTCAGGTATAAAACGTTGAAAACATTATGTTAATCTTTGGGAACAATTCTGAGAGCCTAATTCGAGGTACCGCTCACTGCGTCCTACGTCTCCCACAACTAGAATTACAAATTATAAGTGAAATGCTGTAAATGAATACACGTAGTACTTCCAGATAGTAATGGCAATATTGCGCGTCAAAAAACTTAATCTTGTTTACATAATGACAAACTATACAATATTGTATCGTGCATAGTTGTGCTGAATGCTGATGACAATTTTTTCCCGAGTTGAGATCGCGAATATTACGCATTCGTATAGGATGAAACCGCAGTACTATGGTACGTGTGCTCAAAAAATAATCCTGACCAACAAAAATCGCTGAAATCGAGATGCACGTCAAGAATATTGGGCTAATAATTTAATTATTTTCAGTGAGCTATTGTATTGATAATATCGTCGTCGTGCCCCCGTCCTACATGCTTAAGGTCCCTTTTGGAATGCTGCAAGCTTTTGGAAGCTTATATCAGCATTTCATTATTGATCGAAACATGTATAATGTCTTAACTGCGCCATGCTAGCTGAATAAAATTGTGTATCTTTCATGAACAAAGCAGAAGCATTGTGCGGTCCTCGTGTATTACAGGTGTAGCACTGTGTGGACATAAAATGCAAGTTCGCATTATGGAAAAATTCTTGTACATGCAAGTATCTGTGAAACACACATTGTGGGAGCTCCCACAAGTTTGTGCCTTACCTTACGCGGACTTAGCACATTGTGTGGCCTCAGAGCGAGTCCACAGAATGTTTATCATAATTTTTCATCTGAAAATGAGGATCCTAATGAAATTTTGTAAATCGCATTGAAAAACACAACTCGAACAGTTCAGGACACATCAGAAAGTCGAAAAAAACAAAAAAACCCCGAATTATGAAAAAAAACAAAGTCTTCCCACAAGGACATTTCACTAGTTCAGTGTAAAAAATGTGTATAAAATGCGACTACCATTGTGGTAACACAAATACACATATTTACACCCATATCTAAACGACAACATTGTTTAAAGTCTAAATCTTGCAGTTTTACTGTTGTCAAGGTATACTTAATACGTGTTTTGAGATGTACGCCAGTAATTTGTGAAAGTAGCCGGTTTGTTATGGTATATTATTCTGTCTTTTCAAGGAACTGAACCTGCCTGTGTATGAAATGACCCAGTGCTCCAGGAGATTCCTTAGCATCCTTCCTTTCATTACGAGAAATTCAGGACATTAATTATCATAATGCCAGGATTTCACAACCAAAGATGGCTGCTTTGTTATAGTTACGTAAGGTACGAGACACAATTTGAAATTAACGCAACTTTGGTCTTACATATTACAGTTGCAGAATTGGATTAAAGACGGGCAGAAACGCAGTACTTTTATGAAAATTTCTTCATATTTTTATATAACTTTTAACAGGCTCCCCAGTAATGTCATTTCAGCCACTATAACCATTATATTGCAAGTATAATAATATAACAGTTAGTTGCTGAGATCATGTTACTGGGGAATCCGTTAAAGGTAATATAAAAATATGAAAAAAATTTATAAAAGTACTGAGTTTCTGCCGTCTTTCATCGAAGTCCGCAACTGCGATATGTAAGATAGAAGTTCCTTTAATTTCAAATTTTGTCTCGTGCCTTATATGTATAACTCTATTATAGCTATAATAACGCAAGCATATTTGATTGCGAAATCCTGGCATTATAAACTTTTATGGTAATTAATGTGTATCTCCGGTTATGTGTTGATGGATCTGTTTCTCCCATCAACTGTATGTGTGTCGAGCAAATTTCTGTCTTTCTCCGTGCTTCAGGAATGAAGTTGTTTTTTATGTTCCCTTGCATGGCCTAGATATTGGTTCTGTAATTCAGGCTAGCGTATCGTATACTTATGAGATTGTGCAGGTCAACGCAGGCTTTAACGATGAGCTTTCGTGTAGAGCGGTGACGCTGCATGGTAGTTAAAAGAACCTGAAAACGACTCGTCAGGATGCCGAAAGCGTTCAACTACTCTTCTGGTGCGGGAAATTCGGTAGTTAAATATCCTTTCTTCATGGTGTAGACCCGAGCAGTTGCATGGCTTCATCATGGTCTCTCGGAGGGAAAAGCCATCGTTACCTATATATAGGGGACTTTTGGATAATCATTTGGTAAAGCATCGGGAATTGGGAAATCCTATAGTTCCGTCTTCTGATCATTCTTTGATTCTAGAGTTATTGTAGTTCTGTGCGTCAAATGATGACCCTTTACTTACCACCGAGGTCTGCCCAGATGAATTTATAATCTGCTTCTAGAAGGAATACGAATAAACCTCTCAAAATGCGTTCGCATTTCCTACTAGTAAGTATGCAAATACGGCAGGATATTATTACTCTATGGAGTGCTCTACGATATAGTCATGTGCGATTGCACTATAATTGGATAGTTTAGTGTCTGTATATTTAAAACAAGTATTTGCTCGTAAAGGTGGACATAGGAGAAGGTACATAATGCCAGGCGCTTCCTCGCTAAAAAACCCGTGCGCTTGCTCTTTCCAACTGACCTCTATACAACACCTGAATGCAACGTTATATATTTTACTTAACTCGCTAGTTACCAACTGGTCTTAAACTCACGCATGCGCGTAACTTACAAAAACGCCCAACCTTAATGAAAATAATAATGGCGGGCAACTTCAATTTCATTCGCATTTGCATTCCCGGGCGTAATTAAAATCTGCAGGCGGAATTGGTACTCTCGCTCGGCCCTTCGCACCGGCTCGAGGATATTTCATAGAAAATGTGAAAGTATCGAAATTACAGGAAAACATGCATGTCCTAGCAAAATAATCATAATAGTATTAATGGACGTGAATCATAATTCATCTCCCAGCTGGATCCTATCATCTAGAGTCTTTGTGGAATCATTACGATTATTATTTCCAATAATGATTGAAAATCCAGGGTTATATAGCAGATTTGCCTCACCGTGCCCTGATCGCTGGACATTGGCTGGCTCTGATCGCCGCGCAAAAAGCGACGTATTCTGGGCCCTATATTTCCAAATATTATCCGGATTATTGACAATATTTCGGCGTATTCGGTGATATTCCGTAAGAATTTGCCTCGTCATTGGTAGTATTCCGCCAGATTCCAGAATATTTCGGAACAAAGCGCTTAAATTCTGTATTTGAATATTGCTGTTTACACTATACTTAATTCATCTGCGTTCCTGTACGACATCTCTTGCCTTATCACGTTAGACGACGAGTTTAACTTCATCGGCTGACGAGTTTAACTTAAACCACTGTGGTCGTGTTGCCAGCTTTCTAGCGAGCTTAAGATGCACGACAAATATATAATTCTACGAATGCAAATGTGAAAAGTCTCGTTAGTTACACAATGTAGGCTACAGTTATTTAAATTCAAAATCGTCTGATAGATGATGGGACAAAAAATATGAAATTTAAACGTAAAAATTATTAGTTATCAAAATAATTACGATGCGGTATCTTGACTTTATGCATTCAGAACGACGTTCCTATAATATTTAACAGTTATTCTGCGAACTCGAGTCGTATATGCATGAGCTGATAGCCGACGAGGCGCGTACTGTTTTATTATATGCACAAACTTTGTTGCCCTTTCGGTGCATTTTGGTGTGCTATTATCAACTAAAGCTTGGATTTCTATTTCACTCAACTCCCCAAATCTTTCAGCCATTTTGTTTACTTTCTCTACTAGACAGATATGAGCTAATATCTGTCTAGTAGCCTACCAATGAAATTGCAGCATACCTCATATCCGGCGCTTGTGTATATAATAAATGCATTTAGATTGTCCTGAATGCATCGAAGTTTAAATAGCCTTAACTACAGAATCAATATTGAGCTGAAACTATTGTGTGTTTTGGCATCTCAGACAATGCTTCTAATGAAAATGTTTAATATCATCATTTTAGAAATAGAATAGTCAAATGCTTGTGAGCTATGCTGTAATTTTTATATCATAAAAATGTAAAGTAAAACACTGTTGAATATTTTATGTGAACTGAAACATCTATATCTTTGTGCACAATTTCTGCACCAAAGTTCAGGAATTTCATAATTATATGTCTATATAGTTATGAAATGAACAACTCGTTCTGTTAACGCCACGAAAACATATGTTTGCATAAGGGCTGTAATTTTTTTAGTCTCCCGTTGATACGACTAAATTATTTTGGCTTAACCGTGATGTATTGCGATTGCACTTTAATTGGATAGTTGAGTGTCTGTATATTTAAAACAAGTATTTGCTCGTAAAGGTGCACATAGGAGAAGGTACATAATTATGGAGAAATAATACGTTTGTATACAAATGTTTTATACTGTGGGGAATTTTGTTGTTTCCCACAATTGGTTTGAAGAAGTATTTTCACGTTTTTGTTTAAGATATGTTTATTTTAATTCTAATCTCACTTGCTCGCACGCTCTCTCTCTTGCTCTATCTAATATGTCAATCAAGTGTCAGTTTTTGTTCGCTCACGAATTAACTTGTTAACGATTAACTTGTTCCCTTGCTAATAACAACTAAGACGCTACTAACATTCACGACAATACAATTATATATTATACAAATGGTTATGAATTTATCATGAACTAAAAAAGAGACGGCAACACTTTTCCTGATGTCAACGTTTCGCTAGAGAAAACTTTACGCGTATTGTAGAATACAATAATACAATAATAAGTAGAATACAATTAATCCGCCAATTTTTAGTGCGATGCCGATGGCTCTCATTCTTTTAAATCTGGCATTCGTTTAAACATGAACGAGTTTAACTTTAGCCGCTGTGGTCGCGCTGTCTTTCTAGCGAGCTTAAGATGCACGACAAATAAGAAATTCCACGAACGCAGACGTTATTTACACAGCGGTTTAGGCTTCAATGAATAAAAGTCAAAGTCAGAGTCGTATGATGGATAAAGTGGCAAAAAATATTGAATTCAAACCTAAAAATTACTATATTAGTTTTTAAAAATACCATGCGATGTCTTTATGCAGAACGACGTTTCTAATCCAACAAGACGCCTGCTCAAGGCGTTACTCCGCCTGCAGGTGAGAAAACATACAGGTTATAAAATGAGGTGCTTTTTGTACTGTTGCCTGTCAAACTGTTATCTGTCATACTTTTGGGATTTTTTGTTATACATTTTGTATTCATTAATATGAAATTATTTATTAATGCATCTTTATTCATTGATGTAACTTTATTTAATGATGTAACTTCATTCAGTTGCTTAACTTTGTTTACTGATGTAACTTCATTAATTAATATAACTTTTTTCATTGTAACTTCATTGTTGGCATTCAAAGGTAAGTTGGCATCTAAAGTTCAAATGTGACTTGGTATTTAAATGTGACTTGGTATTCTAATGTGACTTGGTATTCAAATGTGCATTCATGGAATTCACACTCAGGGACATTAATTTTTTTTTGCAACTTCCTGCAAATGAGCACCAAAACCTGTAAATTAGAACAAAAATCAAAAATAAAGTTTTATAGGTTTGGCAAATCAATCCTGTAATAGGAACAGTTTTAATACCCCCTTTTAACCCTGTTATCGCTCGCTACTCTGGTTTATATAAATGATCACAAAGCCTGGTCAAATTGTAATCAGGACCTAATGTTTCGACAGTCCAGTCTACTATTTTCATCAGGGGTGATCTAAAGCTGGAATCAAAGCTTCTTAGATACCCAAGGGATGATGTCACCTGCCAAAGACTGGATTGTCAAAATGTTGGGTCCTGATTACAATTCGACCAGGTTTATAATCATTTATACATTTAAAATAGACTCTAGTAAATAGAAATATCGAATTCTTAAACATGCATGCAGTGTCGCTAAACTTGTAGTATGTATAATTTCTGAGAACAAACAGTACTTTGTATATACCTAGTTTGTATTAAAACACTACGTCAATGTGAATAACTAAATCAACTATAAAACAAAAAATCTTGGGTTTACTAATATGCAATTACCGCCACAGCATATGAATACGATCTAAATCTTAACAACTTACCTTTGTAGTTGTTGAACATGGTTCTGAAAGCTCTTTCAATTCGACATTCATATTTTTCAATTTTTCACAAGGGAGGAACGTCGATTCAAACACGAGGCACAAGGACTCGAAGAAAAATAAACATTGCACAAAATCACCCCAAAACCTCCCTAAATGCCAACTGATGTACATAATTAATCCGTGTAACCCAGGGCTTCTCGGTCAAAATGTTTTGGGTTACCTGTAGAAATGCCAACTTCTGTCGCCCAAAACTACGACTACGACGAAAAGGAAAAAAGACCATGGCATTTTAAGACTCCGCTGCGCATACGCAGGCGGAGTAATAATAATTATCATGGAATTGCATTTCCTGCATGCATGGGGAGTGTATAAACAGAGATTTATTAGAGTAAATATTGAGCTGAAACTATTGTGTGTTTTGGCATCTCAGACAATGCTCGCTCCACTAAAAATGTTCTAAAATATCATTCTTTTAGAGGAAGACTAGCCAAATTAATTTTTAGTAAAGAATAAGAATGTAAAGTAAAGCACTATTGAATATTTTATGTGAACTGAAACATCTATATCTTTGTGCACAATTTCTGCACCATATGCAGGAATTTCATATATGTCTATATAATTATGAAACGAACAACTCGTTCTGTTAACGCCATGAGAACATATGTTTGCATATGCATGGGGCTGTAATTTGATTAGTCTTCAGTTAATACGACCAAATTATTTTGGCTGAACCTTGATGTATCGGGGTTGCACTATAATTGGACATATTTTAATGTCGGTTTATATTTGCTAGTTTGAAAAAAGTATTTGCTCGTAAATGTGGACATATAGGAGAAGGCACATATAATTATGGAGAAATAATACGTTTGTAAACAAATGTTATATACTATTATATATTATACAAATGTTTATGAATTTATGATGAGCTAAAAAAGAGACGGCAACACTTTTCCTGATGTCAACGTTTCGCTAGAGAAAACTTTACGCGTATTGTAGAATACAATAGAGTATATTGGGAAATTTATAAAAATTACGCTCGCTTGTTTAGCCTATGTCATGCTGTTCCTCTTTATTTCCGTTATAAATGTATAAAATTAAATAGCTTATTAATCCGCCAATTTTTAGTGCGATGCCGACGGCTCTCATCCTTTTAAATCTGACATTCGTTTAAACATGAACGACTTTAACTTTAGCCGCTGTGGTTGCGTTGTCTTTTTAGGGAGCTTAAGATGCACGACAAATAAGAAATTCTACGAACGCAGACGTTATTTACACAGCGGTTTAGGCTTCAGTTAGTAAAAGTCAAAGTCGGAGCCGTAAGATGGATGAAAAAATGAAAAATTATTATATTAGTTATTAAAATACCATGCGATATCTTTATGCAGAACGACGTTTCTTATCCAACGATAAGTTATTATGTGCTATTGCATTTCCTGCATAAACAGTGATTCGTTAGAATAAATATTTAGCTGAAACTATTGTGTATTTTTGCATCTCAGACAATGTTAGCTTCCACTAAAAATGTTCTAAAATATCATTCTTTTAGAGGAAGACTAGTCAAATTAATTTTTAGGAAGAATAAGAATGTAAAATAAAGCACTATTGAATATTTTATGTGAACTGAAACATATCTATATTTTTGTGCACAATTTCTGCATAGACATAGTGCAGAGCAGGGATTTCTTATGTCTATATTGCTATGAAAACTCGGTCTGTTACGCCACGAAAATATATGTTTACATAGGGCTGTAATTTGATTTGTCTCCCCGTTAATATGACAATCTCGTGATTACGAACAAATATCTCAGTTTCTGTATTGTAATGAAACAAGTATTTGAACGTAAATGTAGGCATAAGACAATGTACATAATTATGGAGAAATAATACGTTTGTATACAAATTTACTCCACCCCAGCCTAATATTTGTTATAAACTAAACATAAGCTAAAAACAATATCCCTAAGAGGAAACTTTCGAAGCTATGGATCAAAATATACTATGGTTACGTAATATTTTAATAATATCTTACCAAACATAACATACAACATTATACATATACACACGTGGTGTACGCACAATCTATATAGTTCACTATATATTTGTGAAGAAATGTGTTGTTTAATTTTTTTATCATTCACTTCCCTATTCCCCTTTTTGTCGCACAATTCATATATACTGCATATAAATGGTGCAAATTATAGTTAAAATGTATAGACTCCTGCCCGCTAACATTGTGCATTCTTTCAATTCCTATTCAGCAATCAAAACTTCAAAATTTTGGCATATTTTGATTGGAACTTTACAGTTGTTAAGTCTCTAAATGCATTAAACTGTTTACTCTCGATTAGCGTAAATGAAGGACTTTGAGGACCAAGCTGAAGGAAGACTCATTCTATTGTGTTTTCAAACAATTTTGATTCTAAAATATGATTGGCCAAATTAAAGTCACATGGACATTTCATCCTTCCGTGATGACATCACACGAGAGCATAAAACAGTGGTTCTGGCGTGTAATTGATCACAATATCTACGAGACAGAAGATAATCAAGAAATCAAGAGATCCGAAAGAAAATCTTTGCTCATTCAAAGCATACCATTAAGGTAAGAAGTTTTTCATACAAAATTTAATTTTCCCTTTCATTTTTGAGGTTTTGTGTAGATGAAGCTCGGATATAACTGATAATCCTTGCCTCATTCGCTATTTTCAGTCATCTTCCATCCATCTTATTTTACTCGTTGCTTTTCAAATCCGGTGGCGTGAAGAATGTATTATTTGAAAAAGTGCAACTAATTGTTCGCATTAGAGTTAGCTTGCGGCTGGGCTACCGAAAAATGCCTAAATGCTCGTATTTATTGGCTCAGTGAATTCAACTGTCTTTGGCATATAGTTAGTGATTCTTATTTGCGATTTGAAGTCAATTTTTGAGGCAAAATGTTTAAATCGTTGCTATTTGCATTTGGTCAATACAAATTGCTTTTGTTTCATCCATGCCTTTTTCTGAATGCGATTTATATTTTCTTTTGGTAGCTTTGTATACAAAGAAAAACGATGAGGTTTGCAATCGTGATTGTGCTGGTGTTGGCCGCTGTGGGCATGGGATCTGCTCGTGTATGCTACAACACACATTGTGCCATGAAGACAGTGTATTTGTATCCACAGTGTTGCCCATATAATCTCCATGTAGCGAAAGTGCGGTTCTGTCACACAGCCTGGCATTACTGCGGCCGTAAACGATCCGCTCCTCTGCCCAAAGACAAAGTGGAAGTTGGTTTCCCCTGCGATTTCAACGAGTACGACCTCAACAAAGATGGATCAATCAGCAAGAAAGAGTTCGAGAAAGTCACAAAATTGTCATCACAGGACGTGGCCTCCGTTTTCAAGGATTTGGACAAGAACGGCGATGACAAAATCACTTGCGACGAGTTGAAGAAATCAAGTTTAGAATTCGAATGTAAGCTCGTTGGTTGCGACGACAAAACAAATGATGAAACCGAGCTGGAATATTGAGTAAAAGGCACCCCACACTTCTGATCATATTTCAAACTTAAGTAAACAGCATAATATACAAACATTATCGTAGTTTTGATTCTTGGCAACATTTCTTGTGATTGCTCACACATTAACAAGAATTGTAATATTAAGTAATGATTTAATAAAAGCTGCATAGAAAAAGCTTCGTGTACTGTTCTTGTTTCATTAAATGTGTCTCGTCACGAATACATAATTTATTATATAAAGGACTGGGAAATGCGGTGTTTGCTGATGCATAATTTAACCTATGTAATATCGCAAGCTACCTTAGGTTTAAAATACTTTTGATTGTGTCCTTTAAATGCTTCGTACCTATAAGTTTTTATTTTGAATTAAGGTAGTTTTCAAAGAATGTCAAAGCTATGCTCTCGGAAAGCTACGATCACCACAAGCCATTAATATTAGAAACATTGAGTTAACAAAACGACCAAAAAAATAAGATGGATCGCTATCCTTGCAAATACTACGCAAGACTCTCCTTAGAAACCAACAAGCCCAGAAAAATTTAGAAGGTCCTTTTAAAATTTTTTTGTTATAAAAAATCGATCCAAATTAATAGATCCTCTCGTTAATTACGTCACAGATTTATCGTTATTGAAGCCACCTGAAATAAGTGAATTAAAATTTTTGCTCCCACGTGCAATGATGCAATAACATCTTGTAACATAACGTTTATCAGTTTAACAAGTATTCACCTCTGCTATATTCATGGAAATATATCAGCATAAATTAAAAAGTTAATAATCAGGATGAAATATTTTTGCAATACTTTTGAATTACGACCGGAAGTTTGTAACTAAATTAGTTACACATTTCCGCACATAATACAAAAGTATAAACAATTTGCCAACTTCGCATGGCTATATTTTCCGTATTTTACAAAATTTCGCAACCAAACTTGGCAGTTTTACTAATTTAAGTAAGATCTTTCTAGCTGGGGTGATTTATTTTCCTCTAGTTACTTCGATCAAAAGTTAGTCTAAAGCGCAAGTCATCCATTATGCAAGAGAATTCATTCGAAACAATTTGAATTAAAATTTGAGTGTTTTAGTATATGCACTTTTTTTTCGAAATAGGTTTTACTTTATATCATTGAAAAGTTTTAATTGCAATTCAATTATTTCAATATACTTCATCAGTCATTATGACATAATTGATAATACCCATATATGCATACACTGCAGTCATATTGTAGTTATGAAAACAAGTGAGTTATGTAAAAAAGCTATTAAAACAAGGGAGTATGATCTTTAATTGAATGTCACCAGGCTGTCCCCCCGCCCATCACACTGTAAGGAAACAGGGGCACACTATTAGAAAAATCTCAGAAAGAAATGCTTGACTATATATGGGCCAATATATTTCGTCTAAGCTCTTAAAATTCCTATAATATCCCCCCACCTTTTTTGGAAAATCCAATTGATAGTTTGACAGCAATAATTATCCTGGTAAACAGTGCTAACTCCCCCCCCCCCCCCACTACGGGTTGGCAAAAGAATCTCCTATCATGCTCCATATAAAATATGCCTTCATTGATTTTGTCATGGTATCATTGATATGGGGATTCCATTGACGGGTGCATAATACACCGGTAAAAGTGCACGAGACGAGTTGTTTGTATTTGTGGTAGCTTGATATCAATGTTCTTGTGCTAGGTCACATGTTGACATGCTGTTAAACAGGATGTAGAACAAATTCAACCGCAATTACTATGTCAACCATGAACAAACTGATTAAATTTCAATTGTATAGACAGTTAAAGTTACTGAGGTCATGTAAAAACCGAGAAAATGAATTAATTAGCATATGATATTACCTATTTTCTTATTTACCTAAAACACAAGAAAACTGACTGAAAAAAACTACACATTCACATAATATTTTAAAAATTATTGGGTGCAACAATTACCAGTGGTGAATATTATTGAAGACTGTGAACAATTAGGACAGCGAATCAAACAATTCAGTCATTTCTGTGAGCTCACTTTTCTCATCAAACGTATAAAGAAATTGAGTTCAGTCAGTTCACTGAAACAATTATCATCAATCCACATTAATAAACTTCATGCAATATAGAATGAAATGAGCTGTGCTTTCCTGTATTTAGGCGCTATAGTATTTCACTTGCCGCCATTTTGAATACTCCGATCAGCACTCATCAGCACCAACTTCTCTGAGCATTGTTAGAAACCTACCAACATGCCTATATCAACATGACATGGCATCGTCAGTGAGAGGGCCTCAACCCATCCAGTACATGCAGCAGTTTCACCACCGATTCTTTCAGCATCACAGGGCTTACATGCTGTACAACATCAATCATATGATTCCTCTTTTCCAACAACTTGCTAAGTTTTTTTAATCTTTTGTAATTTCATAATACACACATTAACACCCATGTCTAAACGACAACATTGTTTAAAGTCAAAATCTTGCAGTTTAACTGTTGGAGTCAATGTATAATTAACATGTGAGCAGTGTTGTGTTGTGTTAAAGTAGCCGGTTTGTTGTGGTATACACCAGTTGGTATACCCCGGATTGTTGTGGTTTAATTTCGTTTACCGAATAATTTCATCTAAATCAATCTGCCTTACCATGGAACGGCGCCTGTCTCTGTATGAGTTGACCCAGTGCCTCGGGAGATTCCTTAGCTTCTTTCCTTTGTTGATGGATTTGTTTCTCTCGGCCACTGTATGTATGTCGAGCAAATTTCTCGTCTCCGTGCTTCAGGAATGAAGTTGTTCTTCATGTTCTCTGCATGCTCAAGATGCTGGTTCTGTAATTCAGAGTAGCGTATCGAATCCTCATGAGATTGTGCAAATCAATGCAGGCTTTAACGATCAGCTTTACCGCAGAGGGGTGATGCTGCATAGTATTTAACAAAACCTGGAAACGATTCGTCAGGATGCCGAAAGCGTTTTCAACTACTCTTCTGGCGCGGGAAATCGTGTAGTTAAATATCCTTTCTTCATGGTGTAGAAACTTCATCATCACATCATGGTCTCTCAGAAGAAAAAGTGGAAGTTAAAGGAACACCAAAAAGCCTTTTTGACATCTAATTAGATAGTTCAAAATCAGCTTTGGTCATAACGTTTGTGTCAAACAAACCTTAATATCGCGTGGGGCTCTATAAATAGGCATTAGGGAATACATGCTCGTCGGTATTAATAGACGGTGAGAAGGTACTCGATAAACAGCTCATAGCAAATGGTTTCTCTTATCAGTTTTCCACAATTGCTGGAACTTTTAAAGAAAAGTTGTCACTTGGGCCCAAACTGTCCCTGATAAATATCATACAAACTCTGTTTTTAAATTTGCCCATGTTTCTGTACCGATAGTGATGAAACACTTTAAGAGCCTAAATAGAAAAATGGCAACTGGGCAAGTCCGCCGAGAGGGGGGGGGGGGCAGGGGGGCATTTTGCCACGGGCCACAAACCTGAAGGACCCCCCGACTTAAGATAGAACCTAAAATTAAAACACATTAATATTACAAAATGTTGGGCTCAGTGTATTATTCGCACACTAGTCGAAAGTACGAGTGACAGTCATTGTTATTTTAAATTCTAAGATAATGTTGATATTGTTTGTAAAAAAAGTTTGTTTGTAAAACTTTTGCACAACGTTTTGAAGTACTTTATGCCTAGCAGATGTTTAAAACCATGACGTCATAGCGCCCAGAAAAAAATTTTGGTCCAATACGCCGTTTTTCAGACTCCAGTACACTCGACCATAGTCGAATACCCCATTTTCCGGCGGACTCGACCACGGTCGAATACGCCATTTTCCGGCGGACTCGCCCATGGTCTGATACGCCGTTTTCCAGCGGACTCGACCATGGTCGAATACGCCATTTTATACATACATAAACATACATAAACAATTTATTTACTGACGCATTT
Source organism: Dendronephthya gigantea (assembly GCF_004324835.1). Classification (NCBI taxonomy): domain Eukaryota; kingdom Metazoa; phylum Cnidaria; class Anthozoa; order Malacalcyonacea; family Nephtheidae; genus Dendronephthya; species Dendronephthya gigantea. Next base: position 556,594 of record NW_021163100.1, on the reverse strand, counting down.
CTCATCACCATTTAAACTGATGTTCTTCCTGAGAAGCGTCACAGAGATAAAAACATATTTACAAAAAAAAATTGAACTTTAAATGGAAGGTTTCTTAGAAGGTCTTTGATAATAGTGATTGATCAAACTAGGTTTCAAGATGCCTTTTAAAAGCACTTAAAGTAGTTGATAGCTTTATTTGCAACTGTAGATGGGGAATTCCATGTTAAAGCCCCACTATACTTAAAGGTTTTTTTAAGATATTCGCTCTTAGGTTTAGGGATAATCAAATCAGTTTCCCTATTTCGTAATTCATAGTTATTTTGAATATCATTCATTCTAATAAAAGACGCCCTTACGTTGGGAGCAGTGCGGTTACTTAAAACTTTAAACAATAAAATAGACTTGTAAGTCGTATAGTTTTGTAATGTCTTTCTTCAATATTTTTCCAAGTCAGAGCCTGGAGGATATCAGAGGAACGAGTTTCATAAGATGCCCCTGAAATAACTCTTGCAGCTCTGTTTTGAAGCTTTTGGAGTTTATCTCTTAACACAATGTAACATTAATACCACAGCGGCGAGCATGATAATCAAAATACGGTAGTATTATTGAATTTGAAATATTCAATAAAGTTTCTTTCATTACAAATGGTTTAGTTCTCCTCATTCCCAAGCACTTTGTTCTCATCATCACATTTACTAAGGAAAGTTTCAAATAAATCAAACAAATCAGATTCGGAGTGAGGAGGTCTATACCAAACACTTATAAAAGATTTCCCATGAGGCTTTGAAATTTCCACACAGATCATTTCATGGCACCCAGTAATTAAAACATTTCTCTCCAAATATGAATGATGCTCCCGAATATAAACAACCACACCGTCCCCAAATCTAGTGCGATCCTTTCTAATTATGTTATATCTGGGATTTGAATTTCATTATTATAATAATAACCAGAGAGGTGCTGAAATCACCTAACGCTCGCCTGCACTGTTTGTCTAGAATAAGGCTAAACTCTGTATGAAAGGTATCTGTATGAAGCACAAATTACCGATCTTTTTATTACAAATTACAAGGCTAAAATCCGCTTTGGAAGGTAATATTAAGCACAAACTTCAGATATTAGTTGTGACCTCAGAATTACTGGCCAAAACTGGCCTCGGAATTACATTAGTTTTATTTGTGACCAATATTTCTTCCGTTTCTCGCAATCCGCGCACGTGATATCAACAGGTAAGTTAACGGACCAGGCAAAAGGCCCTGCTTTAAGCCGGGCGCACACACAACGATTTTACGGTAGTTGGTCCATTCAGGTTTAGACATAGGCTATGTGCACACGAGCGTCGTTTTCAAGCGTTTTCAAAATCGTTTTTGCCCATTTTATTGTTTTGACGCCCTGTCCACACGTTCCAGGGAAAAATATGCTTTATCTTATAAGTTAGCTTCAACTTCTATTGTAAATTGACGGTGTTTCAAAATTCAAACCGTTTTGGCATGAAAACGAAAATGAAAACGCTCGAAAACGTTACCGTGTGCACATAGTCATATAGGCAGCCCTTGCCCAGACATGTTTTCCTTCTCGCGGCGCTCGCGCCTCGCGCGTGTACGCGAGTCTACTTGGTCTAATCTGACAAGTATAGATTGCCAGTCGCAACATTTTGATGAAAACATCAATCTAGACAATCTAGACAGGAATCGGCCGACTAAAATCGTCGTGTGTGCGCCTAGCTTTATGAAATAAACAAGATTGGATTTTTATATCTACACAAAAAAGGATTATGCATCAAACAACGAAAAGGTATGTACATAAATCTTATAGGTAGTTCAAAGGGCCCTCTCTACAATTTAACTGGCTTTAATAATATATTTGCATGTGTATCTACATAAATAATATGCAAATATATGTCACATGCGTTGCCATTTGCCTTTGCATTCCGAGCCTATCGGCTTTACTTATAAATACTTATGTGCTAAAGCTTGTAATTGCGAAATTGCGAATTATCTGACAATATTCTTTAAACTTTAACGTTGGACTATGTTTTATATATTTTCACTCCCTGAATGATTTCTATATTAAGCGATTGAATTTTGATACGGCATGTCACAACACAATCTCATAATTTATAATTGTACATGTACAATACAAACAAATGGTAGCATACAGGTGAAAATATTTGAAAGTTTCTCATTTGGCTTAGGGTTGTACAAATACTTATGTTAAATATGATTCAGCTACAACTTTGAACTAAAAAAGACAGGGCTACACAATAGCCCTGAAAATCGTAATGAGCGTGATAACTCTGGATAACTCTAACATTGACCTTATCATGATGCTAATAAGCTTAACATTTGCCTTATCATTTGATAATTTTGAGCAAAGCTCTCTTTATTATTGTATAAATGTGTACCAAATGGCAATGAATAGTCACAATGCATATCAATGACTTATATTTATGATGATTCCTCTGATGTAAAGCCATAATATTTAAAAAATATAGCATCTTAACATTGACCTTATCATTATGCTAATTAGCTTAACATTCACCTTATCATTTGATAATTTTGAACAAAATTCCCATTATTTTTGTGTAAATGTGTACTAAATGTTACCATATAGTCACAAGACATATCGATGAGCTATATTTATAAAGAATCATCTAATGCAAAGCCAAAATATTTAAAAAAAAATATAACATCTTAACATTGACCTTATCATTATGCTAATTAGCTTAACTATTCACCTTATCATTTGATAATTTTGAGCAAAACTCTCTTTATTATTGTATAAATGCGTACCAAATGGCACTAAATAGTCACAATGCATATTGATGACTTATATTGATAATGATTCCTCTGATGTAAAGCCAAAGTATAGAAAAAATATAGCATGTTAACAATTTGACCTTATCATTATATTTTGTTGTATAATGTTCACTCCTCCCTGGTAAATGGTTCTTTTTCAACAAATAGACTCCTTAAGTAGATAAGTTGAAAATAATGGGAAAATAAAAGTGGCATCTTAACATTCTACTTATCATGTAGTGTGGACGCGGACGGGGACGGTGACGGTGACGGGGACGGGGACGGGGACGGGGGGGACGGGGGACGGGGACGGGGACGGGACGGGACGGGGACGGGACGGGGACGGGGACGGGGACGGGGACGCGGACGCCAAGACTATAGCAATAGCTCTCTTGCACTAAAGTGCAGGCGAGCTAAAAATGCCTCTAGCTAGCTCCTATGCTGTCAGCTCTTTCGCTGTTGATTCTGTATTTTCAATATCTCTCGGGTGGTTTGATGATAGTTTGCATTTTAACTTATTAATGAATCACAAAATGTACGCTGTTACTAGCAATAGCCCCGGAAGGCTGCTGAAGTGGTCAAAATTCATAATTACGTCTAGATTTATCTTCGTGGGCTCTTTGATTCTGCTAAATGAGGGAGCGAACGATAACGGACGAGTTCTTAACGGTTTCCTTCATTACACTTTCATTCATCGAGCTGCCTGCTGGATTCTTCGGCCATTTATTTTTCAGGTAGACTGGACCCCGGTCACCACACTGGATTTGACACGAGATCACTCGTTGACACCCCTAAGTCGTATTGATTCCAAGGTTTGTCACGTGTGATCCATCAAAGAACGGCTCTTGAGTGTGTCTAATTGAACATATCAAGGTTTAGATTTGTTGAAAGCAGAGGCGGATCTAGGGTAAGTCCAGTCAGTCGCCCGACGACGTATTTTTGGCAGTAAAAATGACAATTAAATATTCAAATTTATCTTGAAATATGAATAATTAACCTCATTCAAGATTATAATAAGAATTATAATCATATCCAGTTTACAGGTTCAGTTTCAGAAAAACAATATTCTTTTATCCAGAGCAGCGGTAAAACGCAAAAAACTCGCAGAATCGGGTAAGTCAGCCGGCTCATTTGATTGGTCGATAAGCCATTTGGATTTATCTCGACTGATTTGTGGGGTGGCCGGACTGATTTGCACCTTAAGGGGGCCAAATCAGTCCATTTCTTGCATTACGATTGGTCAGTTTGAATTTACCGGACTTATCTCGACTGATTTGCGGGGAGGCCGGACTGACTTGCGACGAAAAAACACTTGCTGGAGCAATGCGTGGGACTTTCGTGGACTGCGTGGAGTCACGTCAAAAAGGGACAGCGAATTATAAGGAAAAAACAAAGAGTGGATGTGTCATAGCAACTCGCAACCAACATCGCGGCCGTATATTTTCAAATCATCAAAGTTTATATCCTCATATTTTTGTGAAAAAAAGGCAAAAATACGATAAGATTCTACCATGAAATATAACATCAGACGTCTCATACGACTTCCGAAGTTTTATGTTTAGTTTTATATATATATATATATATATATATATATATATATAATTATATATATATATATATAACAAAATATTTACGAAGGAAATAAGAAATTTATGTAATGTGATTTTATAAATAGACTACTAAGGCAAGGTGTACCCCCAAGGGGACGATAATTAAAAATCTTATATTATGGGCTGTGCGTCCTATCTAAAAGACCGACAGGTAATGGATGGCACGCAATATGGGAAAGGTGGTGAATGGCCAACAGCAAATCGAAAACTAACAAAGACCGAATACCCAAACCACAAACGGTCAGTTTAAGCGTGACATCGCAAAAGACAGAGCTCCTTGAAAGTTGAACCCACCTCCTCCCCAAAGCCTCCGCTAACAATTATGTACATTGGACGATTTACCATAGCTGATATATATATAGAGGGAGGAACGTTATATCTTAATTAGTGATGGTCGTAAGCCGTATCTACAGGTGCTGGCGGTAATTTGCCTCCACCCTTTTCTGAGCGTAAATATTTGGAATTTTAATGCAATGTATTAATAAATATCGTTTTGTTTAACAGAAATAAAGCGGCTAGGAGAACCATTACTCCTAGCCAAAATTATCCCAAAACGGCGTAAAATCTAATGTGTCTTTATTGATGCTCAGAAAACTGAGCTGCGGAAAGGGTATGCAAAATTCATGGCTGGCAATATATCTATGCGTAAATAAATCACATTACAAAAATATATATATATATATATATATATATATATACACCCATTTGCAAAAACGTTGGCCGCAGATAGATTGATAGATAGATACTCGAAATCTAATTAGAATTGCATATGATGTGTAATATGATTGAAATCCCATGCAAATGTGATTATATGCATTTCTATATATATATATATATATATATATATATATATATATATATATATATATATAATTATTCCATATTTATGAATATATAAATAATATGAAAATATGTTTATAAGTTTCTTCAAAATTTTGCGAAATGACAGTTATGCAGGTTTAAAAATACAAATATTTGTATCGACCAATCAAGAGCTTAGTAGTTTACTCTTGCGCATTTGCATAACGTAGAAGACCGTCCATGGCGTGAGGCCATTGCATAATTGCGGACAACATTGATATCGCCTTTGCACATCCTGGGTGTAATAATCCGAGCGGAATTAGTACCCTCGCACGGTGCTCCGCACCGGCTCGGGGATTACAAGGAAGCCATCTTTGATTGCGAAATCCTAGCATTATCCAATCAATCCTAGCATAAAGGTATATTTTATTGAATTTTTCAGATATGAGTGGCATGGCGGCCGTTGTATGTTCACACTTCAATCATTATTCAATTCTTTAGAATTTTTTTTTTCATAGTATATGTCTGGACATGAAGTGTCGAAGTCATCTCAAATAATATTATAATAATTTACAGTTTATTTCAGCTGTTCTTTCATCGTAAAATTCGGAAGGCGACGAACTTCCCAACGAACTTGCGAAACGAATTCGGAATCTCGCAAATTCGATTTACATGCAATTTCACAGTAGTAGACGAGTTATCTCCGTGGATGTTAACGTTTAAGGAAAAGTTGGATGGAGAAACTAATTCAAAATTGTTTTAAACGTTAAGCTTGAAGCGAACGGGTTTAGCCCAAGAAACTATAGTTTGAATAAAGCAAATATTATTGCAACCAACGAAATTTTGTTTTTAAACATGACAGTTATTTGTTCTTTTGTCAAAAATTTCTTCACAGAGAACGTCTAGTTTGTATAAAAGTAAACTTTTTTGTGCCCAACGAGGATAATTTGAAGGGGCACATATTCATAAATTATATTCATGTTGTACAAGATTAATTTATTTTCAAATCCATTGTCTTTACAGTCTGTTAAAATGAATATATGAATATGCATGCATGTGTACGTACGTACGTGCTAAAAACGCGACAGTGGAAAGCAGCCTTAAGGCTGTTTTCCACTACGCGTTTTTCATACGCACGTACACGCACGTAAAAGTCGAAATCCTTATACACACCTGTATAAATCGAAGGAATTTAGTTTTCTGCATATTTTAGTATGCATTAGTCGAACTAGATGTTAAATAATAAAAATTTAAAAGCATTTAAAATTTTCCGTACGTGTACATCCGTATAAAAAAACGTGTAAGTGGAAAGCAGCCTTTTTTATACGCACGCACACAAACGGAGAATTTTAAATGCTTTTAAATTTTAGTATTTAACATCTAGGTCGACTAATGCATACTCAAAATATGCTGAAAACTAAGTTCCTTCGATTTATTCACTTAGTTTTCTCAAAGGTAACATGTATAAGGATTTAGGCTTTATATACGTGCGTGTATATATGTACACGCACGTAAAAGTTTAAGTGCTTTTAATTTTTTATTATTCAACATCTAGGTCAGCAAATGCATACTAAGCTACGCGGAAAACTAAGTACTTTCGATTTATTAATTTCGTTTTTTTAAAGATAACTTATAGGCTATAAGCATTTAGACTTTTACGTGCGTGTACGTGCGTATGAAAAACGCGACAATGGAAAACAGCCCTTAAGTGCAAAGCAGCCTTAATCAGCGTAACGCGTGGTAATGGCGTAACCGCGTAATGACAAACAGCGTAATTATAATGGCGCGATGTTCGCGAATTGAAATGCTAAACTGTTGGTACGAAATTGTTATATTAAATTATTATATATTGAAATAAACATATTACCAACAAGCAAATTATAGGTACTAACTTGTCAATTGAGTTACAGGTTAACCTAACATATTATATATATACTATAGCCTATATATATATATATATATATTAATATATATATATATATATATATATATATATTATATAATATACTATTATATATATATATATATATATATATGTATAGGTTATCACATGAGGGGCGAGGTGATATCAGTTTTATCGCTTGAGGGACGATATCATAAATGTCACGAGTGAGCGCAGCGAACGAGGGTCATTTATGATATCGTCCTGAAAGCGATAAAACTGATATCACCTCGTCCCGATTGTGATAACCTGTTTATCACATACTTCCTTTTTTTCTATAAAGCAATCGACATCGACTGAAACAAACCTCGAACTGCTCGAGTCAGCCATCTTTGTTTTGACAGCGGCAAATGCAGCGGGACAAAAAGCGATATCAGTGACAAAAAGCGATATCAGTGACAAAAAGCGATATCAGTGACGATATCGTTTTTATGTCACCCTGTTATCGCCCTGATAAAGGCACAAGTATGTGATAAATATATATATATATATATATATATATATATATATATATATATATATATATATATATATATATATATATACACCCATTTGCAAAAACATTGGCCGCAGATAGATAGATAGATAGATACTCGAAGTCTCATTAGAATTGCATATGATTAGATTTGCATGGAATTTCAATCATATTACACAACATATGCAATTCTAATTAGATTTCGAGTATCTATCTATCTATCTATCTGCGGCCAACGTTTTTGCAAATAGGTGTATATATATATATATTTTCAAGTAGAGTTTGAAATTTCTTCATTTTATACTTCATATATATACTATATCGTATATATAAGCAATTTTTGTATACTTTTCACGCAAGTGGTTAACTAATTTAGTTACACTCTTTCGGCCATAATACAAAAGTATAAAAAATTTTCCAATTTCTCTTGGCTATATCTTCGGTACTTTACATCATTTTGCAGCAAAACTATTTTGGCAATTTTACTAAGTTTAGATTAAAAGTTAGTCTATTGTGCAAGTGGTCTATTCGCGAGTTTGAGACCATTACGTATTCGCTGCTTGTCATTGCGCGTTTACGCCGCCATTACGCTGATTACCAACACCTGGCGCACGCCCATGAAAATTAAAACATCAGTCATATCAGAAGTTCTATGAAGTATACAAACTATTGGCTTTTCTAACTATTTCAATTTCCATGAGATGTGTCCATGCTATGTTTTATTTTAACGCGCTTTTGAACTGCATAAAGGTGTTTTATTGAGTTTTTCACATATTAGTGACATTAATTGTGGCCGTTTGTGTGCTTACGAAACCTATTGGCAGCTCGTCAATATCTTATGAAGTTAGCTATATATATTTGCATGTGCCCATCAAATAACCCAAACAATAAGTGAGGCAAATAGCGAGGAATCACCTGCGATTTTCTGTCTATACCCCAGGATTGTTAATAAATTATTTATTGTTGCTTCCTGAACAGTGAAATTTCAAAGATCTGAAGCTGACTATTATACAGGTATGTTGCTGTAAGAAGATATGTAATAATTCTTAGTACTATCCGAATCTAACACTTTGTATAATTATATATGTACATGCGACGGCGGATGGCAAGAAAAAAAATTGGCCTAGACACCGGGGCGAATTTTAAGCATCATGAGTATATCAATTCCAACTTAAAATAAAATCGATTATTACTAAGCTGTACCAGTAGCAAGATAAAGTCGAAACAAAAAGTTTTAAAGCGCTTCATGCATGAGATCTTCGCGGACAATTTGTTGCAATGCTCAAATATATAAATTATGCAGATTAATTGTTTTATCTACGTGCCCGACATAGGTTTTATGCAGTTGATCAACTATTTAATTGTTATTTGTGTTAACCTGAAGGCTGAATGCGTATCAAACCCACCATTGAGCGCTTAACATCTAACTCGCCAGCAGGGCGTCTAGAAGCATGGCAGATGCATCTGACGTGTATGTATTCGTCTTAGGACGCTTTCTACTAGATTGAATTTTTCGATCGAACGATAATCTTTTCAGTTGTGACCAGTGAATCTTTAAAGGTTCCATCGAAAAATAGACGCAATTGTTTGGTACGTATATGCGTTTAGGATACTTGGAGTACCCCGTGCTGCTAAGCCTGGCGCACACCAGTGGACTTAGCACGGACACATATCGCTCGTAAAAATTGTCTTTTACGCAGATTTTTGGTCTGCAAATAAATGGATAACATCTTCATACAAACTGTAACATAACTAACTTGAACTTAGCTAAAAAGAACACATGGCTAAACGAAATCAACACAAACCAATCATATTTGGCAACTGTAAAGCAGTTTTACAAACGGTTAATGGTTACTTGCTGCAAACCTTGTCTTGGTGAAGAAGAGGAAGAGACTGAATTTTAAACGAGGATGGACCGAGTTTTTTACAGACAGAAAGCAATGGGAAAGAGAATGTTTAATTAATGATACTAGAAAAATGTCACCCTGCTGTAATGAGACAGCTGACTATCTTGAAGAGAGATATGAAAAATACATCAAGTCGTGTCCCATTTTGGGTATGTTCTTATGACAATCAGTATCTATTTTTCAGCTTTCTGAAAAGTGCGTATTTGCTGTTTTATTCAGGGCGCATAAATGACTTAATTCCAAATGTAATGAATCGAATGACTGTAATTCTAAATGCAAACCACTCAAACCAGTCGGGGAACCTGTGTTATGTGGGATAGTCTATTTGGCGCGGGTCGCGGGTCAACCAAAACTGGCGCGTTGTTCCGGTTGGCACAGGTGTATTTTTCCGGTTGGCACGGGTATCTTTCTCCGGTATAAACAAATACTCGCTCGTCCTGTTCTCCACGATTTCTTTTCTGCAACCTCTGCACCTTGGGATTGGTCCCTTTTTCTTTTCCTTTCGTTTTAATGTCCATTTGCCATTACGCCTATCATTTTGCAGAAGATTCATTACAAACTCTTGTCTGCTTTGCTGTCTTTCACCTTCTACATGTTTTAAATTGTGATGAAAATGGTTTATATATATTGCTGCAAATTTTACACTTTACCGTACCCGAGCAATCACTGAATACACATACACCATCAAACGCAATAAGAGAACGAAAAAACACGCCATCAAAATACCCCCAATCAAATAGTTGAATTACACGGGTACCGTAAACTGTAAAGTACCCATATTGCTTTTAAAATTGAAAAATTTAAATTGAGTTTGTCGAGCAGCAATTTACCAGTTCATTGACACAAATCATCCCAAACCATTTAACACAATTTAATACCTACCTTAAACTCGGAAATATTCCAGCAATCGAATTCAAACGAATTAAATTTTCCTCATAAATTCTTATACTGTAAAATACAGCGGCAGACCGCGAGCGAGAACAGAACGAGCGAGTATTTGTTTATACCGGAGAAAGATACCCGTGCCAACCGGAGAAATACACCTGTTCCAACCGGAACAATTACCCACGCCAACCGGAATAATCATCCGCGCTAATTTTGTTCGACCCGCGCCAATTTTGTTCGACCCGCGCCAGTTTTGGTTGACCCGCGACCCGCGCCAAATCGACTATCCCGTGTAATGTGCTATAATTATGCTGTGTCATATGCTTGGCTAAATGTCAGGCGCCCCCAATGGCTTAAGGAGACATCTGCAATGTGCAGGTGTCTTTCTGAACCGTTCATTCGCTCTATTTGCAGCAAATATTGAACATCACTAAGGAGGTTATTCTAAGCTGGGGTAATTGAGAGCGTGTTTTACTCACAAAAGTATGATAGCATGATTGCTTTAACATGATCAGAAATTTGCGCAATACCGATACATGCATGTGCACCTAGCAGATTTTAACGCAATATGATAAATGGTAATGGTCTTTATTACACATATTAATAGCAGTTACGCTGAATTACTGATGTCTTTACACTTTTAAGAATTATGCATTATTTAATGTTAAAAAATATGCCTAGAGCATGAAACATTATACTAATAAAACTTTATAACTATTAAGATATACATATATACAATCGAGTGATCATCAAAATATTAATAAACTTAATTCTAGGAAGTATATAAATCAAATAATTCTGGGAAGTACAAATTGAGTTCATAATATTTACAAGTTAAACTACCATTATATCTATTCATTTCATATACTAGTGGACTACGACTGAATCTTTCAGTTTTATACATAGAAATAATAGACATAGAATGCGTATTGATACCTCTTCCCTTATAAAAAATTATCTCCAAAGATGGCGGATTTATAAGGGCATTTTTCCTCGTTTCAGACTCCTGCGAGGAGTTTTTTGTGCGCGGTCGCGACGACCGAGATATGAATATAAGTGAGTTTGAGAGAAAAGCTTGTTTTTGTTTTTGTTTTTGTCACGCACTGGAGCATTAACTGGTTTTGGTTTTGACTACATTGTTTCATGAATTGACTGATGGAGTCTGATAGCTGTTCCTAGCTCTCGATCAATCTTGTTTCAAGCGTACATAAGTCATAATACGGAAAAAATGGAATCCTGCTTCGCTGTCGACATTAAAACGCAGTATTTATTGTGTGAAAAATGAAATTTACCTACACAAAGACAAGGCATAACTTTTAAAGTGCGGAGTACATGATTAACACTTGATCTCCTCTGGTACTGAGGTACGCTAAATGATGTTTTTGATTGTATTAAACTCGTTTTATGTGTTATTATTTATTCACAAAATGCACGAGAAGCGAAATAAAATATAGTCATAGTCATTTCTCTTCGCACGGCTTCAACTATTTATTCAGAAAGCGCTCATTTTTACGTGGAAACCTGTTAAAAATCTATACGGAGTGATATGTTTTTCATAGCTAGGCAAAAAGGTTTTTAACCATTTATCGTTGCATCAAAGCAAGGTCATGGGACAAATAATCAAGTTCAAGCCAAAAAACAATTTATGTAAACAAACAATTGCATGTAAAAAAACTCAAAAAAACAAAGCACAGTTGAAAAATTCGCTGGACAATAGTAATTGACAACCTATTACAATAAACATTATTCTCTACTAACTATATTTTCTACATAACAATGAGTATATAATATGGCGATAGGCCTGTAGTTTGTTTTTGTGTGCTCAACGGTGAAAATCGACTCTTTCTCGATTATCGATTATCGCTTTTTCTGTGTTTTTTTTCTGTTCTGCAACTTAATGCCGAACTGGGTTTGGCATTTTTGCCTCTGTGTGCTAATAATTGACTGTAAAAATTAATATGCCTTTACCCGAAATTTAAGTTTTGAATTAAAAGTTTGTTTGAAAGATTTCTCACTCCTCGCGAGATTCAAAATGGCGCATTTATAAGGGCACAGCATGAAAAAAATATGGGACACGTATTCGTGATAAGTACGCATTCTATGTCTATTATTTCTATGGTTTTATATGAGAAATTGTAGAGTTTCTCTGGGTTTGTTCTAGTTTCCTTGCCTCTCACCTCCGATTATATTACTCTGGGTGAATCAGCTTAAATAAAAGAGAGTCTGAAGAGTGCCAAGACAATTTTTTCACCTGTTTTGCCCCCATACAAAACATGTATTCTCCGCTATTTATTTCCATACCAACTCTCCTGACGAAGGCCCTCAGGTCGAAACGTCGAGAAGTGTTTTGTCTATTTTAGGCAGTTGTTATACCAAATTTGATACTAAGTTGTTTCTGTGGTTGTTTGAAGACGCTGCCACGCTGCTCCCTGGTTATCTTGGAACTTATTTGAATATGTTTGATAAAATTAACTGAATTGAATAATTTTAATTTATTAGAAGGAAAATGCAAATGCAATTTCCAAGATCAAAGAGTAGATGGTTTTGCCAACGGTGACATGTCCAACCCAGTATCATGGACGAAGCCAAATATTTCATGCACACATAAATATCAACTTCATCAACTCAAAGTGGTACCAAACCTAAGATCACCACACAGCTTCTCTGAGGGTTTAAATAAAATCGAGTATGTATTTAAACTTTATGGAGGACTGGAGAAATCGTGTATAATTATGGTCTATATTCACACCTGTGATTCTAAAAGTGAGTATTACTTGTCTAATTCTCTCCTATCATTCCTAATTACCCATAGGGATCAAACGTCTATTTAATAAACATGCAACGACAAGAAAAAGAGTTTATGCAATTTTCCTTTGCATCATGTAATGCGATTATAATTTTCAGATATGTTAATTTTTAAAAGGTGTTCGAAATGCAAAGAAAACGACAAAACGTTAGAAGCTCGCAAGAAATGTTCGTAGCTATATTTCAACTTTAGAATTGTATTGCAAAGTGCAAGGGAAATTGCTTAGTGTAAAACCGCGCCTTAAATGGAAAGATATGATCAAATTCTCGATCGTATTTTTTTAAATAACGATTTTGTTGTTTGTTCACCATGTATACCATCCCTGTCTCAATTTCGTGTAAAGTTTGTATTTTAATAATTTTAATTTGTTTTAGAAAACAAAAAGGGGAGCAAGAAAAAGATCCAAACAAAAGGTAGAAAACTATATCGCAAATTCTTGAATTATATATTAATATGTATATTATATTGCATGAATCAGTTAGTATTACTGTTTGAATGCCATATATGGCCGTTGCAGTTTGATGTCATATGATAAATTATTTTAATTGTAAACAAAAAAATAATAGTCAATAGCAATTCATGCATTTAGATTCTGTCTGATGAATTACTGTAACCGCGTGTCCAATCTTCTTATTACACTATTGCGGTCTGTGCTGATTGCAAATAACATAGTTTGCCTAATTTTGAAGACGCCCGACCTGAATCATTTAAATAACGTTGCTGACACCAAGAGAATTCGACATTGAATTAAACAATACATTGACTTTGGAAAAACGTATAGATGTATTATCTGGTTGAAATAATTTAATTGCAGAGCCTTCTACAACCTAAACTGGTGTGCAGTTTTAACCTTCATAGCGTACAGTTACTCTAGAATAGTTGGCATTATTATTATATATACAATCTCCGTTTTGATTGGTTAGGCACCTGCAAAATTAATAATTCCTGACTTCAAATTTAAAATAATTCCTGTTTTTCGGAATTGTGACGTCATATCTACCAATAACAGTTTCTAAGTTTCTACAATAGTTAACGCCAGCAATTTAATAGCCGGTTTAAAGAAAACAATGGTAATAAAATAATTTATTTATTAGCTAATTAAAAATATACTTCATCACTATTTTAGTAAGTTGAGATAAACAATAAAGTAATTATTGTATTCGTTTTTCCCGTGATAATGATTATCTTCTTCTGTCTTATACCACACGTATTCTTCCCGTTATTGAATATGCCTGTGAGGCTTTTCCCTGATTCACTTCCAAAATACTTATCTGACGAACTGGAAGGACATGGAAAACGGCCTGCAGAACTGATTATTTTGCCAAAAATCCGATATAAGGATGCTTCGGAAGATGTAGTTCTGACATTATGTCTCCATACAGTTAATGTTCATTGTAAACTTTTGGAAACTATAGGTCACGATTTTGAGAAAAAAAAAACACCATCCATTGCCTCCAGTAAAAGTCCTCAGAAGTAGGTTTGAGAGAGAAAACGAAGTTTTAAATTTCCAATATTTTAAAAGATTTAAAACCGATTTCATTATTTGTGCAGGGGGTGGTAAAAAAGGGCGCCTCAAGGAAACGTGGCACATCTGTATCTTTTTACTATAAATGAGGGTAGCGCCAATTAATTTTATTTATTTTTGCATATTTCTCCAGTTAGCTTTAGGAGCAATGGAAATTATGCATGTAATTGTTTGCCAAACAACTGTCTGATTTACGGCAAATTCTTCAGAAATGCGACCTATATTATTTGAACAATGAAATAGCTAATTAAAAGAGTTTGAATCATGTGTAAACTTGTGCTTTAACGACACTAAATGACATGATACAGTCCTCTGAACTTTGAATGTTTGCGTGGTAATGAAAATGTACTCAAACCCCGCCTATAATAAAGAGTTATACCTACAAATCTTGCGATATATCTACAATTTATCACCTATTAAACTGCCCGCACCCAATGAAATTTCAAAAACTAGTTAGAGTTTTCTAGGCCAGTTTGTATTGAATTAGTTATATGAATTATCTTTTTGGATATTATTATTTATACATAATGTAAAATATATCTTGGGTTTTAGACTAGAAAACATTTCGTGTAGTTTTTCTCACACCCTATTAATAGCTCTCTAACTATTAGCCTCTACATCACAATTTTGACTCACAAAGATATAAAACTGAATATAGACAAACGGGCATGATTTGTTTAGCGCTTTCTGATATAATCCAAACAACTGAACTGAGCTCATACTTTTTAAGGGTGGCTGCTTTTCACCATGCACCCCTGTAATTCGTGTAAATTTTTAAGTCTATCCAGCTTATTTTACTGTATAATAAAAAAGTGGGGGTTTTTAAAAGTCCCGCATGAACGATGAATTAAAAAATTATCGCTTATGTGCCAATATGATCGCTTTCATAATCATACGGATTGGCCAATAAAACACCCTAATTAGATAATAAACTCAATTCATTGTACTCTATACAGCGAAGCGCTAACACGCCTTTGCTTATTGCCCCATTAAATTGACTTTGCATGACAACGGACGAGCCTATAACGCGATAATGAATCAATGTATGCTATGCAGTTTCAGATTGCAAAAAAGATATTCTGGTTCTTTGGGACAATTCCAATTTTGCTGACTTTGACCCAAATATAAAAGAATTCCTAAAGAAGTTTATTAAAAATAAAAAACTGGACGTGAAGAGACGAGGAACTCGTCTTGGTTTTATCAGCTTCTCGAACTCCAAAGGAACTAGAGAAGTACTGAAAATTGGAAAAATTAAGAAAAGGAAGAAATTGATAAGGTGGCTGGATAGCTCTCCCTATGATTGGAAAAGCAATACGACAAAAAAGAGAAACGCATATAAGCTTGCCATCAATGTAAGCTAATCGTATTTAAAATTTTCTATAATGACTTTAGTTCTTGCCACTCAGTGCATGACCTTGCAATAGCGTTTTTATTAAGCCATTTTCAATTTAAAATTAAACCTCTTAATTTATCCTGCCTAATGCCTGTTTTCCACTAGCAATATTTTTCGCGCGAAGCGAATTTATTCCTTTGTATTTGAGCAATTCGTTCCAGATAGTTGCAGTTGAGAGCTCTGAAACAAAAGTAAAATGTCGTTTCACACGAAAATTATCGCTAATGGAAAACCGGCTTAAAGGTGACTAATGTCACTATTGATCATTACTAAGATAACAAAAAAATTCGAATGATAACAAAAAAATTTGAATTCTTTTTCATAGGCGTTGACCAACAGCAGGCGCAAAAATTTCCGTCCTAACGTCGACGATGTCATTTTGTTGTTAATGTTAAACAATGGGACGGAGAATGGCCTAAAAATTCAAGCTAGCGTTTTTGATAAATTAATGACACAGAAGAACAAAACAGTCACCATTGTCGGCTTATCTGGTGATATTGTAAGTCAGCTCAAAGACTGGAAACTTTACCTTAAACGCTGGTCGTTACAACAGCTAGTGGCGGAATCAGTAATAACGAGCAGCTTGGACGGAGTGGTAAATAAAACCGTCGATGCTTTATGCGCTTCATTTATAGGTAAGTCCTGGTGACGATTTTGGTTATGTAAAAACAAACTACGTAGCACCTGATTTCACATTTATCCCACATTGCTTTAACTTTTGCATATGGATTGCCACCAATCATGCAGTTAAAACGAGCGGAAAAAGTTTTTCTTCTTCGAATGAACATTAATCACGTTGGTCCAAATTATTCCGAATAATACAAATATAACTAACATATTTCAAACAAAATACAATTTCCTGAGCTAACCTGACCTAAACTTATATTATGAAATGACACAAAACTCAAATCAGTTTTATTATATTTTACCGAATATATTATAGGTAATGTTTCCATCATATTCAATACAAAAATAATCATAAAGCTAGTGTAAACATTGCCCTTTCAATTTTGCTGCATTATACCATTTCAGGAATTAAGTAATGGTTTTAAATCCAAGTTTGAAACGATTAAAACAGTACTAAATCTTCAGAGACAAAGGAAAAACCTGGCTCAAATTTTATTTTATTCTGTAATTGCAGTCGACGGCTAAAAGTTTTATAGCTACTTTAATATACTGTAGCCTGGTGTTTTTTTAGATCAAAATTCAAATTACACTTTCAAAAACACTTTTCGAAGTTAAAGCCAACTTAGGTGTAATAGCCTTTCACAGGTTGATGCGTTTGTGTAAAAAACCGAAAATTATACAAAGCTAGGCAAGGCAAGGCGTCTGGCGCGGAAATCTTCAACGATAAATTCATAATTGCCGCCATTTTACCTACCAAATTTCCGCGTGGGGGCCTGGATCATACTTACAAGAAAGGCTTCAGTGTCCGCCATCTCAGCTTCAAACTTCCGACAGAGTGAGCGTCCCAGTCTTATTTGAGTTCACTGTTTCTCTACTTCCAATCATCGGGCAGTATTTTGGTCACATGTATATATATATATATATATATATATATATATATATATATATATATATATATATATATATATATATATATATATATATATATATATGTATATATATGTAATTCTTCATACCGGTCTTATGAATTAGTAATTCATATATTAACCTTGATACAACTCTTCTTATTTAGTATTCATAACTTTGTTACACACATGCCTTAATAATATGCATTAAGCTTACAAGTTACAAACACGGTAAAATACTCGCGACCGATCTGTAGCGGTATCGACACTGGCGAGTGCGTAACACATTTTAACAGATCTGCATGCTTTCTTTTAAGGAAAATAATTACACATTTTTTTAATGTGGTTTTTGCAATCATACTAAAATGATCACCAATTTTCTTTTTCCATCAGGTGGATGTGAATGCATCGGTGTTAAAGAAATTACTGCGTATGCTCAACCAGGTTCACCCACAGGATTAGCCAATTGGACAGTACCGGAAATCACATGTTCTGATTATAAGAGAGGCGAAGTTGATCCACCTGGTGTCACGTCTCCTGAGCATTTTCCTCTTGGAAAGAACACAATTACTTATCCGCACTGGTCCAAGCCTGATGGAAAGATTGCTGCGTTTAAGTGTTTTGTCAACATTGACGTTGTTCGTAAGTATTTTATAATAATGTGCTTTTTTTATTTCCAAACATCATGAGTTTTATTAACGCTCCAATGTACGAAGAGTATTATCATTCGCACTTGTCATCTTCGAGCCCCAAGTTCATGTCAACGCGACAGGTAGGTCGGTAGAATGTTTATTTCTGAACTAACCCTAAATCAGTGCAAACTAAAGGTTGGTTCGATAATAAAAACATTAGCAAAATGAACATGCAAAAATTCAGTTATTTTTACTCAGTTTAAAAATACCTGTATTACTAACTATAAATGCAGATTCGTGTTGCTGAAATTAGTCGGTATTCCTGGATTTAAGCCGACAAAATTAAAATACGTAACATCATTTTTCTGCGTGATTAGGCTCGAAGGCCTCGAGGATGATACTTTAAAACTCAACAGTCAAATCTTTGAGCAATTCTTACTTGAATCTCCTACACGTGATCAGTTCTAGTTCCGGCCACGATTATCAACTTCTTCAAGAAACTCAAGAAGGTGCATCTCTAATAGGTTATTTGAGGATTTGTTAAAGCGAAAACCTTTATGTCAAGATCGGTGTAAGAATGTGACGTAATACGATATCTTTCGCTGAAGTTATTATCGCCATATTACCATTTGTCAGTTTCTTGCTATTCGCGATATTTCTGGCAAAACAAGCCTGTTTATTTTCGTAAAATGTGTTAAAAAGTTTTTATTTATACGCGAGGTAGTAGGATATTTACAATTTTTGACTAATGTTCTTAATGTTCGCTTCTTTACCAACTTTTGCTTCAAGTCTTCGTCGTTTAAGTCGTGTCTTCTTAGTCTGTTCTTGTCTTGTCGAGCTTCTTCAACGTCTCATATGGTTTTTACTCCGTTGGTCCACTGAAGGTTCGGGTGCAGTGCGCCTCCTTTTATAATGAAATTTGAGGGGATCTTGAAGACGCCCTGCAAAGTGGTGTGATTCACTCTATCCAATCAGCGTTGTAGGTTACAAGTGTGGGTTGGCGTTTATAGAAGCTCGGTCCAGCTCTCGTATTGGAGTTGGTCTTTTGCTCAATCGATCATTGTTAAAACTTGCTCCCAACTTAAAATATTTATCTTCAACTTTAAGTACAATTACAAAACTATTACTCTGTAAACCATATCTCAAACTTATAAACTATTTTACTAATTGTTTTTATGGAATTAAGCTTTTCGTGACGTAGGGCTTTAAATGTTTAACCAAGCAAAATATAACAAAGAAATGATTGACACAAACTAGTATCCGCCTAGAACTTATGTTCTTGAGTCGTGACACTTGAACCTTGTACGACAGTACTATTGTTTGGGAGGAAATCCCATGGGCTTTCACCTCATGACTGGAAAAGTAATTTTGTGATTCCGAAGGACCATAATAATATTTACTTTACACGTCATTTTAAATGTGACATGTTGTCCAAGTAATTTGCCATAACCAAGGACTAGGTCTAGGAGTATAGAATAAAGTTGAGGGTGGTGTTTCAATTTATTGTTTTATTTTTCAGTCGCGAAACTTTAGAAAACGTAATTGCTTGTAGCGGGAGCATTGAAACAATTTCGGTGTGCGTTTGCCGTTTTACCCCAGTATATTGTGTTTAAAAATGCTAAAATATCTTCAAAAGTTGACATCATGTTGTGTTTTGTTATACGTCATTTTGGGCAATAGTTTTCCTTATCTTTCTTGCAAACTAAGAAAATTGCAAATCCTTATGCACTCCTCGAGTGCCCATTTTTTTGAAAAGAACTTAAAGATTTAAAATTAGTAATATATTTGATGCTCCACAACAACTTTGATTTCTCCATCTAGCCTGTGAGTGTCCATGTTCGCCAACCGTGAAAAAAGTTGCAGAAGATGGGAAATTGGCTCTCGTCAGTTGGCGAGAACCCAAACCCAATTGTCCCACCACACCAAGCTCAGGCAACATAAACACAACCAGTGCATGGTTCTCTGTTGGTAATCACACGCTGGAGTACAACTACACGTACAGCAACAACTACACAACATTTGGTATTGAATGCAATGTGAGAATTGTTGTCACACCTGGTATGTTTCTAGCAAGTAATACCATGCAAGTCTCTTTGGCAGTCTCTCACCTTTTTACAGAGGGGTGGATCTAGTAAATTAATAATGACAATTGAACGAAATGGAGTGCTATATTACTGGCAAAATCAGGACCGCGTAGCACCCTTTCACGAGGAGTGCGATTAATCATTAATCACACTCCTCTTAACCAATAAAATTGCAGTATTTGCCCCTGATTACAGAAGGTATATAATTATACAATAACCATCTAGGCCACCCCCTGCTCTTACAGTAAAACCATTTACCTTTCTCGTAAATACATCGGTTTGCGGTTTAAATGCACGTAATATCAATCTTTCTCAATCAGGATTTATCTTCTCCTCCCCACACTCTCAAAAATCATGGCTGGCAAAAGTAAACAACGTTTTTTTTAATTGCTTTTCCAAAGCCGTTTTGTTGTAACCTCGCCTAGCGAAATTAAAAAAAACATAAAAGAAATTGCAATGAACAAAATATAGCCGTGTCGAAAACAAATATACAGAATTTTATCATAGATAAATTTATTGACTAATTTATACGTACATATTAATTAAAACGAGCGAAAAAGTTAGAAAATGATATTTCCTGTTGAAGTAATAACCCAGCCGGTGCGCAGCACTGTGGGAGGGTACTAATTCCGCCCGGAGATTAGGAATTACACCCGGAACCCGGGAGAACATAGCGGAGTCCAAAGTTGTCCAAATTCTATGTCATGGACAGTGGACGTTAAACGTTTAATAGTCATCGTACTTGTGCGCACGCGCAAAATCTCAACGAGTAAAGGCTGGTAATTAGCAACTTACTGATTGGCTTAGACAAAATGTTTGCATTTCAATGAAAAACGTCAGCAATTTAATTGTCATTTTGCAAAATATTTTTGAAAAAAATGCTTCGTAAACAGAATATGAAATGTGGAGTCAAATAAAATGATACAAACACTGGGAAGAGATTAAAGTGCCTATATCACTTGTGGAATCTTTACGCATTTGAAAAGAGCTTGAGAAATTAGTTTATAAGTTCTACAACCTTTTTTGATATAATTAAATAGTTTCGAAAATACGTCGATTCGGGGGACTGGGACTCAGGAATGATTTGCAAACACGCCGTCTTTTATAATGTAAACATGAAGAGTTTCACTGGTGATATAGTTTGCGCTTTTCAAGAAAAAAATGCGGGAACGGTGCGTTGTGTATGGCTATAGCAACTGGGCGAGTTTTTCTCAAAATATTTTACGTTATTGGAAGTTCGAAGTAAAATTACAATTGATGATATTATCTTTGACAAGAACTCGGTTCCTGAGTCCCAGGCCCCCGAGCACGACGGAAATTTAGGCAAATCGTCATGTTTAGATGTAAATATTTCCGAAACTACTTAATTATATCAAAAAGGGTTGTGTAACTTATAAACTAATTTTTTAAGCTCTATTCAAATCCGTAAAGATCCCACAAGTGATATAGGCACTTTAAGATATTACTAGCGGTGTCTACTTTGTTTAATTTATTTCGTGTTTGCTGTACGAATGCATTTTGATGAGCTTGGTTATAGGAAGTCAAGTTTTCGTCAGTCGTGGCGCTCGCGCGTGTACGCGAGTCTACTCTGTCACAGTTAATTCGGTCTATTAATAGACCGAGTGGACTCGCGCGAGCGCCACGAGAAGATTTCATTGCTGACTTGGTGTATGTTGATATCTGGATAAATATGAATATTATACTAAATGATAGTAGTTCTCTGTCTGCAAACAGAATTTTAATTTGCAGGAAATTGAAAAAGCAGGCTTCTTGCAAATTCTAGAGGTTCAAATAAGTAAAACTGCAAATTAAGGCAGGTTCTATAAGGCAAATGCTAAAGGTTCATAGAGTCAAATACACCATTATTTTACGCCTAGCTAAATTTTTTTGGCATGCCCTAGAAGTATTAAGCACGATAAACATTTCTGAATCAATGTGAAAATTTACAACTTAATATGATCATATACTGTTCACATTTTATATAAGAATTGGTCTTCCAAAAGTATGCATTGCAAATATTGCAGTTGTGTTCCATAAGTAAACTGAAATTGGGGTATTATTATATAAGATAAATAACTATAAAAATTGGTTATTAATATAGGACTATAACATAACTTGTACATGTTGCTATTTTGTTTTATTAGTGACCTCGGTAGAATGCCTACAGTTACAACCTTTCAGACTGTTAAATTTCTCTCCAAATTCAGTGACACATTAATAAAAGTGCAAATATATACTAGACAGGTTTAGCTCGCGTTGCTAGAATTAGATGTTAATTGACTAGCAATATGACCTGCTAAAACGCAAAAAATTAATATCAAATATGTCACAACTCATCCTTTGAACATCTAATATTCATACAAGCAAAATTTGAGAAATTATGTACTGATAGTACGTAGTTTGCCTGCTTGCAAACAGAATTTTAATTTGCAAGAAATTGAAAAAACAGACTTCTTGCAAATTCTAGAAGTTCGAATAAGGCACGAGGTACGAATACCATACTTATGATTTATTTCAACATTTTTTAAGCGAATTTTGCAATATAGTAGAAATTAAAAATCAAATCCACCTTTCGGTTTTCTCTGCGGCCATTTTTTATCCACAAATACTGATTCAACGGTTTTGTTCACTTTGGTTGCATAAAAATGACATACGGATCGATTAGCTGCTGTTAAAGTTCGTCGTCCCTCATTGGTTGCGAGCAAAAAAACTAACCTAACAAACTTTTAAACCCGATAGCAATGTATCTGCAAAAATTACTGTATTCCTCAAAGTTTAGCCGTGTTCTCTCACTGGGTATATAATATAAAAGCAATAATTTTTATACGAATTTTTATCCAGATAATGATAAATTCTGCACAGTCCAGATTTTTTCTTTAACAACATGAAAAAACTGTTTGTCTGCATGAGTACAGGCAGTTTAAACATATGCGAAGCATATTACACAATAAGCCTCGTTTCCATGTTGCGCTAAGGCGTGGTTACTAAGTTTCGCAATTGGTCTATACACTCTTGAACCCAATAATATTCGATTGTGAAAACGTCGAGAATCTATTGAACTGGAGCTCGGTGAGCCAAACTATGACGAAGG
The DNA here is from genome assembly GCF_004324835.1 of Dendronephthya gigantea. Taxonomy (NCBI): domain Eukaryota; kingdom Metazoa; phylum Cnidaria; class Anthozoa; order Malacalcyonacea; family Nephtheidae; genus Dendronephthya; species Dendronephthya gigantea. The sequence goes on along the minus strand of NW_021163100.1, from coordinate 533,131 downwards.
AAACGTGGATTTTAAGTCTTTTTTTGCTCTTGTGTTTTATAGCAGACAACGGCGGATGTTGCGGAGACGGAGGCATAACTAAGAGAAGAAGATTCCGGTAATTCTTTTTATTTTCGTTAGGCAATTTCAAAACACACTTTTCTTAAGATGTTTTCGATATGATTATTGTGTTGTCGTTCTCACCTGTTCATAACATTCGGCCTGTTGATAACATTCCGTTCGGAAGCGAACGGCAACTGCGATCGTATTTTCCCTTGTGATGGTTTGCGGTTTCTATTGGTCGACCGCAACCGAACCGCGACCGAACCGCAACAGCAGTATAGCTGTAGATTTGAAAACCAACAAATTTCCCTACTTGAGCATTTGGTTTAATTTGAATTATCTAAAAATTTGAGATTTAAGAAGCCTTAGTCTGCATGAAATGCACGTTTTTGTTCCCACGAGTCAGGTTTTTGTGCGCACAATTTTCGTAACTACAACTTGGTAGAATGAAAATCCAAAACACTTTCACCCTTTGAATGGATTACATGATAAATGTGATTGAGCTGCGAAATAATTTTCCATTCTCATTTTTTACAGGCGGCAGTATCTCAACGCAGTCTGTGACTCGAATTGTTTCCTTTCGGATGGAGTCGTGAAGTTCTCTCAGACATGTTTGAGAATGTATTGCAAAAAAACAAACAATGGCTGCAAGGCTCTCTACCGTTATTGAGTCCGATGTTTCTACTGGTTGACGTTGATAACCGTCCATGATGATGAAAAACATAGCGACGAACAATTAATCTAGAAGAAAGATAGATCATTTCTACTGCTGTGGAAATTAGAATTATATTACTTTATTTCATTTTAACCGCCCTTCTTTTCAAATGTTTCATTATATATGAAAATACAAAGCGATAAAAACTACTGTAATAAAAGATTGCAAAATCGCTCGGAATTGAATACATGTCTCTCTCCCATGCAATATCCGAATCGTAGTTATCGTGTCTCTTATACCGTTGTGCTTGACTCGATTGTGAACTTCTCGCACGAGCAAATCGACCATTGTATTTTTCGAAGGTAGTATGATTGGATTCTTGCCTTCTAAGCGGGCTGTAGAGTTGTTTATCCTTCCCTTGTATCTAATTACTCGATCTTCATCAAAATAAAGGCCGAAATGACGCACACGTTCTGCCGGAAGTCCATTGCTCTTTCCTTTTAGGAACTGGATTTCCTTTGAGAATGATGTCGATTGAATTGATTTAAGCCATAACGACTCAGCTACGTCTAGCTCACTATGCTGTCAGTTCTCTCGCTGTTGATTCTGTATTTTCAATATCTCTCGGGTTGTTTGATGATAGTTTCCATTTCAACTTATCAACGAATCTCAAACTGTACGCTGTTAGTAGCAATAGCCGCGGAAGTCTGCTGAAGTGGTCAAAATATATAATTATTACGTCTAGTTTATCTTATTGGGCTCTTTGATTCTGCTAATGAGGGAGCGGACGATAACGGACGAGTTCTCAACGGTTTCCTTCATCACACTTTCATTCATCGAGCTGCCTGCTGGATTCTTCGGCCATTTATTTTTCAGGTAGACTGGACCCCCGCCACCACACTGGATTTGACACGAGATCGCTCGTTGACACCCCTACGTCGTATTGATTCCAAGGTTTGTCACGTGTGATCCAACAAAGAACGGCTCTTGAGTCTGTCCAATTGAACATATCAAGGTTTAGATTTGTTGAAAGACACTTTTGTACGGTATTGATTAATCGAGTGAGGATAGTAGCTCCCAGTAGTTCCAGTCGCGGAATTGTTTGTTTCTTTAGAGGCGCTACCTTAGTCTTGGATGTTACGAGTCTTACATCAATATTAGCCTGCTCCGCAGGTATCTCTTAATAAGTATTTATATTAGGAATTTATATTTGACTTGGGTTAGTTGTGTGATGAGAGCGAGAAAAAAGATGTGCGAGGATGCCTGCCCCGACACAGCTAACCCAAGCCAAATATAAATGCCTAATATAAATACATAGCTGCGGAGGAGCCTAGTCCCCTAAGCAGGTTTGCTCACGATTGTCCTTCAACGCGAAGGAGTGAAAGGAGTTCGAAAGGAGCGAAGCTTTGAAAATGTATTTTGCAATAAATGTTCTTCGCCGATTGCTAACAAAGATTATCGCAGTGTTGTAAAGGATGTGAAAAGGAGACAATCAGTGCTAGAAATTAGGGAAAATAACGCGCATAATATAAAGACACAGTTAGACAAACTTGCCGCGGATATTTGAAATAAGTATAAAAGGCTAAGATCCGAAAAAGAACCATACAAGGCACCGGTTATTTCCGTGGAAAGGACAGAACCTTCTTTCACGTTGGCACACGAAATAAGCGTAATTCGCACGTCAGGAGGAACCAAACGGAAAGGTATATATGTCAAGCTTAACTAAATTTAAATATACAGCGCATATAATTTGATGTTAATTGTGGCCGTGCACTATTTATTAAATTATTTAAACAATTAGTCGCCTCAGGCTCAGTGATTTATACAAGCCTATATTCAATGAGCCGATTACTTCTAGGCAATTTCTTGGCATCTACGCTCAGTGCTTACCATATGTGACTAATTTACTTAAATATTGTCTTAGTCAGACAAGAAGTTACCAGAATGCAAGGGAATGCACCATCAAAAGCAACTCTTTTAAAACTGAACTCTTTATTGTTATGACTTAAATTGTTATAATTATATGTGCGGAAATCTCTGTAAGTTCATGAAATTCTAACTTCTACATGTATCACATGTAGTGCAATCACATGCAATGCAAGTTTCATATATTTTTTTTATTCCCTCCCATTAGATCCTTCTGTTACTATAAAGGTGTTACTCTGAAGGAGCAGAATTTGAATTTGTTTAGTATTGACTGGATGTATCCTGAAACTAAGAAAGTATGTCAAAAAGGTCTGACCAGATATTACCTTGCATGATTTGCTTTTTATTATGCATGCCAGGTCCATCTGTTAGCCATTGTAGCAAATCATATAATTCTAAAATTTCAAGAGGTGCTTGTACTGTATAACATATATACATGCATATATATGACCAAATTTTTATTTGCTATTTAATTAATTAACTAGCAGGAGTGTTTTATTAAGTTTAAGGCCTGGTTTTCACTTCAACCATATCCTAGTTAAATATAGAGTATTCCTTTGTTGAAAGTCATTACAATAAGGTATGCAACGCTTAACTATGATTGGAAAACAGTCCTAATATTACCTTACCCCTTATGTTATTACAGGCACACTAAAGTTACAGTTGTTACTAACTTTAGTATTATTTTTATATAGAAAGTCATAATGTAGAAAGTGATGATATTCCACCTCTTACAACATCCCCAATAAAATGCTGCACTGACCCTGGTAGGACCTTTTTAGTGGTGGGGCGAAATGACAAAAGGGACCTTGCGTCATGATTGCATGTATATATTTATAAAGAGGTAAATCAATTATGATTTTTGGCAAGATTAACCACGCTTGCTCTTGTCAGTTCAGTGGCAAGAGCATTGCACCGGCATCGTAAAAGCTTAGATTCGATTCCTGCCTGAGGACCTATAGTTGACACATTTTTCCTTCAACTGCTTCAACTGTTCCTGGCTTGAATTTGAAGTGTGTATAATTCCACTCGAAATTAAAACCCTTAAAACCTCTAGAATATATATATATATATATATATATATATTATATTATATATATAATATATATATATTATATATAGACACATATATATAGACACAGATATATAGACATATATATATATATATATATATATATATATATATATATATATATATATATATATATAAATATATATATAATATATATAATTATATATATATATATATATATATATATATATATATATATATACACCCATTTGCAAAAACGTTGGCCGCAGATAGATAGATAGATAGATACTCGAAGTCTAATTAGAATTGCATATGATTACATTTGCATGGGATTTCAATCATATTACACAACATATGCAATTCTAATTAGATTTCGAGTATCTATCTATCTATCTATCTGCGGCCAACGTTTTTGCAAATGGGTGTATATATATATATATATATATATATATATATATATATATATATATATATATATATATATATATATATATATATATATATATATATATATATATATAGACACCCATTTGCAAAAGCGTTGGCTGCAGGTAAATAGATAGATAGGTACTCAAAACCTAATTAGAGTAGCATGTGTAATGAATGAAATCCTTCATCAAAGCAATCATATTGAATTGTTTTTATAGCGCTTGCTGGTCTAGTGGATTTCATTTAGGCTGCTTTTGCACGATCAAATATTCTTTGACAAATTTCTGATCTTGACGTGTGTGATTGAGCGTATTCCAGTACAAAACAATATGGTTGCTCATTAAAGCGAATTTTAAAATACATTCATAACTGTCTACTTCTTTACATACAACAGGAAACGAAATTTGTCAAAGGGAATTTTGTCGTGTGAAAGCAACTAAAAGGCAAATAATAGGATGGAATTCAGCATGTTCATTAACCGTGTATTTGTTAATCACCGATCCTTGTTTGTACAAAGTGCTTTTTGTGCATGACATCACTCCCCTTGCGATAGTAACTTCTAGTATCAATACTAGTAATTCCGTTCCCTCTTTTTTTCGTCAAAATCAGAAACCAGCTGAGATGAGCCAGTTAAGGTTAAGATTCATGTTGATGTTCATTTAAACAATACTCCTAGAAGTTCATAATTACTCCGGAGTTGAAAATTCGGCTCAGTTTGTTTTGTTTTGGTTTTTTTTTCGTCGTCGCAAGTGTGTTTCGCGCGAAATATACCAGTATTTGAAATGTGTATGTGACTGTATTTATCTACATCCCAGTTTTGTCTCCCAGGAGTTGTGGTGCACAGCTTTGGCTAATTTTCCGATGCGCGATGCGATTTCGCTCGCACGATACGGCAATTTCTCCAAGAGGAACAAGTAAACCGTTCTTTTGATGCTGTTCGATTAAGTTTAGATTGAATTAGGGTAAGAATATATTTAATACATGGATTCTGGTCCTATTTTAATAATATTACTGCTATTTCGCCGTTAAAAAAGATGTGGTCGTGTATGGGCGCGTTGACACGTCGTAGTTTGCACAGGATTGAAGATTGAATATAACTATATAAGCGCCAATTCCAAAGGCAAAGTGTAAGACAAAGGGAACGTATCATGCGGTTTATTTACACATTTGAACAATTGAACTTCTATACTTTTTAAAGTACGATGTGCTTCTGAATTTCGCGATCGAACAACATTTAGGTTCGCAAGGCATCTAAATGATTATGAACTGTATTGTTTATATTCAGCAGCTTTATATTGAAGACTGGCACGTGCGCGGACGCCGGAGTTAACGCCAGAATAGGCGTCTTGTTATAAACTATAGTCCTTTAATTTGCTATGTTAACTGTATATTTAAGCGTGGCTCGGTATTAGCATATATTTGAAATCGCCTGGCGTTGTTCAGTCATAATAACGGTCGATTATTGTATTGTTTATTTGTATCAAGTATCAACCACGATTTATTTTACGAATTGATGTCGACTAACAAGCTGATTTAATACGTATATTTCGGAGTTCCTTAAACAGCTATAATGCATAATTATGCTAGATCTAGGCAGTAGGCGCCTCTTTATGTTTATGTCAGACAGTACGACGTTTGTATAATCATGAGCAATGCCGCCAAACCAATAGGGCATTATAGCATTTTATATAACTGATAACACAATGAAACACGCAATTTGATTGGTTAGTAGGCGTGCATGATGATGCAATCCTGCAAGGGAAAGTTAACAATGCCGCACAAAGATTTACAAAGATTAACCTACAGTGTAGAAATTTTTCGTATTGCATGTTGTCACAATATAGGAACGTTTATTTTCCTTAAAACATTTGACAAGATTTTCCATAATTTTTTACATAGGCAAGAAGCCTAGCTACGAGAATATAAAAGCGTAAAATTTGGTTTCCTTTTCACTCTATGTAACCGAGCTTTTGTTTAAAGTGGATCCTGTGAAAAATATAGTATTCATTTCCGCAGACTAAAAGCTATACGACGTGTAATTTTCTTGAGTCCGGTAATATGGGGTAGCACCAATACTGCATGTATTGAAGCTTTTTTATATTTCTATTTATGTGCTTTGAACGTCCTTAACGTGGGCGTCTCCACACAGTCTCCTGTTATGTTTTCCTCGTTATTGTTTCACATAGGCACAATGAGTGAGTTTCGAATGTTCAGTAAATTGTGTTCCGCAATTTGGTAATTAATTATTGCTATCTTCATAAACAATTTATTTCAATAGAATTTCCGGATGTGTTTTACACGCCCTGCATCTCTTTTGGGAGGGAACAAAAAGGCGCATACGCGTAACTATTGCTATTCTGTTCAGTCAAGGTTGGAGAGTAGAGAGAATTATCTTGTCTTGTTCTGCAGAATACTATCTAGACCATTTTGCAGAAGTTTTGCATTTCATACAGTTGCTAAAAATAAAATCCATTTCATCTGCAGATTAGTTGTTGATCCCTCTGCTGTGAAGACCGATAAAATTCGAGCCGCGGAGAAAATGGCTTCGAGATTTGCTGGTTTCAGAATGAGATGGTATGTATTCTTTGTCACCATCTTTGGGGTTTTTCGAGGACTTCATGGAGCAGATTTAAACCTCAAATGGAGACCAGAAGGTAAGCAAACCCATAGATTGTTCTTTAATATGCGCATAAAAATGTAACACCATGTACAGTTTGTAAATGTATCGAGAATAGCAGACACCGACTTGTGCATCTTGGCAAGTATAGGCATTAAATTTTTTTTTAAGTTCTTTTTTTAGGTTAGAATTTACATTTGCAAATATTTGTAAAAAGAGCGTAGCGAAAGTAACTGATAGAGAAGAGGTTATGAGGTTATTATGTGTACCCTACGTGTACTCAAAAATAATTAGTAATTATAAAACATCGCGTCAAAGACAAATCGCTTTATTAAATTCACACATTCAACATTATACAAGCTTATTTATATAAATAACGAGTGCTCAATTTTATTTAAGAGTTTCATTTTCGGTTTCATTTGGTAAAAACGTAATTTTTACCCTACGCGCGAGCGTTATGTTCGCGCTTATAAATATTAGATATTAGTGAACAAACTTAAAAAATCTCGTCAAATCCAAATCACTCAGGTATGGTCCCCATACTAGTTTCTCAATAATACTGGATCTTAATATTTACATTCAATTCTGAAGCAATTTTTAAACTCAACTAATAGCCGAGCTAACTTCTTGCTAATTCCCGTCTTGTTTGCTTCCTTCAGCTAAATCGTAACACCGTCAACCATGTGCAGCATATAAATTGATATAAATTTTTTGCATAGAAATTAGTTGTGACTTCAAATTTACAGGAGTTAATAAAACCCGATATTTTTTAATTTACATTTTTGCTAAACCTAAAGCTTATAATCTGGTGGTTAAAATGAACTGAATTTTAAACTTTAGAAACATAATTTCCTAGCTTTCCAATGTCATCATAAAGAAATTGTCATAATTATGTAAGAAATCACTTTGTATATATGTAAATACAACACATACAACTCACCTGTATGTACATACAACACATGTATAATATCTTTTGGTAGAGACCAGTGAAAGGCTCAGATATACGGCTATTTTCATAAAACGTTCACGAATGCAGCACAATATTTAGTTCATTTGGGGATTTTGCCATGAATAATCCATGTTGCTACAAAGCATTCACAGTGATGTTGTAATCAGTCATATATTCTCTCGAAATCTCTCGAATACTCAAATCGTAGAAAAGCACGTCCATGCACCAACCGTTATTAGAAGTAGGATGATACAAAAACTTGTGAATTCAAATTGAATAAGACATCCGACAATTATTTAAGACGTTTTAAGGAATATAAACGAGACAAACATTACCCCCAAGTATTTGGAGGAATGTGTTCACGTGGAATTACGACATCCCAGGCTGTTATGCAATAATATTACATAATAGATAAAAAAAGCATTATTGGATAAAAAGCCGCGTGGAGTAAACGATCATTGTGTCGGCTCAGGTTGCTTATGTTACTATCTTTATTATATATTTCGCTTTTTTTTCCTCACTATTCTATATTTAGAGCTGATGAACGCGTCTACTCGTGGCAATTGCATGTACTGAAATGTTTCTTAATTGAAGGGGGTTGGCTTTCGAATGGTTTTGTAGCCAGCCATCCATGCACAGCCGGAAAGTATATAACAATAAACTCTGTGGGTTGGCTTTTTTCTTCGGGAATTCGAGACTAACTTTTGTAGTCAAACCCATTATCGAGTGGTCCATTTTCCTTAAGACTTTCATTTCCGGTTTCAGTTCATATTTGAGAAAATTTTATCAACGCTACAATTGTCAAGTAGGAGGCATTTGCTTTGATATTATATTTGGAAATGATGATGAGGGAGATTTTTTTGTACCTGTGTTTTTGTTGTGAAACAAACATTGCATATTGAGCACATTCATCAGAAACACGAAACGTCATAATAGCAAATATATATTTTTCCACTTTTACGGAATGATATAACCGCAGAGACACGTAATACGTAGTGCTGATAACAGAGATTAATTAGTTTCAATGGACCTTTTCGGTAATTGCGTCATAACATTATCGTTTTAAATTTAGAACCGCCTTAAATGAGATGGATTTCACGTTTTACTCTCACAAGCTATGTGCAAAGATGCAAAACATCCTTTTATAACCCGTGCATGGAGATTTTTTTTTTCATTTTGAGTAATAAGTATGGAAATAAGCTATAATGCGGGAACGAGGCTCGCGGTCTTGGCCTCTCAGCCTTAATCTCATGTTATGGCTTATTTCCACATTTATTGGTCAAAATAAAAAAAAAAATGCATGTGTTGAAGAAGGATGTTTTGCATCTTTGTACGTGGTTGGTGAAAACTTGGTGAAAACTAAATTTAAAACTTTCTGATGTTAAAATGTTGTGAGGTAAAAAGTCTATTATACTGAAAAAGTCTATTATAAGCCCTCGAACAATTTTTTCTCTATTTGCAGGTATAGCTATATTAAACAATTGCAATGCACTTATTGATCAGCACATACTCAATGAATAAACTTGATTTCTCCAACTTTTGCTTTAATTTCTTAACTGTTTTGTGTAAATTTTTTTATGCACCATTAATAATATTACCAAAGCACGTGACGATTAAATATTATGCAATGTTAAAAATACCTCAATAATTATTAAATATGCATCTTCAGTAAATTAGAAACAATCGCGAAAAAGTCGCGCACAGTTACGCTCGCCTTCTCGCTCACCACTACCATATTATAAAATATTTTTAAAAGTAGAACTCTGCGGAGGAGAATGGCAGCCACCCTGAAATCAACAAATTAATCTTTATGCGCGAGCACACTGAAAATTTTCTTTACCAACAAAATTCGCGATGACGGCTGTTTCGAGATATGGTATTCTGACTGTGCTAAGAACGAGTTAAAAGCAAATCATATTTTGGGAAACGCTTGGGTTGTTGTCCGTCAGCTGAAATTATAATAATACGAAATTTACATAACGGAACAAAATCGTCGGGCTGTGCGTGGCTGAGCGAGCTAACCTTTATACGTTAAAAAATGACAGAATGTTCCTGTTATATTTCAGTAGAGACAGATTACCGGTACCTTAGTGTGTTTCAAGAACTCTGCATTCAAGTATATCGTTATTTACATCTGCCTAAAAAGGGAAATGCAGTTTCACTGCTAAATTCTTAAAAAAATTCTCCCTTTCAATTCAAAATAAATATGACTGATCAGACCATTTTAGCCGCTCAAAGGAAAGTGCTCTAAGTCACTTATGAAATTAGATAAATAGGAGTAGCCCTAATTCAGGTAGCCGAATAACGAAAATGTGAATTATTTTAATGCAGGAGATCAAAGTAATTATGGAAATCATTTCATCGTCGGATTTACTGCTCAACAACATCAAACATCTGGTTTCATTGGTTTGTCAATATTCGCACCGTACGAAACAAACTTAACAATACTAAGCAAACATCCAAGTGCATCATTGAGCTATGAAACTAATATCAAAGCGGGAAAGATATTCGAATACAAACTACCGATTGTTCTGCGAATGAAAGAGAATAAAGAACAAATGAACGGAATTGAAATTTTTTCAACTAGAAATATTTCAGTTGTTTGTGTCAATCATAACAGTGATTCGGCTGACGCATATCTTGCTTTACCAGTTAACACATTGGGGTTGAATTACGTGGTTGCATCCTATTCGCAGGGGAGTTTAGCTATAATATCAGCTTATGAAGAAAATGAAATTACCCTTCTACTCGTTAAAGGAGCTGTTTTAAATTTTCGAGGTCTTTTGTATGATGAAACGAGACCTCTACCCTATGCAACAGTAACCTTGACAAAACTTGAAGCTCTGCACATTTCGGGTTCGTCTGATTTATCTGGAACTATTGTTATCGCGAGCAAACCGGTGGCTGTGATATCAGGTTCCTACCTAGCAAAACCCCCTGGCTCTGAAGGACATCATGATATGCTGCAATCATTCCTAGTGCCCACAAACTTGTGGGGAAAACAGTACATCTTGAGTACTGTACGCTCGACTGATAAAACGAAAGGAGACCTTTTTCGCGTATTTACTTATCGAAATAATACCATCGTGAAAAGTGCTCAATGGACAAGGGTTTTGACATCCGGGGCATTCACGGAATTGGATTTAGGACACAATCTAGCATCATATGTCAACTGCAGTAAACCATGTCAAGTTGTTCAATACATCAGAGGGGAGACAGTTGATGGGAAATATGCTGACCCTTCGATGATAGTTCTGCCATCAGTAAACCAGTTCCAGTCCTACTACCATGTTACTCTTCCTTTCGGCTTTCAATATGATCACGATTCAGTTACGATAATGATAGACAATCAATACAGCGACAATGGGTTGTACGTCAATGCAATAAGATTAGACGGTGTGGGATGGAAGAAAATCGATGGAACAAAATATGTTTGGAAAGTATTAGCTTTCTCCGCTAATGACAGTGTTACAGTATATCATTCTTCTCCCACAGTGAAGTTTGGCTTACTTGTATTTGGTTGGAATAATGGCATTTCAAATGCTTATCCTGGAGGGCTAACTTTTTCTGGTTTTTCAAACGGTAAGTTGCACGCTTTATTTTGAATTTTGTTCAATGTCTATTATGTTATGTTTAATGTGTGCTATATTTAATTAGGATAAGCTTGGGGTTGATTTTCAGAAAAAGCGATATAGCTAAAAGGTTTTTCAAAAAAATCAAATTACAGAAAACTGCGTCGAAAGTATAAAACATTATTTTTTTTCTATCATAGCTCGACCATTTTACAAAATTCGTATGGCAACCGAATACGCTGTCGCATGCAAACACAGACCTAAAATTCGGTAAAAATTTACGAATCACAAATGAAACTACTATCATTTTCGCGACAATAAATTAGGTTTAATGTAAACGGACTACAATACCGAGATAAAAACTTTAACTTTATTTGCCAGTGTAAATTCACATTCTCCTTAACCTCTTCTCAGCAGTGAAGGATCCGCGGAAATTGAAACAGGGTCATTTCATTTATAAGAGCTTATCGTCGCACATGGTGATAAAATGATTTATTGTTTAATTTATGACTAATTTTTTCACCAATGCAATGAAAACAGTCGATCATTTCTTCGTTTAAAAAAACCGTTCTCGTTCGTTTAGGCAAAAAATGTTGACCTACAATTTCACCCATAAACTGGTCTTTTTTTCCTTTAATTTCTAGAAGTAAAAACATTCCTTTCACGAGTGCCATCTTATCATTCAAGATTCATGAGTAAGTATAGTACAAAATATATTTTAATAGCTCATGTGGAAATTCTTCATTGCACTCATTTTACGACCAACCTTAATTTTAAAACACTTATGTTAATGCTATACAGACTACTATTTAAGTGAAAAATTCATAGCCATAATGAAATTCCTGCAACCAAATACTACATCAATTGTATTAATTTTGCACAATCACTGAACTTAAAACGAAATTGACGACAATAGGAAGAGACGAAATTGTTTTTTCGAGATTTGACGTTCTCGACAAAATAAAAGCTACGTAGAAAAACGCCGTCCATTAACGGGATATGTTTGACAGATGTTCATGTTCGCTGAGAGTGAAAAGAATCATTTTTCAAATAAAATAAATAATGTACATCGCGAATAACCGAAAATTCTATTTATACTTAACGAAATTCCGACGCTACCTCGAAGAAGCAAAAATTCCGCGAAATAGTGTGAATTCAACATCAACACTGAATCAGTGAATGAACACGTAGAATTCTCGTGTATTTATGTCCTTTGTGACAAAAAATGTCTCCAAGATTTCGAAGAATACTATCCGTACAAAAATGTCATTCCTTTTATAGGCATGTCAGACAACTATGGGAAACATTTCATCGTTGGATTTACGGCCCTGTATGATAACAAGCAAGATGACTATATTGGAGTAACCATCCTCGCCCCATTCGACACAAATGTAACGTTCTTCAGCAATCAGTCCGGGAATTTATGGAACGAGACTGTCTATGTCGAAGGAGGGAAACATTTTGAACACAAATTGCCTATGAAGTTGCGAATGAACGAAAAGCTAGGTCATCTTCAGAAGGGCATAGAAATTTCATCAACAAGATACATCTCACTGATGTGCAGGAATAGAAATAACTATGCAGCTGATGGATACTTGGTTTTTCCAACGAGAGCACTTGGTTTAATTTATGTTGTGGCATCACATTTGCCGTACCACACCAAAGCGAATATCGCCGTGATATCAGCACATGACAACAACACAATCCTTGTTTTTCCAAAAAAGGATGCAGTTATAGAGTATCGCGATCTCACGTTTGACAAAGATCGACCATTACTGTACATACCGCTAAAGCTTGAAAGACATGAGGCGTTGTACATTTCAGCATCGTCAGATTTATCTGGGTCAGTAGTCATTGCAACGAAACCAGTGATGGTTATATCGAGCGTGGGATATTGGCAACGCTTCAAATTTCTGGAATCATCCCTATTACCTGTCTCGTTGTGGGGTCATCGATACATTTTGACGAGTGCAGGAAGAATGAATAAAGGTGGTGATACTTTTCGAATTTTCGCTTACGAAAATAACACCGCTGTTAAAACCGCTAAGTGGACCAAAGTCTTATCATCCGCGACCTACGCAGAATTGATATTAGGGCATGATTACGCATCGTATGTGAACTGCAGTAAACCATGTCAAGTAGTTCAATACATCGAACAACGAAGTGTCGATGGCAAACTTGCTAACTCTGCAATGCTAGTTGTACCATCAGTAAGCCAGTTTCTTTCATACTATCGTGTGACACTACCTGATGGTCCAAGACATCGTGACGCAATCACCATTGCTATCCAGGATAAAGATGTCGATGGATTATATATGAATGGAATGAAGCTGGATGGCTTGAAATGGAATCCGATCGGTGGAACAAGATATGTTTGGACAGTAATAAGTTTAACGCATCCACGCATATTTACAGTGTATCATGCTTCTACTGAAGTAAAATTTGGTCTCCTTGCTTTTGTTTGGAAAGCACAGGCTACTTATATCTATCCTGGGGGATTTGGTCTACATAACAATTCAAATGGTACAGGTGAAATTATATTACAAAATCTAAAGTCAATTAATATTAGATTTTTCTTCTCTTTAATATTCGCCGAATGAATATGATTGATTTGTTCAATTCTAACCACCATGTGCATGGCTTCAATTCTCACTTGCCAGAACTTTCCAGATTAATTATGTTTTTTGGAATTGAATATATAAATTTCCCGGTAGTGGAAGAACTACAAGACAAAGCAAAATCCAAAGATTAAAATCTTGGTTATGTCACGTCATTTCTTCGTGTGCCCACTTGCTATAAAGATGCATGCACGCAACCGTTGATTATAAAACATCTAGCAATGAATATAATCATATTGGACATTATTCCCTCTGCTAATAATCATGCCTTAACAGACCATTTTTCCAAATAGCGCGTATATAGCCTGCCTGACGATTTGTCCCGGTCCTTTGCTGTTGTTCGTTCAACTGTGAAAACAGTGATTTTTTAAAACTCACTGCCGTCAGATCGGATGACATTTCGAAGTGGTTTGCTGATTATAACTTGCGATTCCTGTTCGAATACTTGACCGATTTTAACAAAAATAGGCGCACTTTAAAGAAGAAATTGTCCTCAGTAGATACATGTTTTTTTTATATCAATATGTTGTCAATTCGCTAAGATATTCACTTTAAAGTGCATGTGCTTTTTATATTATTCAATATTGCACATCAAAGCGGCCTAATCCTTAAAATATTGCCCAAAATGCAAACGAACACCGGTTGCAGTGGTTTAGTTCACATATTCAGGATTATTTTGATATCTTTAGCGTCAAAATCGAGCCTTTAGAAGATTTTTGCCGTTTTTTTATATAAACATACATTGACTGCCTCGTACCCAGGCGCTTATTTAAAATTAGGCTTTTTAATATATTAAGCTTAAATGAAGTACTTAGCAAAGCGTAAAGCGCGAAGGTGTTCATGGGAAGATTGCGCCCTGGGGAGCGCCTGGCATATCTTGTATTCCGTCATGGCGGATGACGTAGTAAACGAAGTAAACGAAACACAAAAATGAGCATAAAGTTATTCAAACAATCTATATAGACCGGGAGCCCAGAGGGTCGAGCCTAGCTGGAAAGCAAACCAATTTTAATGCACATAGTGATGTTCTACATGCGTACGAATATACGAAAATGAACGTCTGCCGGGCATACGCTGGTGGGCGTGGTTAGGATGGGCACGTGAAAGATGCGAGAAAATCAGCTAGATCAGCTGTGAGATAACCGAATAAAATATTTGCCAAAATGTTCAGCATAACTTTTGTAGTTACAAATGTCCACTGCCAGACACATTGGGTGGTGGGTTGGCCCCGCCAGACAGCCTCGAAAGCCCACTCCCGAAATTTGTCTAGATCAGCTGTGAGATAACCAAATAAAATATTTTGCATGAGGTTCGGTATAACTCCATTAGTTCCAAATTGCCACTGCCAGACATTTCGAGTGGTGGATTGACCACGCCAGACAGCCTCGAATTCCCTCACCTCTAGAAAATTGTTCATGATCATCTATTTCTAGATAATCAGCAAATTATATACTTCGAAATATATATATATATATATATATATATATATATATATATATATATATAATATATATATATATATATATAATAGTTACCAAAGACTATTGTCAGACATTTCTGGTGGTGAATTGTTTTTAACTCAAAAATTTGAATATAACTCATCACAGTTAATAGAAATGAACTTATTTAAGCCTAGACTGTATACAATCGGCCTGAAAAGCAACAGTACAAAATATTTGCAGTCCATTTCTGTCCGACATTACCAATTGTAATCTACGCTGCGTCCAAGAATTATATGCAAAATAGTTTTTCCGCTACATTTCATTTGGTTTTTAAAAGAGGATTATGAAATTTCGTATATATTATGAAAACACTGTATCATGCCCACAACTGAAGCTTTTGGCTGATCTGAGCAGTGGTAAACAAACAGCGGCCATTTATGCTTTAAATAGAGATCTTGGGCGTCCATTTTTATATGCATATTACACTTATACTGCTATTTAGCGAATTGATACAATGGAAAAATTTATAAAATGAGACAATATCGTCTATCTAGGTAATTTTAATCAATATATTCTCACACACATTTGATAAATAATAAATTATATAATGATATACCAAAAATAGAAGATTAATATTATTCATTAATGTTTAATGTATCATCCATGATTTGATTTGACTAAAAGTAGCCTTCGATCCATCAATGCGATCAGTTTCCTGTTGCATCAGGTGAAATACCTCTAGCAGTAGTTTTAATTGCATTCCAAAGATCTTCTGTTGACGAGTACTGTCTTCCACCGGCATATACCTCTCTTTTTTCCACAAGTTCTGAATTGGGTTGAGATCCGGAGAGCGTGCTGGCCATTGCATAATTTCACCTTTTTTAACAAGAACTTTACTAAGAAAGCCTGTTGTCAAGTGTGCAGCATGGGAAGGAGCATTGTCCTGCATAAAAACCATATTCCTCCGAAATGACAAATTTTCTTCTTATACCATGGCAAAAAATGCTCCTTTAGGAAAGCTATGTATTTCGGGGCGGTCATTTTAACCCATGCATCCTCGACTGTAAATGGGCCGACAAGTTCATCATTGATGATCGCAGCCCAGAACATAACTCGCCTTGTTGATGCCTGAAACACTGGAGGTAATCCTTTCATATCACACCATCCTCTTCTCCAGCCATCGGATCCATCAAGGGTTGCTCGGGACTCGTCAGTAAATAACACCAACTCAAAGTTCTGTTTCACATATTTTTTCACCAACTCAAAGTTCTGTTTCACATATTTTTTCGTCCACTCGAGTCTCTTTTCTCCATGAACTTTCCTTAAAAGAGGTCGCACCAAGGGTGTCTTACATTTTGCATTACGCTTTAGAATGGAACATCGGCTGCTTTAAGAAACGTTACACATACCAACTGCTTCGAAGACCTGCTTGGAGGTCTGTAGATGATTACGGTGGACTTCGCGTTTAAGTGAACTGACTCCCCGACGAGACACACCTGACTTTTCCTGAATCTTCCCCTTGTCTGCTCTTCCATTGCAGGATTGTGGATTTGTAGCATATTTTTTGATTTTACGATGGTCACGTTGAAGCATTTTAGCGATTTGAAGGGTGGGTTGCTTCTGCTGTAGTGCTTGAATAATTTTGGTCTTTTCAACTCCGCGGCCTATCTTGCATATAAAAATGGACGCCCAAGATCTCTATTTAAAGCATAAATGGCCGCTGTTTGTTTACCACTGCTCAGATCAGCCAAAAGCTTCAGTTGTGGGCATGATACAGTGTTTTCATAATATATACGAAATTTCATAATCCTCTTTAAAAAAACAAATTAAATGTAGCGGAAAAACTATTTTGCATATAATTCTTGGACGCAGTGTATATAATTTGCTGATTATCTAGAAATAGATGATCATGAACAATTTTCTAGAGGTGAGGGAATTCGAGGCTGTCTGGCGTGGTCAATCCACCACTCGAAATGTCTGGCAGTGGCAATTTGGAACTAATGGAGTTATACCGAACATCATGCAAAATATTTTATTTGGTTATCTCACAGCTGATCTAGACAAATTTCGGGAGTGGGCTTTCGAGGCTGTCTGGGGGGGGGGGGGCAACCCACCACCCAATATGTCTGGCAGTGGACATTTGTAACTACAAAAGTTATGCTGAACATTTTGGCAAATATTTTTTTCGGTTATCTCACAGCTGATCTAGCTGATTTTCTCGCATCTTTCACGTGCCCATCCTAACCACGCCCACCAGCCTATCCCCGGCAGACGTTCATTTTCGTATAGTCGTACGCATGTAGAACATCACTATGTGCATTAAAATTGGTTTGCTTTCCAGCTAGGCTCGACCCTCTGGGCTCCCGGTCTAATAGTGTAACATTCCATATGGACCACATGTTATATAATTTAGACAACAAGAATAAATAACAGAAAATACTGTATCATACCATACATTCATTTATTCATTATTACTTAAAAACATAGGAACATAGGTGAACGAATACATACTTGAAACGTGAGTACGTTTACTTTTTGGCAGGCCCGCACTTTTCGACTTTGGCGTCAAGTCGTGTTTTAAGCTTTGACCTTGTGAAGCATCCGGCGATGAGGGTCGTTGAAAATTGCATGCAATACGTCGTGCTGATCGACGAGCAGCTCTTGGTTCGTCTGTGGATCATTAAAAATAATCAGAGAGGTGAAAATGTAGACATAGAAGGTTAATAAAAGGTGCTGTATATATCACAACAATCCAGCAGCTTGTCGAATTTTTCATACCTTGAAGATTTAATCTATCCAAAACATTGTCGACCTCTTCAAATGATGACATATCGCTGCTTCAGGGCATCAGATAAAAATATTTACCACTTCTCACATGGCGAATGAATGTTTATTGTAATGAAGGAGATATTATTTTGTGAATAAAAGCGAATAAAAGCGGAAAAAGTTGCGAAACGACGTGAATTTAGATGATTTGCAAGAAATCGACTTTTATTGCAAGAAATCGAACAAGATCTGCCAGGCGCTCCCCAGGGCGCAATCTTCCCATGAACACCTTCGCGCTTTACGCTTTGCTAAGTACTTCATTTAAGCTTAATATATTAAAAAGCCTAATTTTAAATAAGCGCCTGGGTACGAGGCAGATACATTGATGATATGAATTTCGCGTCACCGGCGATAATATTTCACAATAATAAAAATATCGAAAAAAAATTTGGGCAAAAAAAGCCGAAAATCTGCCCCCTAGGTCCAATTTTACGTCAGAAATCGATTTCCGGGGTCAAATTTACCCTAGGGGGAAGGCATTAGGGAGTTTTGTCACATTTTCCAACCGCATGACAACATTCCGAGCATGCGGTAAGAATGCGCTTAGCAACAATTATCGCTTAGAACTTATAAAATGCTATTTTCTCCGCTTCTTTTGCACATCCTACCCTAACAATTACTCAGAACAATAACAGAATGATAGTATGTGAAATTCAGACATTTTAAAGAACACAGAGCACAAAAAAAAGCGAGAAAATACTGAATTTCTAAAGTAATATGGTTGCTATGGGGAGTAATTTGAGATAACAAAGCAACATATTATTTGATTCATGTTTTGACTTATAATACAAATGCAGTTTATTACTATATGCAGGTTTTAAAATACTATTTAAATCGTCTTTTCAAGCTCTATCGTTTGGTGGTATTCCAGGGTCTTTAGTCCAAATACTTGCTGAGATATTTAATGTTTTGCTTTTCCCGACAATATTGTCGGGTTGAATATCCACCTGACGACAATGTGTTTTAAACACATGAATAAGTACAATAAGTTTTCTTTTGTTCAAAGCAACGGAAGACCGATGAACGACTTCACCAATCTTACCTCTTTTTTCTTTTAGCCATGGACACTTTTCCGTCACGAGTGCCAACTCCTCAGTCTAGATTCATGCGTAAGTATACACTGACCATAGTTTTAGCAATGCAAAACGCAAGAAATCAATTTAAGCAAAGTTTTTCTAGGGATTGAATCACATGCAGCTGTAAATAAAAGCTCGGATCAGAGTATAGAAAAAATGTTTTTCAAAACATGCGTTAATCTGGCTATATCATTCTTCAAGAAATAATTTTTGTGAGCTGGGGTTGAAGTTGGGAAATACGCATAAGCAGGTTGAATTTAACGCCCGATCACGGTTATGTTTAAGGGCAATAGGCGAGCGTTAGGCCATAGGAGTTATTACGATTATGAATTTTCAATATTTGAACAATATTTTGAACGCTCGGGCGAATATACTATTTAGGACATGCAGATGTTATTGGTATATAATTTATATGATTATGTTACTAGTTGTGGATTTTAGTTCGTTATGCTGCCTGCATGCGTCGACAACGAAGAATCTATCAAAATAAACGTGTACCCTTGACAATGAAAATAATCAGTTAGCCTAGCCTAAGGGAAGATGTGATGACAGTGTTACTGCAAGCTATATATAGTTAAAATACTCCTTGTTGAATTTCAAACAATTTGCCTTTTTCATTTGGAGTAGGTAAATATACTACTTCTCAGGGTGACTCAAAAGGTAGATCTAAAATTTTAACTTCACGGGATAGTCAGTACTCATGACAAACCAACGACACAAAAATGATGTCTCTTCGATTCATCGGACCGTCATGTCTCGGCACAACCGGCTTTCTGTATCTACTTTCCCGCTTCCATACATGTTTTTGGACCGCATTTTTAATACGAATTTCGTAAAGACTGTAAGTTACCATCCCCAATCCCATCCCCCGATGATTCTTCCTAAAAAAACGGGCAGCACTGTCCATCATAATTATAGTTTATTTTTTTTTAGACTTACATACATGGCTGTCACGAGTGCCATCATATCAGTCTAGGTTCATGCGTAAGTACCCTGCAAAATAGTTTTAACAAGCACCCACCACCCCTATAATTCTCGGTACGCCCATGCATATATGGATGCTGCGTAACGAAATTCAGAGGTTTAGTATTGTTGCAATAATGCCATAATTATAAAGGTATGCATGTTTATTTCATTTTATATTACACTAACTATATACTAGAAATATCTGCACACAGCAACCCTTCGACATGCGTGTGAAACGAAGCAAAATATTTTCTGAGCTATCCAGACCTAACTATCTTTATTTAATATTATGAAATGACTAAATCAGTTAAATGAATAGCCGATAGCTGATGTGTATCGGAGAAATTTTTCGGAAACAAAGATAGTCGTCAAGATGAAGTGAAATCGCCATTTGCCTACTGCATTACGTTGCATGAAGTTATAGACTTTCACAGTTTAAGTGAGAGTTAATACTTCGCTATAGCTAAACCGTTTAAATTAAAACATCAAAGCAAACAAATAATTTAGATAGCTATGCAAGCAGCAAACGTCGAATGTTGTTTTTCGATTATTGAATTTATGCATTATTTGCAGCGACTATAAGCTTTAAAGTGATATTTTTATCAAAACTCCGAAGTGCACTTTTTAAGCGATGATGTAAAGCCTTAAACAGTCGGTTAGCTCTTCGTAAAACGAAATGCTAAGTTCATATACTTAAGAAAATAATACTGATGCATTTTTACAGCAAACACGAAATAAACAAAATATAGACACCTACCACTTCAAAAGGATTATAAACTACGAGTCGTTCTTTATTCGCTCAAATTTCGAGCATGCGTACAAACACCATGACCATTGAACGTCCAACATCCATGACATAGGATTTAGGCTGCATGCTTTGTATTCCGCTATATATGTTTCCTCATATACCCGGGTGTAATCCCTAATCTTCGGGAGAAATTAGTACCCTGGCACGGTTCTCTTCACCGGCTCGGGGATTGATAAGGTAACAAACCATACATGCACATTCCATGGTTTCTTTACACTTCTGCAAAATAGATATCAATTCAATTCAAAACAAAAGTCTATATCGTTTCGGCATCACCAGGCAAAAGAAACAGCTACAGCAAAAACAATTTTCTTTTCAAATTCCATACAGAAAGCCATGTTTAAAACTCCTAATTTGCCCGTTACACTTTTTCCAAGGCTACTTTCAACTGAAAAGATGCATCAGTAGTGATTTGGCAGAACCGTTTTATACTGGTGTTATGGTTAAGTATTTAGAGTCTAAAATATGAGTTGAACAACAATTTAAAAAAAATAATTTCGTTGTTAGAAAAAGCGCTAAAGTTATTGCCAAGACAATACAGAATGAAGCAACGCATGGGCATACGAAATATTAATTATTGCTCTAAAATCCTGCATCGTCGATATTTTATAGGCATTTCAAACAACTATGGGAAACATTTCATCGTTGGATTTACGGCCCTGTATGATAACAAGCAAGAAGACTATATTGGAGTAACCATCCTCGCCCCATTCGACACTAATGTAACGTTCTTTAGCAATCAGTCCGGGAATTTATGGAACGAGACTGTCTATGTCGAAGGAGGGAAACATTTTGAACACAAATTGCCTATGAAGTTGCGAATGAACGAAAAGCTAGGTCATCTTCAGAAGGGCATAGAAATTTCATCAACAAGATACATCTCACTGATGTGCAGGAATAGAAATAACTATGCAGCTGATGGATACTTGGTTTTTCCAACGAGAGCACTTGGTTTAATTTATGTTGTGGCATCACATTTGCCGTACCACACCAAAGCGAATATCGCCGTGATATCAGCACATGACAACAACACAATCCTTGTTTTTCCAAAAAAGGATGCAGTTATAGAGTATCGCGATCTCACGTTTGACAAAGATCGACCATTACTGTACATACCGCTAAAGCTTGAAAGACATGAGGCGTTGTACATTTCAGCATCGTCAGATTTATCTGGGTCAGTAGTCATTGCAACGAAACCAGTGATGGTTATATCGAGCGTGGGATATTGGCAACGCTTCAAATTTCTGGAATCATCCCTATTACCTGTCTCGTTGTGGGGTCATCGATACATTTTGACGAGTGCAGGAAGAATGAATAAAGGTGGTGATACTTTTCGAATTTTCGCTTACGAAAATAACACCGCTGTTAAAACCGCTAAGTGGACCAAAGTCTTATCATCCGCGACCTATGCAGAATTGATATTAGGGCATGATTACGCATCGTATGTGAACTGCAGTAAACCATGTCAAGAGTTCAATACAATCGAACAACGAAGTGTCGATGGCAAACTTGCTAACTCTGCAATGCTAGTTGTACCATCAGTAAGCCAGTTTCTTTCATACTATCGTGTGACACTACCTGATGGTCCAAGACATCGTGACGCAATCACCATTGCTATCCAGGATAAAGATGTCGATGGATTATATATGAATGGAATGAAGCTGGATGGCTTGAAATGGAATCCGATCGGTGGAACAAGATATGTTTGGACAGTAATAAGTTTAACGCATCCACGCATATTTACAGTGTATCATGCTTCTACTGAAGTAAAATTTGGTCTCCTTGCTTTTGTTTGGAAAGCACAGGCTACTTATATCTATCCTGGGGGATTTGGTCTACATAACAATTCAAATGGTACAGGTGAAATTATATTACAAAATCTAAAGTCAATTAATATTAGATTTTTCTTCTCTTTAATATTCGCCGAATGAATATGATTGATTTGTTCAATTCTAACCACCATGTGCATGGCTTCAATTCTCACTTGCCAGAACTTTCCAGATTAATTATGTTTTTTGGAATTGAATATATAAATTTCCCGGTAGTGGAAGAACTACAAGACAAAGCAAAATCCAAAGATTAAAATCTTGGTTATGTCACGTCATTTCTTCGTGTGCCCACTTGCTATAAAGATGCATGCACGCAACCGTTGATTATAAAACATCTAGCAATGAATATAATCATATTGGACATTATTCCCTCTGCTAATAATCATGCCTTAACAGACCATTTTTCCAAATAGCGCGTATATAGCCTGCCTGACGATTTGTCCCGGTCCTTTGCTGTTGTTCGTTCAACTGTGAAAACAGTGATTTTTTAAAACTCACTGCCGTCAGATCGGATGACATTTCGAAGTGGTTTGCTGATTATAACTTGCGATTCCTGTTCGAATACTTGACCGATTTTAACAAAAATAGGCGCACTTTAAAGAAGAAATTGTCCTCAGTAGATACATGTTTTTTTTATATCAATATGTTGTCAATTCGCTAAGATATTCACTTTAAAGTGCATGTGCTTTTTATATTATTCAATATTGCACATCAAAGCGGCCTAATCCTTAAAATATTGCCCAAAATGCAAACGAACACCGGTTGCAGTGGTTTAGTTCACATATTCAGGATTATTTTGATATCTTTAGCGTCAAAATCGAGCCTTTAGAAGATTTTTGCCGTTTTTTTATATAAACATACATTGACTGCCTCGTACCCAGGCGCTTATTTAAAATTAGGCTTTTTAATATATTAAGCTTAAATGAAGTACTTAGCAAAGCGTAAAGCGCGAAGGTGTTCATGGGAAGATTGCGCCCTGGGGAGCGCCTGGCATATCTTGTATTCCGTCATGGCGGATGACGTAGTAAACGAAGTAAACGAAACACAAAAATGAGCATAAAGTTATTCAAACAATCTATAGTGTAACATTCCATATGGACCACATGTTATATAATTTAGACAACAAGAATAAATAACAGAAAATACTGTATCATACCATACATTCATTTATTCATTATTACTTAAAAACATAGGAACATAGGTGAACGAATACATACTTGAAACGTGAGTACGTTTACTTTTTGGCAGGCCCGCACTTTTCGACTTTGGCGTCAAGTCGTGTTTTAAGCTTGGACCTTGTGAAGCATCCGGCGATGAGGGTCGTTGAAAATTGCATGCAATACGTCGTGCTGATCGACGAGCAGCTCTTGGTTCGTCTGTGGATCATTAAAAATAATCAGAGAGGTGAAAATGTAGACATAGAAGGTTAATAAAAGGTGCTGTATATATCACAACAATCCAGCAGCTTGTCGAATTTTTCATACCTTGAAGATTTAATCTATCCAAAACATTGTCGACCTCTTCAAATGATGACATATCGCTGCTTCAGGGCATCAGATAAAAATATTTACCACTTCTCACATGGCGAATGAATGTTTATTGTAATGAAGGAGATATTATTTTGTGAATAAAAGCGAATAAAAGCGGAAAAAGTTGCGAAACGACGTGAATTTAGATGATTTGCAAGAAATCGACTTTTATTGCAAGAAATCGAACAAGATCTGCCAGGCGCTCCCCAGGGCGCAATCTTCCCATGAACACCTTCGCGCTTTACGCTTTGCTAAGTACTTCATTTAAGCTTAATATATTAAAAAGCCTAATTTTAAATAAGCGCCTGGGTACGAGGCAGATACATTGATGATATGAATTTCGCGTCACCGGCGATAATATTTCACAATAATAAAATATCGAAAAAAAATTTGGGCAAAAAAAGCCGAAAATCTGCCCCCTAGGTCCAATTTTACGTCAGAAATCGATTTCCGGGGTCAAATTTACCCTAGGGGGAAGGCATTAGGGAGTTTTGTCACATTTTCCAACCGCATGACAACATTCCGAGCATGCGGTAAGAATGCGCTTAGCAACAATTATCGCTTAGAACTTATAAAATGCTATTTTCTCCGCTTCTTTTGCACATCCTACCCTAACAATTACTCAGAACAATAACAGAATGATAGTATGTGAAATTCAGACATTTTAAAGAACACAGAGCACAAAAAAAAGCGAGAAAATACTGAATTTCTAAAGTAATATGGTTGCTATGGGGAGTAATTTGAGATAACAAAGCAACATATTATTTGATTCATGTTTTGACTTATAATACAAATGCAGTTTATTACTATATGCAGGTTTTAAAATACTATTTAAATCGTCTTTTCAAGCTCTATCGTTTGGTGGTATTCCAGGGTCTTTAGTCCAAATACTTGCTGAGATATTTAATGTTTTGCTTTTCCCGACAATATTGTCGGGTTGAATATCCACCTGACGACAATGTGTTTTAAACACATGAATAAGTATAATAACTCGAAGTTTACATAATCGGACAAAATCGTCACTGTCTGTTTACGCCAATGATTTCTCTATATTACACGAAATGTTCGACTAGAAAATTAATGTGTGCTCGACTTTCTAGCTGAAAAGAAATCCCCAAACAGTAAAATGCATGTGAATGTTTAAGTTTATGCATTCTCGCGAGCAAGTGTTAGTACAATAAGTTTTCTTTTGTTCAAAGCAACGGAAGACCGATGAACGACTTCACCAATCTTACCTCTTTTTTCTTTTAGCCATGGACACTTTTCCGTCACGAGTGCCAACTCCTCAGTCTAGATTCATGCGTAAGTATACACTGACCATAGTTTTAGCAATGCAAAACGCAAGAAATCAATTTAAGCAAAGTTTTTCTAGGATTGAAATCACATGCAGCTGTAAATAAAAGCTCGGATCAGAGTATAGAAAAAATGTTTTTCAAAACATGCGTTAATCTGGCTATATCATTCTTCAAGAAATAATTTTTGTGAGCTGGGGTTGAAGTTGGGAAATACGCATAAGCAGGTTGAATTTAACGCCCGATCACGGTTATGTTTAAGGGCAATAGGCGAGCGTTAGGCCATAGGAGTTATTACGATTATGAATTTTCAATATTTGAACAATATTTTGAACGCTCGGGCGAATATACTTATTTAGGACATGCAGATGTTATTGGTATATAATTTATATGATTATGTTACTAGTTGTGGATTTTAGTTCGTTATGCTGCCTGCATGCGTCGACAACGAAGAATCTATCAAAATAAACGTGTACCCTTGACAATGAAAATAATCAGTTAGCCTAGCCTAAGGGAAGATGTGATGACAGTGTTACTGCAAGCTATATATAGTTAAAATACTCCTTGTTGAATTTCAAACAATTTGCCTTTTTCATTTGGAGTAGGTAAATATACTACTTCTCAGGGTGACTCAAAAGGTAGATCTAAAATTTTAACTTCACGGGATAGTCAGTACTCATGACAAACCAACGACACAAAAATGATGTCTCTTCGATTCATCGGACCGTCATGTCTCGGCACAACCGGCTTTCTGTATCTACTTTCCCGCTTCCATACATGTTTTTGGACCGCATTTTTAATACGAATTTCGTAAAGACTGTAAGTTACCATCCCCAATCCCATCCCCCGATGATTCTTCCTAAAAAAACGGGCAGCACTGTCCATCATAATTATAGTTTATATTTTTTTTAGACTTACATACATGGCTGTCACGAGTGCCATCATATCAGTCTAGGTTCATGCGTAAGTACCCTGCAAAATAGTTTTAACAAGCACCCACCACCCCTATAATTCTCGGTACGCCCATGCATATATGGATGCTGCGTAACGAAATTCAGAGGTTTAGTATTGTTGCAATAATGCCATAATTATAAAGGTATGCATGTTTATTTCATTTTATATTACACTAACTATATACTAGAAATATCTGCACACAGCAACCCTTCGACATGCGTGTGAAACGAAGCAAAATATTTTCTGAGCTATCCAGACCTAACTATCTTTTATTTAATATTATGAAATGACTAAATCAGTTAAATGAATAGCCGATAGCTGATGTGTATCGGAGAAATTTTTCGGAAACAAAGATAGTCGTCAAGATGAAGTGAAATCGCCATTTGCCTACTGCATTACGTTGCATGAAGTTATAGACTTTCACAGTTTAAGTGAGAGTTAAACTTCGCTATAGCTAAACCGTTTAAATTAAAACATCAAAGCAAACAAATAATTTAGATAGCTATGCAAGCAGCAAACGTCGAATGTTGTTTTTCGATTATTGAATTTATGCATTATTTGCAGCGACTATAAGCTTTAAAGTGATATTTTTATCAAAACTCCGAAGTGCACTTTTTAAGCGATGATGTAAAGCCTTAAACAGTCGGTTAGCTCTTCGTAAAACGAAATGCTAAGTTCATATACTTAAGAAAATAATACTGATGCATTTTTACAGCAAACACGAAATAAACAAAATATAGACACCTACCACTTCAAAAGGATTATAAACTACGAGTCGTTCTTTATTCGCTCAAATTTCGAGCATGCGTACAAACACCATGACCATTGAACGTCCAACATCCATGACATAGGATTTAGGCTGCATGCTTTGTATTCCGCTATATATGTTTCCTCATATACCCGGGTGTAATCCCTAATCTTCGGGAGAAATTAGTACCCTGGCACGGTTCTCTTCACCGGCTCGGGGATTGCTAAGGTAACAAACCATACATGCACATTCCATGGTTTCTTTACACTTCTGCAAAATGGATATCAATTCAATTAAAAACAAAAGTCTATATCGTTTCGGCATCACCAGGCAAAAGAAACAGCTACAGCAAAAACAATTTTCTTTTCAAATTCCATACAAAAAGCCATGTTTAAAACTCCTAATTTGCCCGTTACACTTTTTCCAAGGCTACTTTCAACTGAAAAGATGCATCAGTAGTGATTTGGCAGAACCGTTTTATACTGGTGTTATGGTTAAGTATTTAGAGTCTAAAATATGAGTTGAACAACAATTTAAAAATAATTTCTTCGTGAGAAAAAGCGCTGAAGTGATTGCCAACAAAAACAATACAGAATGAAGCAATGCATGCATGCGCATACGAAATATTAATTATTGCTCTAAAACCCCGCATCGTTTTTTTTTATAGGCATTTCAAACAATTATGGGAAACATTTCATCGTTGGATTTACGGCCCTGTATGATAACGAGCAAGATGACTATATTGGAGTTACCATCCTCGCCCCATTTGACACAATTGTAACGTTCTTTAGCAATCAGTCCGGGAATTTATGGAACGAGACTGTCTATGTCGAAGGAGGGAAACATTTTGAACACAAATTGCCTATGAAGTTGCGAATGAACGAAAAGCTAGGTCATCTTCAGAAGGGCATAGAAATTTCATCAACAAGATACATCTCACTGATGTGCAGGAATAGAAATAACTATGCAGCTGATGGATACTTGGTTTTTCCAACGAGAGCACTTGGTTTAATTTATGTTGTGGCATCACATTTGCCGTACTACACCAAAGCGAATATCGCCGTGATATCAGCACATGACAACAACACAATCCTTGTTTTTCTAAAAAAGAATGCAGTTATAGAGTATCGTGGTCTCACGTTTGACAAAAATCGACCATTACTGAACATATTGCTAAAGCTTGAAAGACATGAGGCGCTGTACATTTCAGCATCGTCAGATTTATCTGGGTCAGTAGTCATTGCAACGAAACCAGTGATGGTTATATCGAGCGTGGGATATTGGCAACGCTTTAAATTTCTGGAATCATCCCTATTACCTGTCTCGTTGTGGGGTCATCGATACATTTTGACGAGTGCAGGAAGAATGAATAAAGGTGGTGATACTTTTCGAATTTTCGCTTACGAAAATAACACCGCTGTTAAAACCGCTAAGTGGACCAAAGTCTTATCATCCGCGACCTATGCAGAATTGATATTAGGGCATGATTACGCATCGTATGTGAACTGCAGTAAACCATGTCAAGTAGTTCAATACATCGAACAACGAAGTGTCGATGGCAAACTTGCTAACTCTGCAATGCTAGTTGTACCATCAGTAAGCCAGTTTCTTTCATACTATCGTGTGACACTACCTGATGGTCCAAGACATCGTGACGCAATCACCATTGCTATCCAGGATAAAGATGTCGATGGATTATATATGAATGGAATGAAGCTGGATGGCTTGAAATGGAATCCGATCGGTGGAACAAGATATGTTTGGACAGTAATAAGTTTAACGCATCCACGCATATTTACAGTGTATCATGCTTCTACTGAAATAAAATTTGGTCTCCTTGTTTTTGTTTGGAAAGCACAGGCAACATATATCTATCCTGGGGGATTTGGTCTACATAACAATTCAAATGGTACAGGTGAAAATTATATTACGAAATCTAAAGTCAACTAATATTAGCTTTTCCTTCTAGACCTAGAAATAACACTTGCGACAAAGCCGCATTATGCATGTAACTAACAATGTATTGTATAATTGCATTTGTAACATCGGCTGGAAAGGCTGGGATGAAACAAATTTAATTTATCAATTTTTTTTTCTCACGACTTATAATTAATTATCTAATTTGAAGGTTAATAACTTATTATGCGTCGTAATTTGGTGTTTAGATATAAATGAATGTGAATCTGGAACAAATTACACATGCCAAAAAGGAGCATCTTGTATAAGTACCGATGGATCATTCAATTGCGTTTGTAACATCGGTTACACTTATAATGGAGTAACGTGTGCAGGTAAAACTTTTATTTGTCAATTCTTGTGTTTTGTGCCTGCGTTTTAAAAGGAGTTATTTTTATTTCGTTCAATCACTAACTTCCATCGAAGTTCCCAGTATTTCCTCGTGTACGCCGACATACTTCTGTAGTCCCGACTTTTTCGCGGTAATTAATAACGTTTGCAGAAAGTAGAAATTTGATTAGGATTTATGACGTCATCCGTACATTAAAAAAATATTAATTAAAAACATTAGCAAAAACTGCCAGGAAAAACTTATTCTGAAAACGAATAAATAATAAAAATTATAGTGACCTATATACGTATACGTCTCGTATCTTAACTTATATATTCGTTTCATTGAATATCCGAATGAAAGTCTTATTTTATCAAATGGCAGATATCGACGAATGCACTTTCAAACACGATGTTTGTGGTAATTCAAGAATATGTTTAAATAATCCCGGCTCATATTCCTGTGGTTGTCCAAATGGATACACTGGAGATGGTGTGGTTTGTAACGGTAAATAAAACCAGAACATGTTGAAACTAAGGCCCTGTTTACACAATACTAGATTCGCTTGTCGCGTGCACGATATCTTCGTTTGCCTTTCAATTAAGGGCAGTGGTTAGTTGCAGATACGTATTAGCCTAGTTTCACAGATTTGATTTATTTATTTTCACCTCCGAAACCAATCCGGTTTGGTGTAATCGAGGCCTACGTGCAATAGTTCTGTGTGCAATTGCTACATTATGATGGTGCTCTGGCTTACCTCCAGACAAGCTAGAGGCTGAGTTCCCACTCGCCTAATTTTTCAGCTGCCCATGCATATGCATATGTGGATGGTAACATAATGTGGCATCAACTCAATGTTGTGTATAGAAGATATATTTTTTATGCCATTTATTACAGTGTATATATTCATATTTTTGTCAAACTAACTCACTTTTATCGCAATAATAGTTAAAATGCGCGATCCAACAAGTTAATAATTATTATCTTTAGATATAAATGAATGTAAACTTGGAACCGACTCATGCGAGAAGGGTGCAGAGTGTATTAATGTCAATGGATCGTTCATTTGTGTTTGTAGCAACGGCTACATTCGCGATGGATCAACTTGTAAAGGTATAAAGTTTAATTTGCTGCGCAGTAATTACCTTTAAATAATAATTATAAAGCCACCATTTCTTAATGGTAAGTATAAAGCTACTAAACTCGGAACCTTAGAATGTTCTATTTCAGTTTTCAGAATTTATTCATTTTTAGTGGGACTTGAACATTCAGCGTTAGAAGAATGTTCGATTACTCACTGTCGCTTATTAGATAACCTAATAAGTCCAGGTTAAATACCTATAGAATTTATAAATCTCGCATAATTATAATATAATATATATAAATGTGGATTTATTTATTTTGATCTCCGAAACCAATCCGGTTTGGTGTAAACGAGGCCTACTTGTAATAGTTACTGTGCGCAATCGCTACATTATGACGGTGCTCTGGCTTACCTCCCGACAATTAAGCAGGAGCTGAGTTCCCACTCGCCTAATTTGTAAGCTTCCCATGCATATGCTGATGGTAACATAAAATGGCATCAACTCAATGTTGGGTATATAGAAGATATATTGTTAATGCCATTTATTCAGTGTATTAATCTTTTTTTTCACAATAACTCACTTTTATCGCAATAATAGTTATAATATACGATCCAACAAGTTAATAATTATTATCTTTAGATATAAATGAATGTAAAATTGAAACTGACTCATGCGAAAAGGGTTCAGAGTGTTTTAATACCAATGGATCGTTCATTTGTGTTTGTAGCATCGGCTACATTCGCGATGGATCAACTTGTAAAGGTATAAAGTTTGCTACGCAGTAATTACCTTTAAATAATAATTATAAAGCCACCATTTCTTTAATGGTAAGTATAAAGCTACTAAACTCGGAACCTTAGAATGTTGTATTTCAGCTTTCAGAAATTATTCATTATTAGTCGGACTTGAACATTCAGCGTTAGAAGAATGTTCGATTACTTACTGTCGCTTATTAGATAACCTAATAAGTCCAGGTTAAATACCTATAGAATTTATAAATCTCGCATAATTATATATATATATATATATATATATATATATATATATATATATATATATATACATGTATATAATTATATAATTACATAATTATAGACAACTATACCCGGAAACTGGGCTAAAGGCCTTACGGAATTTCAGTGACTTTAGGCATAACTGATGCCACATTCACTGTAGCAAGACTCGATGGCCAACGTTTCCAACTCTCCGGGATTGCATTAATGTGATGCAAACTTATAAGCATGCATGTATATGGTACTTTCGGCAACAAGAAAGTACCATCAACGCTCTCCATAGTGAACATAATATTATACAGTTGTATCCTTTATATTTTTTGACTCTAGAATATTATTAGTATTATCGAATCACTGAACAACTAAAAAAATTATACGTGTAATACTTTATTATATAATAACAATTTCAAGCTTTTTTTTCAACGCTTTTTTGCGCAATACAATTAGCTAGATCAACAGCAACCTTTGGTTATCGGAATTCTTATGGTACTGCACGAAGATTTGAATGAAATGTATGTATATTGTTAGGATGAAACTCAGTTTAAAATACTGATATATGAAAGAATTGCTGTAGTAAATTCTCGATTCTCTATAAATTTTTCTAATTTTAGGACGGAAGCGCATCTTACGCCTCTGCTTCGAACTATAGGCAACAAAGTGAACGCGAAACACTCGCTGCAAACTGAACTACTCTGTAAAAACAGATTGTTAAAACAACTAAATTTGAAATTGATTGTTTTAGATTCATCTTATTCTTCTATTTTGTAATAACGACCAAATAATTGGTTTTCCTATAACCAAATTTTCATTTCTTTAAACCAATAAGAGGTGGTGCAATGAATGAATCCAAGGTAGGCAAATTTAAATTGGTACTGTTTTTAATGTGCATTGTATCCTTTATAATTATTTCGCCCCATCCCCTTCCAAGTAATTAACTCGTCCAACTCACTGAAGCTAATGCACGTATATCCATCTTAAAATGTCTGTAATAATATATAAACCTATTGATTATAGCTATAAAATTTGGAACCGTCTCTTAAATTGTCGGGCTGGCTACGCCACATATGTTATGTAACACTGCATGGGTTTTAAGCAATTTCAAACTTATTCTTAACTATGTTTTTTTAGAAGACTTCATAAACGTGTCTAGCTGGTTTTGTGTGCATAAGCTGAATGAGAGAAGACACACACGAGAGACTCCAACGTCTTCTTGAAGCTTGAAATACGTCATCTCGGAAACGAATCCCGTAGGTGATATGCTAATAATTGTTTAAAAACTTTTTTCCTATTGAATGAAGAAGAAATTTGTGGTAACGCCTGAAATTACTCACATCCCGAATGCGTTACGCCTGCAAGCGAGTTTATAAAATGCACCAAATCTACGACGCAGGATGACATGCATGAAAACTGCATGCTATACTAATAATTATTAGGAAACCAGTTTTAACCTGTTTACATACGGCTCTGACTTTGTTTATCAAACAAAGGTTATGACGTAAACACTATAATTTACAAAAACAATAAAATGCATGTTTTGAGGAATATGCGGTCTAAAACTCGGTGTATTCACACAGATATTTACTTCAAAAATGTTAAATATTACTAATTATTTACTGCCCGTAAGATTGTCCATGGCGGATCAGGTGAATCCTACTACAGGTGAATTCATAGAGAACTCAGAATTTAGTGTAATTTATTCTAAAATCACGATTTCATTCTTGTGGCAAATTACGAATAAAGACAATAAAAATTTACATCATTTCGAGATTTTGATAACAATTTGTCAAACTATGCAGAGATCATGCACCAACCCTGTAGAATCAAAAATAATGCAAATAAAAAGCTAATTGGCTCTCGTGGTATGAAGGCTCCATCAGGAAGGAGTAATTTTCAGAAGTAATTTTTCATCTCTGGTTTATGATTGCTAAATATCATTCGGCGTCTTTTTGATAGGCTGCTGGACCACAGTTGTCGTTTGCACACCCTCCCCAGATATTAATTGTTCTAGATTTTATCATGTTACTGCCACGGCACTGCTTCAACCTCAAACCCTTGGTTCTCCACCCTGGGTACGAAGTTGCTACTGCTTAACTATCAGTAGATTTTCTATATAACATAAATATTTCCGCCACTATCTTATTGACTGTCCTTTGACTTCCCAGTTAAATTCGTAGAAACTGATGTTGCAAATACTCTACTTTATGAGGCAAGAGGCTAAAGAAATCATATCTGGCTAAAGATGGTATGTATGGTGATTTTTCATTTGCTCACATCGATTTTCACTCTTTTTGTGTAATTTAACAGGATTAAGGTTTTTAATTATGATGAACTGCATTGATGCAACGTTTTATGTTAACGGCGGGGCTTTTGAACATAAAATTATATTCTATTGCGTTCTTCAGATATTAGTGACATTGTAGCCGTTTGTGTGCTTAGGGAACCTATTGGAAGCTCGTTAATATCAGATGTTCTCTCTTTATTTGCATGTGCCCATTAAATAACCCAAACAAAAAGTTGGACAAATAGCGAGGAATCACCTGCGATTTTCTTTTTTTTACCCCAGGATTGGAAACACTCATTGTTGCTTCCCAAATAGTGAAATTTCAAAGATCTGAAGCTTGCTATAATTATACAGGTACATGTGGCTGTAAGAAGATATGCAATAATTTTAATACCGTCCGAATCTAACATTTTGTATCAGTACTTGTAATCACGCGATGGCCATTGGGAGGACAAATATCGGGCGAGACACCGGGGCGAATTTTGATCATCATTAACTCGTAACTGAACGAGTAAAATTGCTTTATTACTTGTTTATCAGTAGCAAAAAACAGCAAACTCGAGACGAAAAAGTTTTTAAAACCCCTCCTCGAGATCTTTGTGGACAATTTGTCGCCAATTTGCTTGCATATTGTTACACGACCCCTATTCTTTGTATCTTTCAGCGGAATCGTCGGGGCCGTAGGGGGCATAGCCCATGCAGCAACATATACTAGATTCAAACCGCAACAATAAGTGCTTCGTTTTATAGAAATTGCCCTGTTGCCCCTCACACTTAGGGGCTGTTTACATGAGC
Source organism: Dendronephthya gigantea (assembly GCF_004324835.1). Lineage (NCBI taxonomy): Eukaryota > Metazoa > Cnidaria > Anthozoa > Malacalcyonacea > Nephtheidae > Dendronephthya > Dendronephthya gigantea. The sequence continues at coordinate 498,359 of NW_021163100.1, read as the reverse complement.
CCGCGGTTACCCGAGATTCAACGAAACGTGAGATGATTTTGAGGTATCAAAATGAGCAGATAACATGATCTTGAAAGTCGTATTACTCGTATAATCACCACAAAAATAGCATGTCCTTGTTTGGTGTCATAAAGACTTATTTCAATACCCCAAAGTCCTCTCACACTTTCTTGAATCTGAGGTAACCGGCTCATGTAAACAGCCCCTAACTTCAACTAATGACTAATCGCTATTCACCGCTTCCGAGCGTCAAGTGTCTTACAATTAAGCATTGTTCATTGTTTCACAATGTTTCATTGTTTAGTTGTGCAACGCCTATGCATGATTGCTTAGATGTGATTGTATTATCTACGAGCCCGACAGTTTTCCGTTGATCAACATATTTAACTGTTATTTGTGTAATAAGATGAACCTGAATGCGTATCAAACTCACCATTGAGCGCTTAACATCTAACTCGCCAGCAGGCCGGCGTAGCTATAAGTATAGAAGCCTATTTGGGATAGCAGATGCATCTGTATGTATTCGTCTTATGGCGGTTTTCCACTTGGTTGAATTTTTCGATCGAGCAAAATTATTTTCATTTGTCACCAGTGAAACGAACAACTTGGTTCGATCGAAAAATTTGCCCTTGTAGAAAACCGCCCTAAACACCATTGGGAGGCCAAAACTGGACGAATTTGTTTGGTATACGTATATGCGTTTGGAAAACTTGCAGTCGCCTACTGTTAAGCCTTGCGCGCGATGGTGAACTTAGCACGCACACATGTCTCTCGTTAAAATTGTCTCTTACACAGATTTTTAGTCTGTTAATTAATATGGATAACAAACTGTCGCTTTAACCTAACTTATGACTCATTCTAAATAGAACAGCTATTGGCTAAACGAAACCAACACAAACCAATCATACTTGGCAACTGTAAAGCAGTTTTCAAACGGTCATAATTGTTTACTTTGCTGCAAACCTCGTCTTCGGTGAAGAAGAGGAAGAGACTGAATTTTGTAAAAGAGGACGGTCTGCTTTTGTTGGAGACGGGAAGCAATGAGAATGAGAATGTTTATTTTGCTATTTTATTCAGGGCGCATAAATGACTTTGTAATTCTAAATGCAAACCACTCAAGCCTGCCTGGAAAATGTCAGGCGTCCTCATTGGCTTAACGAGACATCTCCCATGTGGAGGGGCTGGTTGTATCAAGCCCGTTTAGCTTAAACGGTGCATGGATAAGTTGAAAATAAACAAGACTCCTACATGTCTGTTGAGTGAGTCAATCTGAATAACGTGCACTGAATATATAGTTGTAAACAGCATCCTTGTATTAAGGTTAAAAACATTTGTTTGCTTGTTGAATAAAATGAGAGACTTGCTTTCTATTTTGAACTTAACCACAGTTTAGGCTAAACGAGCTTGATACAACCGACCCCAGGTGTCTTTACGAACAATTCATTCGCTCTATGTGCAGCAAATATTGAACATCAACAGGGAGATTATTCTAAGCTGGAGTTGAGCTCCAGCGCGTTTTATCCTCAAAAGTATGATAGCATGATTGCTTTAACATGATCTCCGAAATTTGCGGAATACCGATCGATACACACATGTGCACCCGGTAGATTTTAATGTAATATAAAATCATCTTTACAGATTTAATTTTTAATTTCCGCTGATTCCCTTAACACATAGAGTGCCTTAAAAATAACTGAAAATTAACTAATATTATTATATAGCATATTTCGAAGTTCATTTGTTCCAGGATACGATTCGTTAGGCGGGAAATCCGAAAGTTTATCGCAAATTTTTTTGTCATGTTTGAACCAGTTTGATAAGGGTTAAGAAAAACGGAATTCGTGACATTACGTCACGTCACGCGACATATGAGCTTTCAACCTCAGCCGAATTCTTTTTTAAATGAAAAGTTTCTCTGCACCCGTTCTTTCCTTTGAAACAGTATAATAAAACCCTTATTGACTGATCTCAGGGATATCGATCAGTCAATTTAGTCTTAATTAAACTAGCACAATCACCTTGTATCAACCTTGTATTAAAGTTCGTCGAACGTCTGAACAACATTAATTTTTTAACGTTTTTCTGTGAACTCGTATTAACGTTGTATTAACGTTAGGATACCATACGTCCGTACACCGTTCAACTCAACATTCGTACATCTGAATGTTGGAATACGACGTTTAAACAACGTTCAACTATAGCGTTAAGATAACGTTGGATATATCAAGGTTGGAGACTACATTATTTCGGGATATTTGAAAATTCCTGCAACTTCGTTTGCCAGCTCGCGAATACAGGTAATTTATAGTCATCAGCCGTCTCGTCGATTTGCTAAAAATGTTTCAATCAATGACATAAAGGCTACATGTATTCTCAGGCTGACAAGCAATGGCTCCGAAATCACTTATTTACTGCGAACGAAGGAAACGTTATGTTTTGTGGACCCGAGACCTGTCGAGATTTCACGAGGCGAAGGCGAGTGAAATATCGATAGCCGAGAGTCTATAAAACATAACGTTTTCTGAGTTCTCGATAAATACGTTTTTTTATTATATACCACTTGTCAAAGAAAAACCAAACTACAAGGTAAACAACGAAATATCTATTCATAAAAGATATAATTTCAAATGGATAAATAGTCTAAATATCGCACGTCCAGGTGCGCCGCACGTGATTAAAGTTGTTATTTCCCATGAGATAACACGTTATCTCACTCTGCAGGGGGGTTGCGCGGGTGACATCAAAATTTTGTCACTCTCGCGTGATTCGCTCTCGAGCAATGAAACGCTACGAACACCAAACTTTGACAAGTGGTATATAATAATTTATTTTATTTCATTCAAGTAAATAGTATACATGTTCACATATTTCTTTATAAGACACGGAAATGGCAAAATTATTGATTGCCTGATTCCTTTTTTAGGCCCGTTTTTTACACTTGCAATTTTAGTTGCGATTTTATGTGCGATTTTCTTCTTTTGGTAAATGTGAACGAATGCTCTGATGTATAAAAGCTCTTATTTATCTTGAACATCAGTAACTAATTCACTCGTTCACATCTATTGAAAGAGTGCAAATCGCAGCAAGTGTAAACGGCTTTTTCGATCCATTTGGAATGATATCTTTTTTATTTAGAATTTTTTTAAACTTGTTCAAATTTTCCATTTTCTTGTAAGTAAACGTTTTATAAAGTAAAAAATTACGCTACAATACGAGAACTGGCGAAAAAACAGCAAATAAACACAGGCTTCTTTTTTTGTGTCAGATATAAGATAATTTAAAATTTGCTGACCTTGTGATTGAACCTCAACCTCGTGTGATATAATATAATTTATATAGTTGATATATATTGACATATTTTAACATTTCGCTGTCTTACCAGCTTTAAAATGACATAGACCAATGTTTATATGTTGCAGACTGATACGTGTATATATCTGCATGCGAAATAATTGTAGCTATGTAATTGCATTAGTGCACGATCAAATAACACGTTATTTAACAAGTAACAAGTACTCACCTCTGGCTCCATGAATAAAGCAGAAAAAACTTTGCAAAAAAGAATTAAAGTGTTGCATGTGCAACGTAGTTTCTCACCTCAAAAAATACTGGACTATTTTTTCACTTTCTTTTTCTTCGATAAATTAATTTATTTCTTCTGACCTCTCTAACAGTAAGTTCCAGTGAACGAACAAGCTGGTTTTAATCTTGTGAAGAAGGACCCAATCGCACGAATTTATGTATGGCAGACGTCGAAGAAGTCCAGTACCCTGCCGATGGTGTACACGAAGATGGTGCACAAGGAGCTGTCAAAGTTGAGCAACAACCTGTTGACGTCCAAGCACCGGCTACGCCTGCTCTACCACAACCTCCGGCGGCTGTACCACAACCACCTGCTGATAATGAACAACTTGAGGTACAAATCTTACGTCTCTTCTACGTATTAGTGTATATTTTTTACTATGCATTCTATTTCATCTGACGCGATAGGGTCTCTTATCGCAATTACTAGCGATATATTCACCATATGTGTAATATGACTGTGCCTTGTAAAGTAGTTTCTCGACGGGATGATTCGAGATATACCCAGTGTGTCATCTAAGTTGTGTTAATGTGTTCTGCTAACCGATGACAGAAACATGTTTAAGATGAGTTGTGCTCTGTTAAGTGACCCCTCGGCGGGATGGTTCGAGGTATGATAACAGAAGCGTGTTAATTGCAATGAGTTGTGCTCTGTTAAATGACTCCTCGGCGGGATGGTTCGAGGTATGACAACAGAAGCGTGTTGAAAATGAATTGTGCTCTGTTAAGTGACCCCTCGGCCAGATGGTTCGAGGTATGATAACAGAAGCGTGTTAATTGCAATGAGTTGTGAGAAACCCTTATCTCTATAATTCAAGCCCTGGTGTTTAGCAATTTGTTCTATTGCTCAGTGGTATGGTCATATACCTCAAAGAAAAACATCGACAAGTTGCAAAGTGTACAAAATGTTGCAGCACGACTAGTTACAAACACCAGAAAGTTTGAACACATAACACCTGTTCTGTCGGAATTGAAATGGCCACCAGTAAGCTGTATATTGGAACTCAAAGACGCAGTGATGACTTTTAAATGTAAAAAAGGCCTAGCGCCAACATATTTAACAGATAAATTTAAAGATAGACCTGCAATTTTTAACACTAGAAGCAAAGAGATGTTACAAACTCCTTTTTATCATAGTGCCGCTGGTCAACGTAGTTTTTTATATAGAGCTACAAAAATCTAGAACGACTTACCGGCCGCCGTAAAGAGTATTAACTCTTTAATTGATTTTAAATTAGCTTACAAGGAAATTTTAAAAAATCGTGATTAGCTTATAATAATATTTATACATAAATTATCTATATCATAGTTATAGAAGTAAATTTTAGTTTAGATATGTAAATACACTAGCCTTACATAGAATTAATTCTGAAAAGCCCATTGGGAGAATTAGTAAAGTATAATAATAATAATAATTAAAAAAGAATGCCGCACAGGATGCCAATCATGCCAAGCAGCATTATTATCGCCTGGCCTACGAAACATTGCGAAATAAGATTGACCAGTCTGACGATCAGTTTCGTGAGCTAGTCTTACCTCTACTGCGTGACAAAGACTACGAGAAGATCTTAGAAGTGGTTGCCAAAGTAGAGAAGCGTGCGGCCAGGGCTCGTACGGCGGAGTCTTCGTCTCAGTCGAGGAGATGGCGCTCTGGTACGTCACTGAATATGAAGTGCTTTCATCGTGGGAGATTGGGTCATTTCCAAGCACAGTGCCGTAAACGAAAAAGAGAGATGGAGGAGTCTATGACGCAGAACATCCGCTCAAATAAAAACGTTCGCCCGCAGCCAAAACAGTCTAATTAAGGGCGATGTATTTAATTGATTATTTATGATTAAAGAGGTGGACATTTATGTAAACGATGATGATATAGATTGACGATATAAAGTATCTGTGTTATTGTTTGTTGTTTCTGGACTGTGAACGTCTATATACGAGTTGACTGACCTGAAAAAGGGTACCTCAACCAACCCTCCCGGTATACTACTGGGTCAGGAAGGTCGCCTCGGTACTGACGGCGGTATTGCTCCCTTTCCATTTTATAGATATTTAGTGGATGGCATTGGGAAAATGATAAACAGTTTGATCAACGTCTTCTTCATCATTCAGTACGTGATCGTACCTCTATTCTTTGGGTGGATTATATGGGGAACGCAACTGCCGTCGGTGGTGGGGCGATCGATCTTGACCCTGATCACCTTGCTCGAGTCTTAAAGGGCGAAGTTCTGGTTGACCTGACCACCCTTCAGTTTCGCGACCCGTCACACTTTTCTGCCGGGGAGTTGCACTATCATGCTACCGAATGGTCTAAGCTTATTGGTGATTCACCCATATCTGGTCAAGCTCAAGTTTTAGACTGGGTTACGAATAAAGTTGCACTTTTTTCTTATTTTAAACATTTTAAGGGTTCATTTGCAGGAGCTTCTTATGATTCGGATAGGCCACCTCACATTTTTTTCAGAAATAATTTATCATGTCGGCCGTTTGTCACATTTATTCAAGAAACCATATTGGATCGTCTTGAATCAGGTGCCATTACACTCCTCGGTCCCGTCGGTCACGTGCCGTTTCCACACCTTGTACTGCCATTGACAGTAGAGCCGGGTAAACCCCGTTTTTTGAAAACGCAAGATTTTTGAATATCTGGATTACCGATAAACCTTTTAAACTAGATCACCTTGGCGATTTACCTCGTTCGTGCATCATAATTCTTATCAGACTATCTTGGATGATAAATCAGGATATGATCACCTCCTTTTAACCGACGAGAGCCGTACTTTCTTTGGCATTCAATGGGGTGGCTGGTTATTCAGTTATAATACTTTACCATTCGGATGGAAAACATCTCCCTACATATACCATAATACGGGGTTGGTCGTCTTCCATTTTTTTCGCTCCAGTGGTATTCCGTGTCTATTGTACACCGATGATCGTCACAACGGACAGTTACAAGTATCTTTGTTTCAGTCGGCGTTTTCATCCTTGCCAAATGAGGATATGCGTAATTTTGAGGCTGCAAAGTCTGCCATTTTTATTGTGGCTTATTACTTGATCAACCTAGGTTACTTTCTAGGCTTAAAGAAGTCGATTATTGTGCCTCGTCAAACGGTTCCATATCTGGGTTATCTGTGGGATTCTACTCAACTGTGCTTCCTTCTGTTGTCTCACAAAAAGGAAAAGTTTTTAGCTTTAATTGAAAATGTGCTTACTGGGTCAACAGTTTCGGTAAAGACACTACAACGTATTGTTGGGAAGTGTGTTTCGTTTTCGTTAGCAGTTCCTGCAGCCCTTTTGTTTACAAAGGAAATGAATGCGGCGGTTCGCCGTGGAACCCGTACCAGCCGTCCAGTTTCACTCTCAGGTGCTTTACGTGACGAACTTACACACTGGTTATTTCTGAAGACCTGGGATACGCCTTTGCCATGGCGGGACGAAAGACATCTGCGCATGCAGATTGCAACTGATGCTTCTGCTTCCGGTTGGGGTGGCACTATCCTTTCCCCACAAAACATGGCAACCTCTGGATACTGGACTGAGAATGAGCTACAGTTAAGTATTTGTGTAAAATAGGCGCTCGCCCTTGAAAAGGTTTTGTTGTCATTTGAAGACCAAATCACTAATACCCGAGTGGATGCTTTGGTTGATAATCAGGCAGTAGTTAGCGCTTGGAACAATCAAGGTGGGAAAAGTCTACCCTTATCTCGTGTGTTGAAACGTCTGTTTTTTCTTTCGGCAAGATTGAATCTTTCCCTTCATCTCTTTTACGTTCCTTCGATGGATAATCCCGCCGATCTGCCGTCACGTAGATTATCCTTGATGGATAGTCGTTTACATCCTGATACATGGCGTCTTGTGCAACAGCTGTTTGGGGGGTTACATGGACATACCTTTAATTTAATGGTTGTAGATTCTAATGCAATGCTTGACTTGCAAGGAAATCCCCTTCCACATTTTACACCGACTGCTTCACCACATTCGTCGGGTGTGGATCTGTTCCCGCAAGCGTTATCCTCTTCAGATCCCATTTTACGTTTTTCATATGTCTTCCCTCCTTCATGCCTGGTTGGTCCAGTCTTTCGCTTTCTCAAGCGTCGTTCCATATCATGTACATTCGTTGCAATGGACGTATACCCTTGGAAGTACTGGTGGCCGCTTTTGGAACATTACGCAGTTCGATCGGTTAAACTAAGTGTAAAGGGTAGTCAAGACGTCCTTTTAGCCCCATCCAAGCATGGGTGGAAGGCCCTTCCAGGCTTCTCTGCGGACTTGTGGTGTTTTTCTCTTAAGTTTTGTTAACCGACATAGGCGCCTCCTTACGTTTTAGGATCTTCTTTTTGTGGCAAAATTGTTCCTTCCTTCCGTTCGTTGTCCTTCTTGCGGTCATGCCAATGACTGTGATTTTCGGTTTTGCCAGCAGTGTGGCTACTCACGCAAACGAGTTGTCCCAAGCAATATCAAACCCTTACAGTTCGACATAACCCAAATTGATTCCCGCCTTCAACAGCTGCAAAACTACGCTCAAGCAACCAGTTATATACGACAAAAGAACTCCCTGCAACAGGAGCTTGAAGGCTTTCTCCTATCTCTACCTGCACGGCCAACGCTCGCTACGGTAACCCCCGTGATCTCTGCCGATTTTTGGTGTTTAAAGATAGGCATGGGAAAACTCAAGTGCACCACCAGACTTGTCGGTTCCTCGGTCAGCGGGGTGTGCAGGAATGCCAGTGTCCTCTTCGACTCTCATTTAAAACAATTGATTCATATATTGGCAAATTACGCTCCATTTTTCATTCAATTGGCCGAGATGGTGAGTGGGATCAGCGTCTTGGTTTAGGTAACCCAGCCGCAGATAAAACGTTAAAAGATTACCTTCGCTTGGTGACCTCAGAGCAACTTCAGGCTCGGGTTACTCCCAAGCAAGCCACTCCAATCTTTTTAGACAAATTAACTCAGCTAGCTCAACATCTTGATCAAGCACTTGCTTCTCCTACTGTCACTGGCCTACAGAAGTTTATCTTGGCACGTGACCAAGCATATTTTAAGGCGGTATTTTTTAGTGGGGATCGGCCTGGGAATATGGGACAAGTTCAAGTCCCAGGAATCCTTAGATTCCCAAATGACGACGGTTTCCTCTTTAACCATGTCTGGGGCAAGACGTAACGCGATGGAGACAGTAACGTATTTGGTATAAGACGTAATCCTAATCTGGTGATTTGCCCCGTAGCGGGTATTGAACATTATATCGACATTGCTCGAGGTCTTAATATTGATCTCACCACTGGTTATCTGTTCCGCCCAACCACCCCCAACGGTGGGGTTGCAAATACACCCTTTAGTTCGTCCGCAGCTGAAGCTCGCTTGAAACTTTATCTTCAAATAATGAACGCTGATGATGGCGAGACCTTGCATGGAATTCGTGCTGGATGTGCCGTTACTTTAGCATTGTCCGGCGCCGAACTTTCAGAAATCATGGACCATGTGGGTTGGAGCCGACGACACACGGCGCTGTACTACCTGAAACTCGCTCAAGTTTTACGCCCTGGTGGGGCATCCACCAAATTAGCTGTTGACAAAGAGCCGCAGGAGCTTATGAGTTGGAAGGAGATAAATGAACTTAAACGTTTTGTGTGTGCATTCCCGGTACCTGCATCAAGGAAGCGTCCTCATGCTAGTTTACAAAATATCTAAGCCTGATATGTCTTCCGTATATTATTATACAATGTGTGTATATCTATATCTAAAAGATAAAAAAAAATGACTTCATTAATTAACCAGTGTTCAGTATATATTTATGAAGGGGATAAGGTATGGGGGTATAAAGTAACAAAATGGGAACATGGTTGGTGTAAGATGAGTTTTGGCATAAGGGTGCGAGACTGAAGCAGAATAGGTGTAGACATCAACTCAATGTTGTGTATAGAAGATATATTTTTTATGCCATTTATTACAGTGTATATATTCGCAATGCTTATAATGATATGCGATGAGAAAAATAATGTAATAACATGCAACAGGAAGCGGAAACTGGCATTACGCTGGTGACGTAGAATAGTTAAGTATAAAAAACCTCCTGGTTTTCATGTTTTTTTTGTTTTGTGTTCTTTTTTTTTCCTTTTCTTGTATATTTATTTTGTTGTCGTGCCCCAGACCAAGTCATCAACCTTCTTCATTAATCTTCTCTTTTAAATGGTGCAACCCATGATATTTTATACTCTAAACTATAGTGCGTTATTGCGCATTGTTCATTGTGCATTGTTCATTGTGCAAAGTGCAAAGTGTTGTCATTTCCGTGTGTCCATCACGTACATAGGCAGTTAAATTTATGTAACAAGATTAACCTGTGTGTTAAATCCACAATCGTACGCTGTATATTTTACTCGCAGCATGCAGCGAGTCTTCAACATGAAAAATAAACTTCAACTCGCGTTGCTATAGAAGCTTTATTAAGAAGGGGAGGCAAGGCTACGTATTTTGTCTTTTGACGACAATCATTTCAACTGCATGTGACCGGGGAAAAGCGAAAAATTTCCGCGTTCGCTCGAAAAATTCAGCCTAGTTGATTAGTCATGGATTTATAGTGGCTATGGTCTATGGAGTTCGTCTGTGCAAAGAAAATAAACTGGACATGCACCTACCCAATTGGCAATGTTAGCTAGTTTGGCCTTGCTTCGCGAGTCGCCACATTTTTATCAGCAAAAACGATGCACAAAAGACGATGTTCATTGCATGAAATTTCTGAAATGCAAGGCCTAGTATATGATTATATTTTGCCCAAAATTTTGCAATGTAAACTAAAGTATTTATTTTCATCGAGGTATGCTAGTCTTTTCTATAGAGTTCCCATCATCTGTAGGACGGGCTTTGCTTCTTCATACAAACTTATAACCTTAACTTATTCTCATAGAATGGGGGCGAAACGAAACCAGCACAAACCAATCATATTTGGCAACTGTAAAGCAGTTTTGCAAACGGTTATAATGGTTTACTTTGCTGCAAACCTTGTCTTTGGTGAAGAAGAGGAAGAAACTAAATTTTGTAAAAGAGGATGGACTGAATTTGTTGGAGACAGGAAGCAATGGGAAAGAGAATGTTTAATTAATGATGCTAGAAAAATGTCACCCTGCTGTAATGAGACGGCTGACTATCTTGAAGAGAGATATGAAAAATACATCAAGTTGTGTCCCATTTTGGGTATGTTCTTATTACAGTCAGGATCAATTTTGCAGCTTTTCTAAAAAGTGCATATATTTTTAGCTATTTTATTCAGGCGGCATAAATGTCTTTGTTACTCCAAATGCAAACCACTCTAGCCTATCTGGAACCTGTATGATGTCCTTGGCCAAATGTGAGGCGCCCCTAATGGCTTAAGGAGACATCTGCCATGTGCAGGTGTCTCTATACGAACAGTTTATTCGCTCCATGTGCGGCAAATATTGATCATCACGCTGATGTTAAGAGCGTGTTTTACCCTCAAAAGCATGATAGCATGATTGCTTTAACATGATATCAAAAATTTGCAGAATACCGATCGATACACACATGTGCACCCGGTAGATTTTAGTGTAATATAAAATCATCTTCACAGATTTAATTTTTCATTTCCGCTGATTCCCTTAACATGTAGAGTGCCTTAAAAATAACTGAAAGTAAACCAATATTATTATAGCCCCGTTCACGCTACACTCAATTTATTAGCACGGCACGAATGAAATAGGTACCCGTGCCTATGCATATCATCCGTGCCCGGCCTTTGTTTTAGTAGCTTGGGCACTGATAAAATCTTATATGACTTTGAACTTCGGTCTTTGATTACTATTTCTCTATACAACCTGATCTATCAAGTCCCTTGCATTTTAGATATCTCAGGCATTTCCTTCCATCTTTCACCAGTAGTTAAGGGGTGCTGACACATTTTCGATGCATGTGTTACATTTTTCATGAAACTGAAGCATAACTTTTGCCAGTTTCATTCAAAACTGAAGAATAACTTTTGCCAGTTTCATCTAAATAGTATAAAGAAACTAAACCTTGAGAACTTGTTTTAAATCAATATGTTACTGTTTGTATCCCTGTTCCACTGCTTCGACATGCTGTTTGTGAATTTAAGCATAATTCCTTTGCTCAATTTTAGTGTTTATAGGAAGCATAATTTAGCACTTGATATTTTGATCTTTTTGAAGCAAATGGAATATAAATATTTCATATTCAAAAAATACAAATGTGTGCAAATTAACATTTCCATGTATGTACAAGTCATTAAATATATACAAAGTATTAAATATACAGAGTGTGTCAATATCCGCTCTGTTTTACAATACAAAAGCCATTTTAAATTTCCACAGACCTAAAATCTATTATGGTTTAGCCCAAACGTTTTTAAATTTAACTAGTTTTAATACTTATGCTGTGTTACCTTTGGAAATCATATACAATTTATATATGGATAATAAATAGCATGCAAAAAGTACTTACGAATCAATAAATATGTTCCCCCATGCCAAAAGTACTTCGAAATCAATAAATATGTTCCTCAATTCCAGAAGTCGTGCAATGGACGACTTGCGCTTTAGACTAATTTCTTACCTCGGTGATAAAAAGGACATTTTTTGAAAGAGCTTACTAAAATAAGTAAAACTGCCAAGTTTGACGGCGAATTGTTGTGAAATACGGAAAATATACCCATGCGAAGTTGTCGATTTTTGTATACTTTTGTATTACGACCGGAAGTTTGTAACTAAATTAGTTACACATTTCCGCACGTAATACAAAAGTATACAAAAATTTGCAACTTCGCATGGCTATATTTTCCGTATTTTACAAAATTTCGCAGCCCAACTTGGCAGTTTTACTAATTTAAGTAAGATCTTTCTAGCTGGGGTGATTTATTTTCCTCTAGTTACTTCAATCAAAAGTTAGTCTAAAGCGCAAGTCGTCCATTGCAACTGTTAGTGGTGTGCATCCATGTTAGTTCGTTTCGGTCATATGACAAACACCGAAGATGTCAACAAACAGTAAAACTGTAATAGTTCATAATCGTGATCTGTTCACTTATCTGACGATTTCTGAAGATGTGGACATTTAGACGGACGCGGACACTTTTCGGCTATAACATAGTGGTTAGCCGCGTATGCGCAGCGGCTACCCACAAAAAGGTTTATTGCACTGAGCTATATAATAATTCCTGGAGGACCGGCTCGTCATTTTTCGGTAACTTCGCCGCCATCTTTTTGTCCGCAAAAACATGGCGGACTTCGCCCTTCTGCGCAACCGCAGAAGCTCTGCTGACGCCACATGGTTCCTTTTGGCCATGGTATTTACCACTGACCGGGCTCAATTATGAGCCCGCTACAAGGGTGTTCTCCCCCCTGGATTTGGTAAACAACAGGTTCTCCCCCCTGGCCTTTATAAAAAAAATTTCCCGTGAAAACTTGTTTTGTTTTTTTGAAATATAAAGTCATGAAAACATCATTAACTGCATTTTTTTGAAATATAAAGCGTTTTTTTAAGATGAATACAAGTCGTAGACGCTGTTATTGCCAACGCAAGAACAAATATATATTAAAACGTCAAAAAGTTGTGGACAAAATTGAAGATTTTTAAAATTCTGACACGAACTGACAGCCGTGACAGGTGTTTTTTTTTATATTTTCATTATTTCTACATTCCTATAACAAATGATTGAACTTTTTGGCACTATTGTCGGACATTTTGGGGACAATTGGATATTTATGGACATCAATTAGACTTTTTTGAACCCTGCATGAACAGCAGAATTACTGAAAGTATGCAATTAATAATGTTTTCTTGAATGGTCTTGAATGTCTTCAGGACAATATATCTAGACCTGTATAATCCAAAGAAACAGAGGCCAAAGCTCAGGGGCAAGATGCTTGGCAGCTGACTAAGTGCAAGAATATAGTTTCAACCATGAGTCATATTTGCACAATATACTTTTCAGTAAGGTCATCAGCTTAATTGTACCTCAATGGGCTATAAAAGTTTTCAATATTATCTAATTGCACCCCTGGACCCTGGTCTTATTAATGAACAATATTCATCCCTACATAGACTCAATTACACCTGATTTAGCCCTCTTGAAGTTTGATACCATAAACAGAAAATTATAAAAGTGGCTGCAGATTGAAGATACACTGCTCACACAATGCATGTTTATATTTATTTCTTTTATAAATATAACAATGGTTATAAAAATACCAGCCAACAACAAAATCAGATAACATGGTAATCAAGGATAACAATGCAGATTCATAAGAATGTGTATAATATGCTTAATACATCTCAGTTCAATGCTCCAACAAATTGCATGACAATTAATTAATAAGCCATCTCTAGCTTGCTTTATTTCATTAATTAATAAGCCATCTCTAGCTTGCTTTATTTCATAGCATCTTCATCCTGAAAAATATAAATGGAGATCTGATCAAGATTTATTCACAAGGTGCAAGAAGTTAAAAAATCAATTAATATAAGCCATGATAATTGATTTGAATTTGACAAGGCAAACAAGATGATATATTAACTAGGTTTTTACAGTCACCATCAGAGGTTGGAATTTACACTGTTTGCAGCAAAAATCTTATTACTTTGTATCAGCACCCACTCAGCACTTTTGTCAGTTAGATCATGTTTATTATTGCTTAAATCTAATAGACTCACTGGGGGGAAGGTTTACCTATTTACATTATTGTTTGCTATCATGAAAACAAAATAGACCAAACTCAAAGATTGACATTGCCGACACCGCAGAAATTGGTGTTTTAGACGTTTCAACCCGAAAATCTAATCGCTGGTTCATAATTGTGCATTTCTGTATCGCCCTATCAAAGAGAAACCTTTTGAATATCTTAAAAAAGTTCAATTTTTCTTCTGAATACGCATTCTGCAATCTTTTGACAGCTCATCATACACATCTGACCGCTGTGAAATGGCCATTTTGAGGCTTAAAGTATACACAAGGTTATTAATTCAGACGATTCGTTTTTACCGTGAGCAAGCTTCAAATCTTTTGTGCAAGACATATTTTCTTGAATATTTATAAATCTTTTTCCTCACCAAGTTTGAAGTCTAAGTATCGAGAATTGCGGCTAAGCCTATACCAATTTCCGCGGTGTCGACATTGCCAGGAATTTAATTCCTTCCCCAAACAAGTCAAGAAAATGATAAAGTTTGAGTATATAACATTGCAGTGCACATGCACCAAAGGTCTAAAATAGTATATTTGCTGTTTGTACCATAAGTTTTGATGGATTTATATGGCTCAGAACCTTTGGTAATCAGTTTATATTCGAGTCCAAAGGCAAAAAAACTGAAATTGTTATAAAAACCGGCTTACCTGGATGCCATAAAATAACAGCCGAATGAGAAAAATCATTCCCCCGATAAGTGAATTAAGCCATTCACTACGTCAGACATATAGAGCACAAAGCTACGTCTCCTTTCCATTTGTTGAACAGGAAAAAAGAGGATTTATATGAAATACAAAAAATATATACGGAAAGCTGAAAATATTTTCATAAAAACCAGGAGGGAGATGGACACAGTTTTTCCCCTTGTATCGCGGTATGTCAGTGGTAGCCACCATGAGCAAAAGGAACCATGTGGCGTCAGCAAAGCTCAAAATCCGCCATGTTTTTGCGGACACGATTTCGCAGCGAGCCGGTCCTCCAGGAATTATTATATAGCTCAGTGGTCTATTGTCGTCTCCCGTACCATAGAGATTATAAATAAAACTAGAGGAGTCATCGAGGAGAAATTGGGGAGCGCGTTAATGGGGGGCAAATCCAAGTCCCGGATGTTCACTCATTCATGATGTCCGAGGCCAAAATATGTCGTTTTTAACGAGTTTTTTTTATTTCTAAATGTTTTTTTTCCTAAAATATCGTCTCAGGATGTCTAAGTTAGTAAAACCAGTTTCAAAAAGCACTGTTTTTCCTTAAAAAACCGGCAAAGCGACCTAAATAACGAATATAACTTTTTTAAAATTGTTGCTAACGTGGTTGCTAAGGAGGCATTGATCTAGCCAATCAGCGCTTGGCTTAGCATCCGGGACTTGAATTTGCCCCCCATTATCGCGCTCCCTTTTTTGACTGATGTTTCCGATACCAATGCCTCCTCTAGTGTTATTTATAATCTCTATGTCCCGTACGCCATTGTTTAAGCTTTGACCACTGAGCTATATAATAATTCCTGGAGGACCAGCTCCTGTCAAAAAAGTGAAGCCACTAAGATGGCGGATTTTGAGCTTTGCTGACGCCACAAACAGCTGGGAAATTTGTTGTCGCTGTGCAAAAAATCGCTGGCACATAGCCGCATGTTTATTCGAATTCGAATTTTGAACGAAATTTACAAAGCGAAAGTTTTATGGAGATCTGCACTTTTTTCGGCAATGATCGAAAAGTTTAAAATATGGAAGCTCCTTATTAGCTCACGGACATTGCTTCTGCTGTTAAAAATGGACTTTTTAAGGTTGGATTTTGATTAAATGTTGCCGACAAAGATTCCATAGCTTCGACGAGCGGTTGTATTTTTCAAACTGCTGTGTTTATTTGTGAATGGCATGGAAACTCTCTTGTTTAAGCGGTCTAAATTTACATATTATGTAAATTGTAATTATATAAATTGTATTATATAATTTTCAAATGGCTTGGACTGAATATGGGCGAGTGATAAGTACATTCAAATGCGGCAAAGTAGACCGATGGCTTGAACACAATACTGGCGCGCGTGAGTTTGAGCAAAGTCTCTCGCCCCAACGTTGACTTCCAAAACGAGAAAAAAGTACGTAATATGTTTCTTACAACCTTTAGTTTCACTTCTCGTTGATATTTCCCCGGATAATTCCACATTTTTACGGGAACACATGCCTAAGCAGTTGTGAAGTTTGTAAACCTGAGTCACGGGTATTTATTGAGCAAGCCGGATAGCTCGAAATCTCAAGGAAATCTCCAAACTTTTTGCACTAAATTTGGCATCCACATTGTTTGTTGTTTGAAATAAACAGCATTTTGTTGATGTGAAAATTGCCCTTCCCAATGAAATCGTGAATTGTACTTGATATATTGAGTATTTGTGTGCTTTTACCGGTTGACGTGTTCAGCTAAAAAATCATGAAACTATTTGAAGAACTGCGAAGAACTTTTGCTACATTCCTTGGCACCAATTTAATAATTGTTGTACAGAAAAGTCAGCCCCGTTACGTTCCGTCGAGCAAGAAATATTCTAAAAGTATGTCCTTGTATTTTTCCGTCCCATTCTGTATTTACGCGTGGTCCCCTACTCGACCAGATTAAAAGAAAATTAGCCGAAATCTCCAAAATTCAAATTGTACTTTTGAATTCCCTGGAGGTGTAGAAAGAGAAATTCCATAATCGTTTTTAATTATAAATTGCCCCCATAAGTGTAATTTCGCATATAATCTCTGTGTCTGTACATCGTCGTTAAGCGAAGACCAAAGCAACTCTCCAAAAATGTGCTTTGCGGAAGGCTACTTCTTGCAGCATTTAATTTTTTTGGCAGCATTTGCAACACACGGCACAAAATTTATCCCTTTTTATTCCTTTTTATTTTTGATGGCATTAAAAACAAGCAAAATACCGAAAGAAAGTTTGGCTACCATGTTTTTGTTTATATATTTAAAGGTCCCGCCGTGTAGTGCGCGAAATATATTCGTGGGGTACACGCAAGCCAAACTAGCGCATGCGCAACAAATTTCCCAGCTGTTGACGCCACATGGTTCCTTTTGCTCATGGTAGTTACCACTGACATACCGCGATACACAGTGAAAAACTGTGTCCATCACCCTCCCGATTTTTATGAAAATATTTTCAGCTTTCCGTATATATTTTTTTGTTTTTCATATAAAATGGATAAAAGTGTTTCTCTTTTTCCCTGTTTAACAAATGGAAAGGACACGTAGTTTCGTGCTCTGCGTCTGACGTTGTGAATGGCTTAATTCACTTATCGGTAGAGTGAATTTTCTCATTTTGCTCTTATTTTATAACATCCAGGTAAGCCGTTTTTCAACTTTTTTACTATAAATAATTTCTTTTTTGGCCTTTCGAGTTTAGACTATTATATAAACTGATTACCAAAGCCTCTGAGACAATAAATCCATCAAAACGTGTGGTACAAACAGCAAAGATACTATTTTCGCCTTTTGGTACATTACAGTCCTGTCAATGCAATGTTATATACCCAAATTTTATCATTTTTTCTTAACTTGTGTAGGGAAAAAATTAAATTCCTGGCACTGTCAATCTTTTGAGTTTGGTCTATGTTGTTTTCATGATAGCAAATATCAATGTTAATAGGTAAACCATTTCCCCAGTGAGTTTATTATAGTCACTCTTCTATTGATGCCACCCAACATCAATTAACATGATCTGAGGGTGCTGATACAGAATGATAAGATGCTGTAAACAGTGTAAATTGATTCCAACCTCTGATAGTGAGCCCTGTTAAAGCCTAGTTAATATATTGTCTTGTTTACCTTGTCAAATCCAAAGTGAAATGATCAATTATCACAGCTCTTAATTTATTTTTTAGCTTCTTGCACCTGGTGAATAAATCTTGATCATATCTCTATTTTTATTTTTCAGGATGAAGTTCATGCATTTTATGACTGTGCATTGTTATTCTTCATTTTCATGTTATCTGATTTTGTTGTTGGCTGGTGTTTTTATACCATTTGTCATATTTATTAATTAATGAAATAAATATAAGCATGCATTGACTAAGCAGTGTGTCTTTAATCTGCAGCAACTTTAATAGTTTTCTGTTTATGGTATCAACCTCCAAAGGGGTTATATTCATTAGGCTAATCAGTGGAGCCTATGGAGGGATAAATGTTATTATTTTCTATGACCAAGGGTCCAGGGATGCAATTAGAGAATGCTGAAAACTTTTATAGCCTATTAAGGTACAAGTTGATGACTTGAATGAAAAGTATATTATGCAAATATAATTCTTGGTTGAAGCTATATTCCTGCAGTTAGTATTAGTCAGCTGCCCAGCATTTTGCCTGAATTTTGGATTGTGCATAGATATAAAGTCTTGAAGACAACATCAGATACTGAAAACTGATTACATACTTCCTGCAATTCATCAGTTTAGGGCTTAGAAAGTCAAATTGTTGCCCATAAATTCCTAGTTGTCTTCAAAATATGCGAGGATAGTGCCAAAACATTCAAACATTTGTAAACTTTCATGTTGGAAAGTATAAATAACAAAAATATTATTACAAAAATAAAATAATAAACCTGTCAGTTCGTGTCAGTATTTAAAATCTTTAGTTTGTCCACATTTTTCCATATTTTAATATATATTTTTTCCTGCACTGGCAAAAACAGCGTGTATGACTTGTATTCATCTTAAAATAAAACTTTATTGTATGTCAGGGCAAAAAATATCAAAAAAACAACCTAGAAACATTTCAAAAACAAAAAAGATTTCATGATCACGGCAAAAAAATATAAAAACCAGAGGGGAGAATAGTTATTTACAAAAACCAGGGGGGAGAATATTGCTGTAGCGGGCTCAGAATTGAGCCTGGTCAGTGGTAAATACCATGGTCAAAAGGAACCATATGGCGTCAGCAGAGCTTCTGCGCACTGCGCAGAAGGCGAAATCTGCCATATTGGTGGCTTCAAAATGATGGCGGCGAAGTTACTGAAAAATAACGACCCGGTCCTCCAGGAATTATTATATAGCTCAGTGGCTTTGACTGCTGCCCTTAATTGAATAAGTTTATAAAATTAACTGAATTGAGTAATTCTACCTCCTTGTCATAACCTGTCACAAGGGGTCACATGGAGATCACGTGAGATAGCCAACCTTCAGTTCGTGAGACCTTCCGCAGTCGAACGGCGCAAACAATTTTGCCCTTTACTTACAAATAATTTTTTGGGGAAAACGACGTTTTTCTCCGTATTTAGATTGTTACGAAATACATTATCTGTCGAAATACCTTATCTAAGGGCGCAGATATAACGAAATATCCAGGAAAGGGGAGAAATCTCTCAAGGATATCAGTAGTGGTCCCATGAATATGGATGAACCACAACAAGAAGTCCAAGACATATTAAGCGAAAACGAGGAGTCTAGGCTACTAGACGATGAAGACTCGAGAGAGGTTTCTAATGCCACTTTAAAGGCTATACGAGGCATGGAAAATTCCATGACGAACTCGTTACAAAGCCTTGCAAAAACGTTACAATCCAGCCTTGCTTCGTTACAAAGCAATTTGGCGCCAACGCGGCCTCGAAAACGACAAGCAAGTCCTTCGTCCTCAGACGACAATAGCTCGTCTGAAAGCTCCGAAAAACAGGCCCTAGAGCCAAATAACAAGAAGAGTCGTGAAAATCCGGCTGATGAACTTGATGACGCGGTCAATGCGCTTTTGAATAAGTCAACCGATCAATCGGTAGTCGCCGAAAAGACGGCGGCTGGTGGCGACGCCATTTTGACAGGCATTGCCAACGATTTTGACCTGATCGATCAGTGTGGTGAAGACATCCCCACACAGCTTGCTGAACTTGTAGAAAAAATTCTACAATCAAAAATGACCGAAGAAAAATTAAAAGAGAAGCAGCAAAAATATCTTCGGCCGAAAAATTGTGGCAAAATTATCCCTACAAGAGTAAACGCTGCAATCTGGTCACGGTTGCAAAGCGAGACACGATCTCGCGATATAAAGATGCAGAAAGTTCAAATGCTATTGCTTAAAGCTCTAATTGCTCAAAGTCGAGTGACTGAGAGTCTTCTTAATCTAAAGGATTCGACTCCCATAGCATCTAAAGCGCGCAGCGACACAGCTGATGCAGCTGTTATTCAGTCCATGGATGCCATTGCATTCGTAGTCCAAGCCAATCATGAGCTAAATCAACGGCGCCGGGAATTAATCAGGCCTGACCTAAATGAACAGTACCGGCAATTGTGTGCAGAACATGTCCCATGCACCACAGAATTATTTGGTGATGACTTACCTAAAACACTACAAGATATATCAACTACAAACAGGGTTGGTCAGAAATTAGCTGGCAAAGGCCAGCGAAATTATGGTCCTAAATCATATAAAGGATCATCACATTCTCGGGACTATTCATACCAACACTCAAAAAACGAGCGTGGGAAGTATCGCCCCCAGAGCTTCCAGAGGAAAAGAAGAGGGGGGAAGAACCAATCACAGGCGCACTGAAAGAGACAGGGCATTGTACAAATCAGGTGAGTACATGTCCTAACACTGTAGTAGTGTGTGACAATATTGCAGGTCGCCTGGCTAAGTATATTAATGCCTGGTGTAAAATCACCAGTGATAGATGGCTACTTAATGCCATACAAGGGGTAAACATTGAGTTTTCCGCTAATCCAGAACAACTTGTTGCCCCAAGACAGTTTGATACTAGTCCCTCTGATGATGAAGCTATTGACTTTGAAATCCAACGCTTATTAAGAAAGGGCGTCATTGTCCCTTCGCTTCATGAACCAGAAGAGTTCCTTTCAACTATTTTTGTTAGGCCCAAAAAGGATGGCACTTTCAGGTTAATTTTAAACCTCAAAAAACTAAATGAGTTTGTAACTTACCACCATTTCAAAATGGAATCAGTGCATACAGCACTACAGCTAATGAAGAAAAATTGCTTGTTGGCATCTATCGATCTTCGGGATGCTTACTATTCAGTTCCTATTTCTGCTCAGCATCAGAAATACAGTGGCGTCGCCAGCCTGACGATTTAGTCATGCTATGCAAATTTTACGTTATTATCATTATTCATTTCTTTACAAATTTATTGTTTTCACAGTCAATGAATACCAAAATATTAGCATAGCATGACTAAATTGTCGGGCTGGCTACGCCACTGCAGAAATATATTAAGTTTAACTGGAAAGGGCATATTTACCAATTTACTTGCTTGCCAAATGGGCTGGCATGTGCCCCCCGCATTTTTACTAAAATTCTGAAGCCAGTATATGCTACATTAAGGGAAAAAGGGCATATCATATTTGGTTATATCGATGACTCCTATCTCCAAAGAGATGATTATTTAGAATGCAAACAAAATGTTCAAGACTCCACAATAATGTTTGAGAAACTTGGATTTATTCCTCATGAGGATAAATCTGTTACTACACCTAGCCAACAACTTGTTTTGTTAGGGCATGTGCTTGACTCTGTGAGTATGTCTGTGTCATTGACACCAGAACGAGCATGCAAATTAAAACTAGCATGTGAAAAGCTTTACAGAATGCAAAGGCCTACTATTCAAGAGGTGGCCCATGTTGTAGGCTTAATGGTGGCCAGCTTTTTAGCTGTACCCTATGCCCAACTTTACTACCGTACACTAGAGATAGATAAGTGTGAAGCCCTGCGTTCTAATAGCGGGAACTTTAAGGCAAAAATGGTGATTTGACATCAAGCCAGAGATGATTTGCTTTGGTGGGTGAAATCTATTGAAGGGTGTAAAAAACCCATCTCTCAGGGCAACCCTAACATATTCATTTACTCAGATGCCTCCCTTAAAGGTTGGGGGGCACACTATGTTAACCAAACAACAGGTGGGCGATGGAGTATGGTGGAATCAGCATACCATATCAATCAGCTGGAGATGCTAGCTGCTTTTTATGCCCTAAAATCATTTTCAGATAAACTAGAAAATATTCATGTTGGACTGAAAATTGACAATGTTACTGCAGTTGCTTATATTAATAATATGGGTGGCAGCCACTCCAAACCTTGTAATACTCTGGCTAGGCAGATTTGGTTATGGTGCATGGACAGAAACATTTGGCTTACTGCTTCACATGTACCTGGGGTGTTGAACAAACTGGCTGATAAAGCCTCCGGAGAGTTCAATGACACAACTGAATGGACTCTTGACCCCCAGATATTTGCTAGTATAACCAAAGCATTTTTTACACCTGAGGTAGACCTGTTTGCCTCAAGGCTCAACCACAAAGTTGAGAAATACATAGCCTGGAGACCTGACCCACAGGCTTAGGCAATTGATGCTTTAGCCCAGAATTGGTCTAACTTGAGGTTTTATGCCTTTCCTCCCTTTAGCTTGATCAGCAGAATACTGCACAAGATGGAGGAAGAGTCAGCAGAGGGGATCCTGGTGATCCCTTATTGGACTACTCAGGCATGGTTTCCTCAGGCAATGAGAATGCTGGTTGCAAAACCCCGGATCCTACCAAACAAGGACAAAGTTGTGTACCTTCCTTTCGACCCCAACAGAAAACACCCACTACAGGGAAAAATGAAGTTAATAGCTTGCCATTTATCAGGCAATGCTACCAAAAGCAAGGAGTTTCTGAACGCTCAGCAAATTTGCTCATCAGTGCCTGGCGGAATGGCACACAAAAACAATATAAAGTCTACCTTAAAAGATGGAGACAATATTGCTGTGCAAGGCAGATTGATCCAATTTGCCCCCCTTTAGGTGAAGCTTTAGATTTCCTCACACAGCTGTTTGATGAAGGAAAGCAATACAGTGCGATAAACACAGCCAGATCAGCATTGTCATCAATTCTGATTTTACCTTGCAAGACACCCTTTGGAAAACATCCACTCGTTTGTAGGTTGTTAAAAGGCATCTTCCAACAACGACCAGCACTACCGCGCTATATAGACACATGGGATGTGGGAATGGTGTTCAACTATCTGAGGACATTGCCAAGTCTGGAAGAGATTTCACTTAAACAGCTTACACAAAAGCTAACAATGTTAATTATGTTGCTATCTGGACAAAGAATTCAAACACTAGCATTGCTTGATATCAATAGTATAAACATCACAGATTCCTGTTGCACTTTTTACATAAACAAATGTGTCAAACAAACTAAGCCAGGAAACCACTTAGGACCAATTGAGATACCAGCTTATCCACAAGAAATGAGCCTATGCATAAGGGCACTTCTGATTAAGTACCTGGATATGACAAAGGGAAGACGTGGTGAAGAGTCCAGACTGTTGATTAGTTTTCAAAAACCGTTCAAGGCAGTCACAGTGGATACTTTGAGTCGTTGGATTAAGAGTATTATGGCTTAATCTGGAATAGATGTTCAAAGATTTAAACCTTACAGTGGTCGTGCTGCATCTACCTCAGCTGCTAAAGCAGCCGATGTGCCAATTGACACAATACTGGCAGCAGCTGGTTGGTCGAGAGAAACCACATTTGCAAAATTCTATAACAAATCAATCCAACAACCTGGACTTTTTGGACAGTCTATATTAGCAGCAAATTTGTAGCTACTAACTTGTTGTGTTTATTAGTTGTTGATGTTAAGGATATTATATATTAATATATACACCAAATGGTGTACACCTTGTATTGAGTTCTTTCATCACCTAACCACTGGGCTTTAAATTCTCCATGTGACCCCTTGTGACAGGTTATGACAAGGAGGTAGAATTAGAAAATTAAACGAAACTTACCTGTAAGTTGAAGTTTGATGGGAATTCTACCGACTTGTCATACCGGAACAAGGGGTCACACCCAACCCAATATGCAACATTGTCAGCCCCACCCATTAACGGTGTGCGTTGAAGACTGAAGGTTGGCTATCTCACGTGATCTCCATGTGACCCCTTGTTCCGGTATGACAAGTCGGTAGAATTCCCATCAAACTTCAACTTACAGGTAAGTTTCGTTTAATTTTCTAATTTTCATTTTTTAGAAGGCGAATGCAAATGCAATTTTCAAGAGCAAAGAGTAGATGGTTTTGCCTAC
Organism: Dendronephthya gigantea; assembly: GCF_004324835.1. Classification (NCBI taxonomy): domain Eukaryota; kingdom Metazoa; phylum Cnidaria; class Anthozoa; order Malacalcyonacea; family Nephtheidae; genus Dendronephthya; species Dendronephthya gigantea. The sequence goes on along the minus strand of NW_021163100.1, from coordinate 474,030 downwards.
GGTGACATGTCCGACCCAGTATCATGGACGAAGCCAAATATTTCATGCACACATAAGTGTCAACTTCATCAACTCAAAGTGGTACCAAGCCTAAGATCACCACGCAGCTTATTCCCTGTGGGTTTAAAAAAAATCGAGTATGTATTCAAACTTTATGGAGGACTGGAGAAATCATGTACAATTATGGTCTATATTCACTCCTTTGATTCTAAAAGTGAGTATTACTTGTCTAATTCTCTCCTATCATTCCTAATTACCCATAGGGATGAAACGTCTATTTGAATAAACATGCAACGACAAGAAAAGAAAGAGTTTGTGCAATTTTCTTTTGCATCATGTAATGCGATTATATAACAAAACGACAAAATGTTAGAAGCTGGCGAGAAATGTTCGTAGCTATATTTCAACTTTAGAATTGCATTGCAAAGTGCAAGGGAAATTGCTTAGTGTAAAACCGCGCCTTAAATGGAAAGATATGATCAAATTCTCGATCGTATTTTTTTAAATAACGATTTTGTTGTTTGTTCAGCATGTATACCATCCCTGTCTCAAATTCATGCAAAGTTTGTATTTTAATAATTTTAATTTGTTTTAGAAATCGAAGAGGTGAGCAAGAAAAATAACCAAACAAAAGGTAGAAAACTATCCCAAATTCTAAAATAACATATTAAATACATTTAGATTCTCTCTGATGAATTACTGTAATCGCGTGACCAATCTTCTTATTACACTATTGCGGTCTGTGCTGATTGCAAGAAACATAGTTTGCCTAATTTTAGGGACGTTTGACCAGAACCATCGAAATAACGTTTCTGACACCAAGAGAATTCGAAATTAACGCCTATATTCTAAAAGCTCACTCACACTCAAACTTATTGAATGGGAGTTCTTAATCTTCTCATAACGTTTCAATGGCGGTATTTCAAGCCGAATAGGAGCTTGATTTTCAGTGATTTACCTTATATCTTTCCATCTATTCAGAGAAAACTTTTTCATTGATCAGCATTAACAAAATTTATATGTCACACTCAGTGAGTGTGAGTGTGAGTGAGCTTTTTGAATACAGGCGTAAAACAATACAGTAACTTTGGAAAAACGTATAGATGTATTATTTGGTTGAAATAATTTAATTGCACAGCCTTCTACAACCTGCACTGGTGTGCAGTTTTAACCTTCAGAGCGTACAGTGACTCTAGAATAATTGCCATTATTTTAATATATACGATCTCCGTTTTGATTAGTTAGGCAATAGGCACCTGCAAAATTTATAATGCGTGACATCAATCTACCTTTTTTCGAATTGTGACGTCATATCTACCTTTAACAGTTTCTACAATAGTTGACGCTAGCAATTTAATAGCCGGTTTAAAAAAACAATGGTAATAAAATGCATATTAATTAAAAATATAATTCATCACTATTTTGGTAAGTCGAGATAAAAAATAAAGAAATTATTGTATTCGTTTTTCGCGTGATAATGATTATCAAGGCATCTGTTGACATGATATGCCTAGATAATTCTCAATATCACGCTGAATCCCATCGAAAAAAAAAATTTGTCTGCATGAATCATGCTTAGTTGCGTTTATTTAGACTTTAATTTATTACAATTACAACGATGTCTACATCCACTATATTTTCGGCACCTGGTTGTTTTTTCTTCATGATCTTATAATGTCACCGATAATGATGATCTTTGGAAATATGTAATGATTCTACGATGTCAGAAGATGTTGACAAAGACTGCCCCAGCGCTCTGCACCTTGCGAGTGATTTTACCCTGTGCATTCCGATCACAAACGACCTTAAATGAATTTACATACAAGGAACATCCGGAAAACTCTTCTATACTTTTTAAGACAACACAAACGGGCTAACGTTCAACAAAAGACGTTCTTCTGTTTTATACCACACGTATCCTGCCCGTTATTGAATATGTCTGTGAGGCTTTTCCCCGATTCTGTTCCAAAATACTTATCTGACGAACTGGAAGGACTTGAAAAACGGCCTGCAGAACTGATTATTTTGCCAAAACTCCGATATAAGGATGCTTTGGAAGAGTTAGTATTTAGAACATTCGCTGTATGGAGACATAATTTCACTAGTAAACTTTTGAAAACTATAACTAACGATTTTGAGAAAAAAAATATACCATCTATTGCCTCCAGTTAAAGTCCTCAGAAGCAGGTTTGAGAGAGAAAAGGGAGTTTCAAATTATCAAGATTTAAAAACGATTTTATTATTTGTACAGGGGGTGGTAAAAAAGTGCCCCCCAACGAAATGTGGCACATTTGTAACTTTTCACTATAAATGAGGGTAGCGCCAATGAATTTTATGTATTTTTGCATATTTCATTAGTTTAGGAGCAATGGAAATTAGCATAAGTAATAGTATAATTTCTAGTGCAATTATGGATTAACAAGCAAGAGTTTTTTTTTAAAGGCTGCAAAATAGCGTGAGTCCGAAGGATGAGCGTTATGAAAATTTTGCAGTCTTGAAAAAGTCACGAGTGCGTGTTTATCCGTAATTGCGCGAGAAATTATACTATTACGTATTAATGATATGCAAGGAAATCTTGGAGAATATATTTGTAACATACTTTTTATGGGGGGCTACTTTTTTACCATGCACCCCTGCAATTCGTGTAATTTTTTAAGTCTACCCACGCAGCTGATTTTACTGTATAATAAAAAAGTGGGTTTTAAAAGTCCCACATGAACGATGAATTAAAGAATTATCGCTTATGTGCCGCTCAATATGATCGTTTTCACAATTATACGGATTAGCCAATAAAACACCCCAATTAAATAATAAACTCAATTGATTATACTCTAACCTATACAGCGAAGCGCTAACACGCCTTTGCTTATTGGCCCATTAAATTGACTTTGCATGACGACGGACGAGCCTATAACGCGATAATGAACCAATGTATGCTATGTAGTTTCAGATTGCAAAAAAGATATTCTGGTTCTCTGGAACAATTCCAATTTTGTTGACTTTGACCCAAATATAAAAGAATTCCTAAAGAAGTTTATTAAAAATAAAAAACTGGACGTGAAGAGACGAGGCACTCATCTTGGTTTTATCAGCTTTTCGAACTCCAAAGGATCGAACCAGAGAAGTACTGAAAATTGGAAAAATTAAGAATAGGAAGGAGTTGATAAAGTGGCTGGATAGCTCTCAGTATGATTGGAAAAGCAATGCGACAAAAAAGAGAAACGCATATGAGCTTGCTATCAATGTAAGTGAATCGTATTTAAAATTTTCTATAACGACTTTAGTTCTTGCCACTCGGTGGCAAGAGCATTACACTGGCATCGCAAAAGCGTATATAGGTTTGCTTCTAGCCGGAGGACCAATAGTTGACTCATTTTCCATCAATTGTTCCTGGCTTGAATACGAAGTGTGTATAATTCAACTCGATTTTAAGACTCTTTCAAGCTCTAGACATTCAAACTTGGTTACAGCTGTATGCCAAACATGAATATTATCTCGGGTCACACGAAATCAATGTTAAGCAGAGGTGGATCTAACAACGCGCCAGATAAGCCCACCAACGACAAGTCTCCAAAGCAATGTAATTGTAGAAACAAAAAGGCTTGTCCCCTTTCCGGCAAATGCCTATATAACACAAAGCGTTATCGTTTATCAAGCAACCAGAACTTAGAACACGTTTTAGCTGCCATACTATATAGTTCCTTCAAGTTACGGCAAATATCTGTGTGACATATGAGAAATTCATAATAATTTATCACCCTGAATTTAAACTCGTGAACTGAACTTCTGTCGAAATGTAGACATGCAACAAATTGCTACTTACCAGTGTAACATATATAGTAAAATATAGCTTGAATTACTGCATATAATATACGAATTTATTCACTAATTTTTTTCGAGTGCTTATCACACTCAGATTTTTATTTAAAATGTTTTTTAGCAATACATGTCCTTGCAATAGCGTTTTTATTAAGCTATTTCGAATTGAAAATTAAACCTTTTAATTTATCCTGCCTAACGCTAGATCCGCGGCCGCCACTAATGTCACTGTTTATTGATCATTACTAAGATAACAAAAAAATCGAATGTATAAATTCTTTTTCATAGACGTTGACCAACAGCAGCCGCAAAAATTTCCGTGCTAACGTCGACGATGTCATTTTGTTGTTAATGTTAAACAATGGAACGGAGAATAGCTTAAGAATTCAAGCTAGGGTTTTTGATAAATTAATGACACAGAAGAACGAAACAGTCACCATTGTCGGCTTATCTGGTGGCATTGTAACTCAGCTCAAAGACTGGAAACTTTACCTTAAACGCTGGTCGTTCCAACAGCTAGTGGCAAAATCAGTAATAACGAGCAGCTTGGACGAAGTGGTAAATAAAACCGTCGATGCTTTATGCGCTTCATTTATAGGTAAGTCTTGGTGAGGATTTTGGTTATGTGAAAACAAACTAAGTGGCACCGGATTTCACATTTATCTCACTTTGCATTTAACTTTTGCATATGCATTGCCTGCGAGTCAGTTAAAACGAGCCGACAGAGTCAGCGTTCCAGTCTTATTTGAGTTCACTGTTCCGCACAACACTAAATGTATGACGTAAGTCTGAATAATTTACGATTTTTGTCACATGTACACATAAGTAATTCTCCATACAGGTCTTAATAATTTGTAATTCATATATTAACCTTGATGCAACTCTTCTTAATTAGTATTCATAACTTTGTTACACACATGCCTTAATAATATGCATTAAGCTTACAAGTACGGTAAAATACTCGCGACCGACCTGTAGCGGTATTGACACTGGCGAGTGCGAAACACATTTTAACAGATCTGGGTTTTTTTAAGGAAATAATTACACATTTTTTGAATGTGGTTTTCGCAATGATACTAAAATGATCACCAATTTTCTTTTTCCATTAGGTGGATGTGAATGTATCGGTGATAAAGAAATAACTGTGTATGCTCAACCAGGTTCACCCACAGGATTAGCCAGTTGGACAGTCCCGGAAGTCACATGTTCTGGTTATGAGAGAGGCGAAGTTGACCCACCTGGTGTCACGTCTCCTAAGCATTATCCTCTTGGAAAGAGCACAATTACTTATTCGTACTGGTCCATGCGTGATGGCAAGATTGCTGGGCTTAAATGTTTTGTCAACATTAACGTTGTTCGTAAGTATTTTATGATAATGTGCTCTCGAGTATATTATTTTGAGACACAATTAAAACACTATAAAATAAATGTGTGTTTCTGCATGGGCTTCTAGAAATGAAATTCTTTGATTTTCAGTCTATTTTATATGAATAAAACACTGAACAGCAAAATAACTGCAGTATATGATAATCAGAAAGGACTAGATTTCAGAACATAAAAAGTGCGTTTTCCATGCAAACTAAAACCAAAGATGTATTATTGTCCATCCGAAAATCAATTGAAATCGAGAATTGCGCAATTAGATGCCGGAGTCTTTGAGAAAACTCAAAATATAAGTTAAAAAACAAGAATAAATAAAAAATAATGCATGGATGCGCGGAAATATGGAATTTATTTCGAGTGTTGAGAATAATATCGAACGAGTTTCGAACTAATATCGAACGAGCAATTCTGTTTATTATATAATAAAAAACTGTTCTTTTGAAAGGTTTTTAATCCTACTTCCTAACTCCAGATCGGTGGATCAAACACGATAATCGCACTTGTGTTATTATCATGAATAATCGCACAAGTGTTATGATCGCTTTTCAAAATGTTTGTTAACTTTCCAATGTATGAAGAATACAAGACGCCTACTAGGCGTTATATGATCGCGTCGTTCACAGCGGCGTAGCCAGCCCAGCTATGCAAATTTTGTGTCGTAAATGTTCTTAATAATAAAAATGAACAATATACCGAACTATAGTCGCATGTTGAAAGCAGGAGAAACACAAAACAGCCCATTTCGAAACTGCTTGAAATCCTTTAGTGCAGGCTTACTCTGCTCGGCGTGTGCAGTTAGTTGTATGTGTAATGAGTGTAAAGATAAAGATAACACTTGCTAGCATTTTGATCGCTTTATTGATTCTACTTTACTGCTTCGAAGTTCGAAGGTGAAACGAAATATGCCCAAAGTGAATACAACACGTGATATAACCAGTGAACTCTAAAAAGACTGGAACGATAACTTGGCCGCCATCTTTGAAGCCAGCACTGATGGCCGCCATGAAGGTCAAGGGTTGAAATTACACCACCAAAACAACGCCGGTTTTTATACACAAATCCATCTCATCTGATCATGAATAAAAGCTTAAAACAAGCATTGATACTTAGATTTTACTAAAAAACAAGTTTTATGAACGTGAAAAGGTGCAAACCTATTTTTTTTGCGAGTTGAAGGCGACGTTTTTTTCCGGCCCGTTCAAATTCTTTAAATATTTCAAGTACAAAGCTGGTACCTCGCCGGTTTTTACAGTAGGATGATGCGGATTACTTAGGTCTATCCAAAAAGGGTAAATTCGTTGTTTAAAGTTGAAGTGGTCAAATAAAAATTGCACTTTTCTGGCAATTTTTTGACAAAAAATACTATTTTTACGGAAATCTCACTCACCCCAGTTCTTTTGAAGGCTTGATTTGCTCGCGCGGCTCCCGCCTTAATCAGCAAATTATATTCAAATCGGCTTCATCCAATGACTAGTCTTTATTGTTGAGTTATCGTTCCAGTCTTATTAGAGTTCACTCGGGATATAACTAGCAACTTACCTGTGCGCAGGTTCCCGATTAGGGTGATATGGCCTGCAGCTAGCGACGCTGGGGGTCGACCCGAGAGGAAAAAAACAAACAAAAAAAACCCAAGCCGAAGCTATAAATCGCTGTCGCTACGCGACGCGATCAATAATCATCCGCACGTGTCATCTTCGAGCCCCGATTGAGCATGAAACACCACAGCTAGGTCGGTAGAGTGTTCATTTCTGTAATTGACATATGCATGGAGCACCTATGGCAAATGGAAATTTTGTTCTTGAGTGATTTGTTACAGGAAATGGGAGAAGAATTGCTACTCTAAAAGTCTGAAGAAGTTTTCCATATCATTCTTGCGTTATAAAACTAACAAAATTCCAAATCCTTATGCACTCCTCGAGTGCCTATTTTTTTGAAAAGAAATTAAAGATTAATTTGTAATATATTTGATGTTCCACAACAAATTTGATTTCTACATCCAGCCTGTGAGTGTCCATGTTTGCTAACCGTGAAAAAAGTTGCAGAAAATAGGAAATTGGCTTTCGTCAGTTGGCCAGAGCCCAAACCCAATTGTCCCACCACACCAAGCTCAGGCAACATAAACACAACCAGTGCATGGTTCCCTGTGGGTAATCACACGCTGGAATACAATTACACGTACAGCAGCAACCACACAGAATTTGGTATTGAATGCGATGTGGAAATTGACGTCACACCTGGTATGTTTGTTGCAAGTACGTCACCCACCCTCAAGCAGTCATCCACAATCAAGCAGAATAGTGAATCTAGTAAGTAAATAACGGTATCTATAATAGAACGAATGAGAGTGCTATTAATAGCAAAATCAGGACCGCGTAGGTTGATTTGTTAATCACGAGGATGATTTTGCCATTAATTGCACGATTTAATTCATTCGATTACTTATTATAAGTAATATCATTACATGAGGGAAATTAGTGATTAAATGCCCCGAAGGCGAGGGAGGTTTGTGTAATTACACAAACCTCCAGAGCCTGAGGGGGCATTTAATCACTAATAACCCACTAATCCTCGTGTGATTACATGTGAAAATTGCTCCGTGATTTTACAATACTAAAGTCGAAGATCGAGTTATAATACTTCGAATTACTTATTGGATATACTGGAATTAATCCGAAAGGCTTAGGAACTTGCCTAATGTATGGCGACACCTTTGGGTAAAAATCTGAGCCTTGCTTGGAAGGGAGATTTCGATTTGCTAAAACAATTTGTTAGCGAAAACCTAGACCTTCAAGGGTCTTGGTCTCAGCCGGGTGGCGACAAGAAGGTGTTCACTTCTACAAATTTAAAGATCACATGGCGAAAGAACAGGAGCTTGCTGTTTTTAGACGGAGAGAAAGCGGCTGATATTACGACCTCGCTTTGCAAATTTATTTGTTGTAATACTGGAGGAGTCCCCGATGCAAATCAGTGCCATCTGCTGTCAACCGAATCGGCCGATGTCGAAGCAGAAATCGAGAACATTAGACTCAGCCAATTGGTAAACAGTGAAGCAATACAAGCATTGTCAAACTCAATGGTCCACGTAACGTCTTTGATTTCCCGGTACGAAGGTTTTTTGGATAAGAGTAAAATCTGCCCCGGTGATGCAAATCTGGGATCTCAAGTTAGCATAACGAATGAGTACTTGGAATACGGAAACCACGCCAACACGACAATTAATAGTGATGATTCTATCGTCTTAGACAAAGTTCCTAATCCTCCTGCGTCTGACGAGATCAATCGGAACGAATCCATTCAATTGTTGATTCAAAATGCTGAAGAAAGCACCTTAATCCCAGTCGATCATCACAAGAGTAACCCTAATCAATCGGGTGAATCAACTGAGTGCCACGTCCTAGCCGGTGCGCCCTCTGTAAAGAAACCACTTCCGACGACATATGCTAGTGTCGTAGCCTCGAAAGCTCCTCCTAGTAATATCAATAAAAGTATTGCGGAAACCAAAAGAACCCCGGATAAACTATCCCGTAACGTCGGCGAGTCCCCTGACGGATTTATCGGAGTAAAACGTAAACGTTATAGTTCAAAGAAATTCTTTCTCAGTGGGATTGCCGAGAATGTTAGCAAAACTCAAATAGTTTCTTATTTCGAAGAAAGAAATGTAATTCCCACTTACATTTCAGTTTTCCCCAGCCGACGTAGAGGAACACTATCGTGTAAAATTCATATACCCTTAGCTTCTTGCCCCCTGGTTGATCAAGAAAATTTCTGGCCCAAATATGTCAAATGTAAACTGTGGCGACCAAGCGAGCACAGTAAGCAAACGCCTGATCGGAGAGTTAGCGCGACCCAACATGGGAACCTTTCAACATACGTATAAATGGCTTATCCAATTCCAGTCCGAATTCGTTCCCGTTATCGTAATGACATACCGTGGCAGAAGCGGCGTAGAGTTTCCACACCTACTAACCTAATTAGGGTAAAGATTTCAAAACCTGAACCTGCTATGTTTGTGCCGGGTCTCGTCTTATCTAATGTCATGTCGTTAACACCAAAAATAGATGAAATCCGTCCATTTGTTGCCAACTCTGGATCGGAAGTTGCTGTCTTTACTGAGACATGGCTCAAAAGTTCTATACCAGATTCTATCGTGGATATTCCGGGATATAGAATATTTCGAAAAGATAGACATGAAAGAATGCATGGAGGAGTCTGTGTATATGTTAAAAATGAAATCAAAGTTTCTGTTTTGCATGAGTTGGAAAATCCACAATTCGAAGTGCTTTGGGTACAGCTAATACCTCGGAGATTACCACGTGGTTTATCCTCAATTGTCGTAGGAGCGCTATACCATCCCCCAAGTTCAGACGATAAATCCATACTAAAATATCTTGTTGATAGCCTGATTAATGTTGAAGCATTGTATAAGAACTGTGGAATTATTATTATGGGAGATTTTAATCAGTTGAAAATCACAAGCATATCGAGACAGTTTAAGTTAAAACAACTGGTAAAGTTTGCAACTAGAGGACCAAGAACTTTAGATATGATACTAACTAACATATCTCATTTTTTCGACAATGCTAAGAAACATCCATCTTTTGGCTTATCTGATCACCTCACAATTTCTGTTGCTCCAAAAGTCAGAGAATCCTCTGGCAATAAATCGAAAACGATTAAAATACGTGACACCAGGCGTAGTAACAAAAGAGCCTTGGGAAATGTTCTCTCACAAGTGGACTGGTCGTGTCTCGATCGAATTGATTCCTGTGAAGAGAATCTGATGTTCTTTAATACAATGGTATCCAACACCCTAAATTTAATAATGCCAGTCAAAGAGAAAAAAATTCACAACAACGATGCTCCCTGGATGTCTAGTAAACTCAAACAAGCAATCAAGAACCGTCAACGAGCCCTTAAAAACGGAGATACAAGGTGCTTTAATTACTATCGCAATTTAGTAAATTCTGTACGGAAAAAATGCAGATCCTCGTATTATAACAATAAGATCAAGAATCTTAAACATTGCAAACCTAAAGATTGGTGGAATGCGATTAAGAAAATCAGTGGTATGGTCCCTGTAAGTAAACCTGATCTCTTGTCCACCTTGCAAGTAGACGAGTTAGAACACTTGACTAATACTCAAATCGCCAACAAAATCAATAATAGTTTTCTTGAACCTCTCCAAGAATTTCAGCCTCTGGGGGGTATGGATCCAACTTTCGATGCAACCTCAAATGTTATTACGGTTACTGATCTTGAAGTGTACAGATGCCTAAAATCTCTTAATCCCTCCAAGGCGAGTGGCCCTGATGACATTCCTTCTTGGTTCCTTAAGGAGTATGCGGTTCTTTTGGCATTACCTGTCACAAAAATACTGAATTGCTCATTTAGAGAGAACAAACTTCCAATGATTTGGAAACTAGCTAACGTAGTACCAATTCCAAAATCGACACCAGTTGAGCACATAAACCAACAACTCCGTCCCATCTCTCTTACGCCAATCCTCTCAAAAGTAGCAGAAGAATTTGTCGTGAGCAAGCAGTTGAAACCAGCAATCCTTAAAGTTATAGATTCCAACCAATTCGGGGTAATCCCTGGCTCTTCAACAAGCCAAGCTTTAATAAAAATGATTCACCGCTTGACGGAAGCAACAGATGGATCAGGAGCCTCGATTAGAGTCGTACTGTTTGATTATCAAAAGGCATTTGACCTTGTTGATCATACCATCATCCTAGAAAAATTGAGATCCCTAGATATCATGAACTCTGCAATTAATTGGATAGCAGATTTCCTGACCAACAGACAACAACGAGTTAAACTTGGAGAAGACTGCTTTTCAGAATGGGGAAATGTCCCTGCTGGTGTTCCGCAGGGAACAAAACTTGGTCCCTGGCTTTTTGTTCTGATTATCAATGACCTAAATACCACCAGCGTTGACGATCAATTCAAATTTGTAGACGATGTCACAATATCAGAATCCGTACCGAAATTCGCACCAAGTAATATCCAGAACGCTGTCGCGGATATTAAGGAATGGTCTGAGGCAAATCGCTTCCGACTTCACCAGAAAAAGTGTAAAGAACTGCGTATTGATTTTAAAAAAATCAAGAGTTCATTCCCTCCAATTGAAGTCAATGGGGAACCCCTAGAAGTTGTAGAAGAGGCGAAACTACTCGGTCTTACCATCACACCGACCTTGAAATGGAATAAACACGTCAACAACATTATTTCAAAATCCTCGAAACGGATATATTTTTTAGTTCAATTGAAACGTGCAAAAGTACCTGATAAGGACATCCTACAATTCTACTCCACTTGTATTCGCCCTATTTTGGAATACGCTTCAACAGTGTTTCATTATGCACTGCCAAAATACCTCAGTGATGAAATTGAACGCGTCCAGAAACGAGCTCTCCGAATTGTCTATCCGTCTGCACATTACAAGGATGGATTGATCGAAAGTGGGTTGGAAACATTACACGCACGAAGGGGATCCGCATGTAAGAAACTTTTCAATCAAATTTTAGCTGATCCAAGCCATAAGTTGAACGAGTTAGTGTGTAAATCGGAATCTCCCCTAACGTATGAGTTGCGTACGGAGAAACATTTTTATATCCCCAAATTTCTTACCGACCGGTTCAAAAACTCTTTTATTGTTAGTAGTTGCCTAAATAAATAATTAAATTTTATAATCTATATACTATACTGTAAATATTTATAGCTATACTAGCTCAATTATTGTAAATATAAACATAATTTTTAGCTTACTCTCACCTGTAATCACCACGTAATTCAGTCCTATGTAACTGCAATGTGTGTGAATTATTAAACTATCTATCTATCTATCTATCTATCTAATTTCCCTCATGTCATGATATTAGTTTGTAATATCATGATCAGCGAGGGTGACGTGGCGTATAATTGGTTTTATGTACTCTTAGAAATTCATATGTGTGCATCTTATTGCTTGCTCATGCTTACAGAAGCGGGCGAATTCTAAATCGCCCGCTAGAGCGGGCGAATTAGGAGTTAAAGGCCCGCTCTAAACAATAGAACCTGAGCTGATCATGATATTATCCATTATTTGCCTTCTCTAATCATCTTGTTTTAAGGAAAAGTACTTAACAGTAACACAATTTATGCTCTTGAAAGGGTGCAATTAATGATTAATTAACCAATGAAATTGCAGTATTTGCCCCTGATTACAGAAGGTATATAATTATACAGTAATAATAATAATAATAATAATAATAATAACGAATTTATTGTAGCCTTCCATTTACATGGCTCTTCATCTACAATATGCCTATACTATAATTGATTAATACAAAGTAAAATATCTATACTACAATTAAAATCATGTAATAAATTATGTACCTTTCTCGTAAAGGCGTCGGTATGCGGTTTAAATGCACGAAATATAAATCTTCTCAATCAGGGTTTATCTTCTCCTTCCCACACTCCCAAAAGTCATTAGCTGGCAATAGTAAACAACGATTTTTTTAAAATTGGTTTTCCAAAGTCGTTTTGTTGTAACCTCGCTGAGCAAAATGAAAAAAAGCTATCAAAAGAAAATGCAATGACCAAAATATAGCCGTGTCGGCAACAAATATACACAATTAATTTTAATCATCAACTTTATAGACTAATTTATACGTACATATTAATTAAAACGAGCGAAAAGTTTATAAAATGATAATTATTTGCTGTTGAAACGATTACCGAGCCGGTGCGGAGCACCGTGCGAGGGTACTAATTCCGCCCAGAGATTAAGAATTACACCCGGTCTATTAATAGACCGAATTAACTGTGACCGAGTAGACTCCCGTACACGCACGAGCGCCACGAGAACGAAAACTGGGCTTCCTATGACCAAGCTCATCAAAATGCATTCTTACAGCAAACACGAAATAAACAAAGTAGACACCTACCACCTCAAGTATTATTAACTGCGAGATGTTCCTTCTCTTCTTTATATCATTTTAATTGATTCGACATTTCATATTATTCTGTTTAAGAAGCATTTTTTTAAGAGAATGGTTTGCAAAATGGCAGTTAAATTGTTGACGTTTTTCATTAAAATACAAACATTTTTTCTTAGCCAATCAGCAAGTTGATAATTACCAGTCTTTACTCGTTTAAATTTTGCACCTGCGAACAAGTAGCATGACCATTGAACGTCTAACGTCCATGACATAGAATGTGGACAACTTTGGATTCTGCTATGTTCTCTCGGGTTCCGAGTAGACTCGCGTACGCGCCAGCGCCACGAGAACGAAAACATTTCTGGGGGGCGTATGGCTTGGTATGTCGTTTTGCGAAGACCTCCAGGGCTGTTAGACCGACTATTTACATAATCGTTTTAACTTCAAAAGTGTTCTTAAAATTGTAATTTGAGGTTTCGATATAACAAATTTAACTTTGAAGCTTTTATAGAGTTGACTGCAATGATTTCAATAATCAAAAACAACATTCGTTTAGTGCTTGGTTATTTAAATGATTTGTGATGTTTTGAATGTTTAGCTAGCTATTATAATAGTTATATTGGCTCTTACTTAAACTGTGAAAGTCTATAACTTCATGCAACGTAAACATGCAACTTCGTTTGAAATAGTGAGGGGTTGCTGCATGCATGCATGTATTTCTAGTTTTTTAACTACGCACATTATAGTGGCATATAGTTCTGAAATTTTACAGCATCACTGTAAATAAAAGTACTGCCGTAAATTAAATCCCTAAATTGTACGGGGAGCAACGCACGATTATTTGGTAATGAATGATAAATATATTATAGTAAAATAAATTTTTACTAGCTTTAAATAAAGATCTCTTACATACGATGCGATTGACAGAGGCTTGACTCGCGGCTCCACGCGTCCCCTTTTTTTTACTCGCACGCGCTAGTAAGAGTTTACACCCGATTCCCTTCTGGTAAGCTCTGAGCACATTTTTAATAAGGAAAAATAGAATTTTTGCCAGTGAAAATACAATTTAAAAAAATGTAACCCCTTTGGCCCAAATGTTCCAAACGTTTTTTGTAGTGCAAGGTTAGAGCTAAAGTATATTTTCTTTAGAAGCCCAGAGATAATATGCTTGGTGAAAATTTGATCGAAAAGGTCTGCTTGAAAAGTGAAGATACATAATAATATTATGAATGTTTGCAGTGAACGTTTGTATCATCAAATGGCATCAAAGCAACATAACGCCGAAAAGTCGAAATCTTTTGCAATGTATTTTGTCGATATTTTAAAATTAAAACGCGCATATAGAAGTATTCTTTGAAATTCGTCCTATATTGTCATTCTACAATATTGTCATTCTACAACGCTCTGCCTGCTAGTTGACAAACAATGAAAAAAAGCAGCTCTGACAACGCTCCACTTTGGCAAACACAATTTAACAATTTGGGTCAAATATGGCAGTCGACAAAGCAAATCAGATCCCACTTTAATACAAAACGAGGATTAAATATTGGGCTATCTTTAAAACAGGGAACGGGGAATGGGGGAATGGAACGGGGAATGGAAGGGAATGGAATGGCTTCGGGGAATGAGCCGGGGAATGAGCCGGGGAATGGAATGGCTTCGGGGAATGAGCCGGGGAATGAGCCCGGGAATGGAATGGCTTCGGGGAATGAGCCGGGGAATGGAATGGCTTCGGGGAATGTGCAGCTTGTGCGTCAGTGCGAGTTTGTTTGGCCCATTTGGCGTGATTAAAACCTGTAAACGCTTCCATGTCACGAATCATGAGACAGCTACTCACAGTTTGAATTCCTTGAGGTAAAAGACAAAGCGATTACAAGCTCATAGTATAAATGCGATGTTTGCATTGTCATTGTGATCGATGTACATTGATGTACATTATATAGATAGAATTTGGGTAGGTGGTTCAATGTAAATCCTCCAAAATCTGAAGGCAATTAGTATAATACTGTAATAGTATTTTTTGCAGAAATCTTTTTAGTTCTTAATATGCCTTATAAAGCTCAATGGGTGTGATTAAAAGGTGAATAAAGATACTGACACAGTGTCACTTGTTTGTTTTTTATTTCAGGCTATGTGAACAAGACCTCTGGACAGTTTTGTTTGAGCAGGAATAATGGTTGTGGTGGAAATGTGGTGAATGCATTCTTGACAAGTTAATGGGTTTGCTTCCAAGAATACACTGAAACTTGGAGCAACAATGACTTTGAATATAATTATGTAATTAATATATTATTTATTAATCTTAATTTATATGACTTTTTACTTTATATTTCAAATATATTTATAAGCATTTTTTTCATTTTTAATTTAAAATATTAATTAAAGAAACTATTGTTTTACCTTTTTCCAGGATCGTTTTGTGATGACTTTATGTAACTTGAAACCAGCAAAGTAAGTTTTAACTTTTAAACAAAAACAAACAAATAGCAACAATACAGTGGACAAAAAGAATTACAAAAATACTTTTTAACACACACTTTAAAACACTTTACAACAATAACTTGTCGAAAAATATCGCTCGTGGAAAACAGGCATAAGGGGCTGTTTACGTGAGTCCGGTTACCAGAGATTCAGCGAACCATAATTTTGAGGTATTGAAATAAGTTTATTATATAATGCTGTCAGTGATGTAATCAATCCGACAATAGCATGCTCTGGTTTGGTTCACTGATCTGTGGTTTGGTTTCATAAGGACTTTTTTCAATACCTCAAAATCATCTTACGCTTCGATCGCTGAATCTCGTGTAACCGGGCTCATGTAAACAGCCCCTTAGGCGATTGACTGTAAATAGTATTTATATATTTGTCTTCACTAGGCATGAAATGGCATAGCAAGTTAGCCTGGTGCAGTTTGTTATGCCAGTCATAAACTCATGTACAACGAACATTAACAAACATATGTCTTAATTATGAGTGGCAATGTCAAATTAATGATTTAGCGGTTTGCCATGAGCAGTAAAGCAGAACCCACAATGTAATAAAGGCAAGCAAACGCACTTGAAACTGTTGTTATTATAACTTTACTTTAAAATTTAGCGGAATCCAGCAGCATTGGTGAGAGTTAAGTATAAGTTAATTAATGTACAACGTTTCGACACATATTGTTTCATTTTTCTTTTTTAAAGTGCCTATATCACTTGTGGGATGTTTACGGATTTGAATAGAGCTTGAAAAATTAGTTCAGTATAAGTTCTACAACCCTTTTTGATATAGTTAAATAGTTTCGAAAATATTTACATCTAAACATGACGATTTGCCTAAATTTCCGTCGTACTCGGGGCTTGGGACTCAGGAACCGAGTTTTTGTCAAACATAATAATTATAATCAATTGTAATTTTAATTCGATCTTCCAATAACGTAAAATATTTTGAGAAAAACTCGTCCAGTTGCTACAGCCATACACAACGCACCATTCCCGCATTTTTTTCTTGAGAAGCGCAAACTATATCGCCAGTGAAACTCTTCATGTTTACACTATAAAAGACGGCGTGTTTGCAAATTATTCCTGAGTCCCAGTCCCCCCAACCGACGTATTTTCGAAACTATTTAATTATATCAAAAAAGGTTGTAGAACTTATAAACAAATTTTTGAAACCCTATTCAAATCCGTAAAGATCCCACAAGTGATATGGGCACTTTAAGAGTCTCGCCACAGCCATAGGTGTGTAAAGCAGAGAGAACACAAGTCACAACTAGTTGATACACATGGATTTGTAATGATTGCCAAATCAAATTTAAATCTCACCATGAACAGTAACTCAGCCGGAATGAACACGTCAATGAATTAATCTGTACCGGGGCAAAATTCTTGTTAGGGGACTTTTTTGGTCCGCAGCAAAAAAATCACCATAGTAAGTTTGTACTGTATATAGATTTGTACTGTTGTAACGCGATAATGCATGAGCAGAACATTAAGAGTTGTAGGAAAGGTAAATTTTGGGGGATAAGCAGTATTAGAGGGGTATCCACCCCCAAGAAAATTTTGAAGTTTTAGAATGCAGCAAATGCGATTTCCTGCGTTTTGGGGCTGAGATTTCTGCAACATCGAATATATATTGCATTACCTAAACAATAAATAACCTAAAAACGTTTTCTGAAAGAGGACTATATACTTCCAACAACAGTCAGTTAATTTCATTCTTCTAGCTTTTTAAAGGCCCTTGCAACCCTGGGTCGCCGGGAAAATTGTTCCCTTTGAACCCCCCTCCCTCTGGGCGGACCTGCCTTTACTTCAAGTCTTCAATTTCTAAATGTTCCCATCACCCTACAATTTTCTTAGGAGAAGCTTTATTTGGTTGCATTGCAGCTTATTGGACCTCGCGTTATATATTTTGCTCCGATAGCTTAATATAAGCTTTAAAGGCACTTATTTTTATTGATGGGGCGTCGCTTTTTGGAGTGACGTTATTTTATTTTGTGGCCATGCGACTTTGGGGCCCTCTTTCCGTCCCTTCACCCGCCGAAAAAAATAATGAGAACTGAGTAAAGCACGGGGCCCGTGAGAGGACGCCCTTTCTGCCATATGGTAAATCCGGCCCTGTGTCAGGCATAAATCTTGGCTTTCACTAATCACCGGCAGTTGGCGATGTATTGTCAGTCGTTGGCGACAAAGAACATTTATACTCATTATAACAAAGCCCTTTATTTCTCCAGTCATCACCGACAATCCACCAGGCTGGATTTCTCGATCAAACGAAATTTTTCGCTGAATGTGACCAGTCCAGGAAATTCGCTGCGGTCAAACGAATGTATAACACCCCCGAATATATGGCACTGCCCCTATTAAACTTCTGAACGTCGGCAATAGTACGTAACGTATTTTTCCACTTGTTCGCGCGATAATCATTATCGTCCTTGTCTTGTTTTCCAACATTGTGCGGTGTAACGTGTTTGTCAATAAAATTTCTCTCTCCCCTCCTCATATGACATACGAAGCATTAGGGCCGCAATCGCGTTAAATTCCATCAACCTCACTTCTATGTTGTTGTGACGTAAAAGGTCTATTCAAACAGATTGCTTTGCAAGAAGATTTCTTTCTTCTAACCTTACTGGTAAAAAGTGCTATTCACAATGCTCGAAATAAAGCATGAATGAAAAATACCACTAATTGATGTAAATAATAGGGTTTAATGGAGCGTGTAGGCTCCGGGGAAATGGGATAGCTATAAATAAGGTGGTTCTCGCTGCATTCAACACTTCAAATTTGATCAAGCGCCCGGGGAGATTCTGTTACGGTCTTATCCACGAATTTTCCAGCGAAGCATTCCTATGGCCGAAGCGCCTCAAATGCCACAACAAGTTGTGGTACAAGATAATCAACCTTCAGTCGATGCTGAACCTCATGTTGTGCCTGTCCCTGAGCCCGTTAAAGCCGAACAGGAGAATTTGGAGGTATAATAACTGTACAGTTCGTTAACTTTTTAATTTTCATAGCTACTAACATATAAGACCCGTTGTCGTTGGACCAAATTTCCCCTATATGTAGAGCAAGTTGTCACCCTTATTTGTTTTGTGTCAGGGTCTGGCGTCTCTATCAGCTCCTCAATTGAGGGATTGGTTTCATGGGAATTTGTTTTACGCCGGCGCACGTGTAAGCTTTGAATGTTTACATATGTCGGCTGGGGAAGCTTTTTCTTGGCCTATACGATAAACGAAGTAGACTATTTTCAATTCCATAACATTTGAGTTCAAAGTTTACTCGAGGTGGAATAATTTCGGTTCAAAACAGCCCGCTGAATGATCACTGTTAATGGTTACCACATGTATAGCGTTACGGATATTATATATTATGTCAGTTTAGGTTTTTAGTCAGACTTTATCCGGAGTGAAATGATTTTTGTCGGCGAGGGACCGCTTAATGATCACTAACGGGAGTCAATTTCTGAATGTGTTTTGAGCTCTGGATTATTATATCAATTTATGCTTCAGACTTTACCCAGAGTGAAATGATCTTTGTTGGCAAGGGACCGCTTAATGATCACTTACGGGAGTCAATTTCTGAATGTGTATTGAGCTCTGGATTATTATTATACCAGTTTATGTTTTCAGAGTTACCCTGAGTGAAATGATTTTTGTTGGCAAGGGACCGCTTAATGATCACTAACGGGAGTCAATTTCTGAATGTGTATTGAGCTCTGGATTATTATTATAACAGTTTCTGTTTTCAGATTTACCCTGAGTGAAATGATTTTTGTTGGCAAGGGACCGCTTAATGATCACTTACAGGAGTCAATTTCTGAATCTATTTTGAGCTCTGGATTATTATTATACCAGTTTATGTTTTCAGATTTACCCTGAGTGAAATGATTTTTGTGGGCAAAGGACCGCTTAATGATCACTTACGGGAGTCAATTTCTGAATGTGTATTGAGCTCTGGATTATTATATCAGTTTATGTTCAGATTTACCCAGAGTGAAATGATTTTTGTCGGCAAGGGACCGCTTAATGATCACTAACTGGAGTCAATTTCTGAATGTGTATTGAGCTCTGGATTATTATTATATCAGTTTATGTTTTCAGATTTACCCTGAGTGAAATGATTTTTGTTGGCAAGGGACCGCTTAATGATCACTTACGGGAGTCAATTTCTGAATGTGTTTGAGCTCTGGATGATTATATCAGTTTATGTTTTCAGACTTACCCACAATGAAATGGTTTTTGTCGGCAAGGGACCGCTTAATGATCACCATTTAATTTGTGCCTGGCACATGTCGATATTTAATATACTTGCAAAATTTAGCTAATTTGACATGCACGATTTACTAAATGTCAGTTATGGTTCATTCGGTCGAAATGAAATTACTCGTTCTCCGATGTTTTTAAAGTGTTGACCGCTTAATTTAGATTTTGAAAAGAAAGTATGAGGAGTTAAAGAACAAAGTCGACTCTTTGACGAAATCGTCTGTAGACACATTACTTACGAAGATTCGTAATCTCGCATCCCGTCCGAGCGCCGAATTCTCGCGCTTTGAAGCGATGGATATACTTGAAGCCATCAAGAATTCCGCTCAGGACAACCAGCACGAGAAGGCTAATTATTACAGATTGACATACGAAACTCTTCGTTCGAAGCTACATTCCAGCTCCGATGAGAAATTCCGAGCCTTCTTATTACCACTGTTGGGGGATAAGGACCAGGAAAAAATTTTAGATATTGTGGCCAAGGTTGAGAAGAATGATCGTCGACAGACAAAGCATGTACTAAAGGGTGCTAGTTATAACCGCGTGAAGGACACTCCGTATAGATCTATTCGCTGCTTTTATTGCCAAAAATTTGGTCATACAAAGGCCACATGTTTTAAACTAAAACGAGACAAAGATCGTGACTCGTCTAATCAAGCGAGTCAAAGTAAATAAATCAGTGTATTTGCATGTTTCGTTGTTGTGTCATCTGCTATTGTTGTATATAGCTCATTATTACAGGCTATAATAAACATATCATATACGTTGCGCTCGTTTATGGCTTTCTTCTCTGCTGTATTATATTTTATTTATCCCGGGTTATACGGCTTGCAGGGTGTGGCGACTGCGAAAACAGAGCACCTAAATCAACTCTCCTAGCCATGCTGGGTCACAGTTGTCGCCCTCTGCTGGTCCGTGGGGCTGCCTGGTTGTTTTACTTCACAGCTGCGTTGCTTTATTATCCTTATTGTCATGTTTGCTTTAGGCTCCCTCATCGTTAGCGTGGGAGTGGGAGATGGATCCTACTTTTGACGAAAATCTTCTAGCTACGGCGCAGCTGCCACCACGCCGCCTGCGATGGGTCGATTCGAGGGCGGGCCCCATTGAGACCAGTGGGGGGCCGATGACTGTGTCCCAAATAAAGATCAACGAGATCATTCATGGGGAGCGCGTGGGATCACTTGACGATTTACAATTTAGGGACCCTACTCACTTTCGTGCTGGTGAATTACACAACAATGTTGCTGAATGGGAAAAGTTACTTGATCAGGTCCCAAGCCCACAACAGGTCCAAGTTTTGAAATGGATAAGGGAAAAAGTTTCCATTACTGACTACTTTTGTCCTTTTCGGGGTAACTTTAAGGGACAATTTTATGATACAGCTCTTCCTCCACCTGCCCAATTTCCAAATAACCCTTCTTGCCGCCTCTTTACAGAATTTATCCGCAAAACTCTACTAGAACGAATCCAAACGGGCGCCATCTCACTAGTGGGACGTGTACGAGAGACCTCTGCTCCACATCTAGTCTTACCATTGACGGTTGAGCCAAATAAACCTAGATTATGCCATGACGCACGTTTTCTCAACTTATGGATGCAAGATGCCCCATTTCACTTAGATAATCTTACTCATTTACCTCGATATGTGGGCAAAGATACTTATCAAACAGTTTTGGACGATAAGTCTGGTTATGATCACCTTTTGTTAACCGAAGAAAGCCGGATGTATTTTGGTATCCAGTGGGGTGGGTGGTATTTTGTGTATAACACTCTCCCGTTTGGCTGGAAGATATCTCCGTTTGTATATCATTCGACAGGTCTCATGGCCACAAATTTCTTCCGTACCATTGGCGTTCCGTGCTCATTATACATCGATGACCGTCACAACGGCCAACTGCAGGTAGATTTCACCTCCGGAGCATATCCTGCATTACCTACGACAGATGCTCGTAATTTCGCTGCGGCCAACTCAGCCATTTTTCTTGTGGCATATTATTTAGTGCACTTAGGCTATTTTTTGGGCCTCTCTAAGTCAACATTGATCCCAGCTAAGATTGTTTCATATTTGGGCTTTCTCTCGGATTCATCTCGCCAAGCGTTTTTTCTCATTCCGGCCAAGAAAGAGAAATTTCTTCAGCTTGTACGTGACATTTTGGAAAAATCAACTGTCTCAGTTAGGACTCTCCAAAAGTTAGTGGGGAAATGTGTTTCATTCTCGTTAGCGGTCCCAGGAGCACGAATGTTCACTAGAGAAATGAACCATGCTATTGCCAGAGGATTGCGTACTCATCGTCTTATTAAGATCGATCGTAACCTCCGAGAGGAACTTCACCATTGGTTGTTTCTTGAAACCTGGGATCAACCGCTACCCTGGAGAGATGAACGTCACGTCAGAATATCTCTCGCCACCGATGCGTCCGGTTCGGGTTGGGGAGCTTCCGTCCATAACAAGGAAATGGTTACCATTTCGGATTATTGGAGTGACGAAGAACGGTCTTCCGACATAGTTGTCAGAGAAGCTTTAGCTCTCCATAAGACATTGATATCTTTTTCCCACATGTTACGTAATGCTTGGGTCGACGCACAGGTTGATAATATGGCTGTTGTATCTGCTTGGCCGAATGGAGCGTGGAGTGTAGCGTTGAACAAGGTGATGAAGGCACTATTTTTCACAACGGCTGAACTGAATATCGTTCTCCATCTACATTTTGTCCCTTCGGATCAGAATCCGGCAGATTTCCCTTCACGCCGGCTCTCCGTTTTGGACAGTCAGTTGCATCCAGATATATGGCAGATTGTCCAGAATGAATTTGGCGGTAGTGGTGGCCACACATGTGATTTGATGGCCTTGGACAGCAACGTTATGCGGGATTTGAAAGGTACCCCTTTGCCCCATTTCACACCATTCCCCTCTCCAGCTTCCTCTGGAGTTAACCTGTTTTCCCAACACCTTGGTGATGACGTCACATTCCTTACACGGCCCTATGTTTTCCCGCCACTCGTCCTGGTGGGGTCGGTTCTCCGATTTCTTCTGCATACACGTACGAATGCTACTTTGGTGACTCTTGTGACCTATCCCAAGAAATACTGGTGGCCGTTGATACTCAAGTACTCTTCTAAATCGATGCGTTTGGCACGTCAGGATCAACAGAATGTTCTACTGGTGCCATCAAGGAGTGGTTGGGTCCCTCACTCTCGTATCCCGGGAGATCTCTGGGCATTTGCCCTCACCTTCACGTGAAGATTCTTTTATTTACAGTGTGATCTGTTATAATACTTTGTGTGTTTTTCTTTGTGTATCGGCAGCACCTTCTGGCCATGGCCAAGCTTTTCGTTCCCTCCGTCGGATGCCCCACCTGTCACCACGCCAATGACATTGATTTTCGCTTTTGTCAATGCTGTGGATATAAAAGAAAATCCATTTTTAAACACTCCTCGAATGCTATGGATCCCGGAAAATTGCAGGAAATTGATGAACGGCTTCGCCAACTTACCCTATTTTCACAAGCAACTAGTTATTCGAAGCAAAAGGATTCGCTTAAGAGAGAATTAGAACACTTTCTCGGAACCCTTCCTGGTTCACCGAGTCTTTTCAATGCTACCCCTCGCGATATATGTAGGTTTCTAGTATTTAAAGACAGACATGGAAAGACACAAGTTCATAAGAATGGATGCTCGTTTCTGGGGGAGAAAGGACTGCATGAATGTGGTTGCCCTTTGAGGCTTTCTCACAAAACCGTTGACTCGTATATAGGTAAGCTCAGATCGATTTTCCATACTATTGGCCGGAATGGAGAATGGGACCAGAGGCTTGGCTTGGGAAATCCCGCAGCAGACCAATCGGTGAAGGATTACCTTCGTGTGTTCACAATAGAACAACTACAAGCACGCGTACAACCAAAGCAGGCGAGCCCGTTTTTCATTGATAAGCTGGACAAACTTGTCTGCCACATTAAAGAGCACATGAAATCACCTAACATCACCCCATCCCAGCGTTTTATTTTCGCAAGAGATCAGGCTTATTTCAAAGCGGTGTTTTTCAGTGGGGATAGACCTGGGGACATGGGCCAAGTTAAAGTGCCGGAGATTCTTCGGTTTCCCAATAACGACGGATTCCTATTTAACCATATTTGGGGTAAAACGCTGCGCGACGGCAGCTCTAATATTTTTGGTATCAAACGAAATCCTCAGACTAGTATTTGTCCGGTACGTGGCATAGAGCAATGTATAGCGATCGCAGAACAAATGAACGTCAATTTGAAAGATGGATATCTCTTCAGGCCGACCAATCCCCAAGGTGCAATAGTGAATGCACCCTTTACGTCATCAGCTGCCGAAGCTAGACTTAAGGCTTATCTCAAGGAGATGGGTGAAGATACTGGGGAAACCCTTCATGGTTTTCGCTCGGGGTGTGCCATAACTCTCGCTTTATCCGGAGTTGAGCTTTCAGAAGTGATGGACCATGTAGGTTGGACTCAGAGACACACGGCATTATACTACCTCAAGCTGGCCAAGGTTCTTAACCCTGCGGGCGCCTCGGCACGGCTCGCTCAAGTGGACTTATCAGCCGTCTCGCAGGAGTGGGAAAATGCCAATGAGCTGAGACAGTTTGTGTCGGCCTTCCCAAGTCACCCTTCATCCAAGCGTTCGCTCGAACACTAATTCTGTTATACCGTTTCCCAATAAATTTCATTCTGAAACCTCATGTGTTACATTTGAATGTGTCCTGAGTTTGCGGAATGTAGATTCGGGGTTGATTTCGAGGTTGGGAGTTAGGTTCGTTCAATTTGGGGTAAACAGTTTTGGGGTGTTATAGTGTGGGGGTTTAATGGGGAGGCTGTGGGAATTGTTGAGAGGTAAAGATCGCGATATGTAGTCTGTTTTGCGGTTATACGGCTGTCCGTTTATTTGGGTTAACAGAAGAGCTGAGCGTCGAGATCATTGATCCCATACTCAAACAATGAGTGCAAGCGAGAGCATTGGGAAATAGAATACTATTTGTTTCTCACGGAAACATATGTACGAACTTCTAACCCCCGGAAATAGAGCCTAGTAAAACATCATCGTTCTACTTTAAGTGGCCAATTGATTAAAGCAATTACGTTACGTAACAATTTCATTATGTCAAAGCTTTAATTAGTATCAGACGCTTATTTTTCTTACCGCGAGTTTTAGTGAGAGAAATGAATTTTTCCGAATATCAAGATATTCGGTTTTAAATATATAATGAACTACTTGGCTTCCTTCGCCTCCTACATATGGACGCTCGTCACTGGTGAGTTTATTAATGAGCTTAATATCATATAGTCTTGGGTTCATGGGACAGGGTGACATCGAAACCACATTCTTGAATCAGCGCGATTTCACCCGCGGTAAAGCGAGACTTGGATATAAAACCAAACGAATACGATCGCGAAAATCTTTCAAATTAAAACAAAACAAAAACAAAAACAGCGGAACCAATTAACCAAATAATTTTCATATGGTTATGAAATCACCCGGTCCCTTTCGGAAACAATCAAAGGGTATATAATTGTGAAATCTATTTCAGTATTCGGCAACATATAGAGCTTCATTTTAAATTTTTAATGATTAAATATGCAGGGTTTTTTCGCGTAGTCTGTATATTTATTTTGGGTTAGACAATCCAAAAGACATTGGATTGTCTTTTGGATTGTTTATGATGACAGTAATCAAATAGAAACATTCGTGTTGCTTAGTTACTGCATTAGCCAATCAAATTAATTAGAATAAAGTTGATCAAGCAATTAAATATAAAGAACAAAATGATGGGCCAATCAAATGCTTGGAACAATTTAGAGAACCAATCACAGCGCACGGGGACGTGTTACAAAGCTAATAGCCAATCATATTGCATGGAACCTTAAACAACCAACCAATCACATTTCACCAAAATAAACTGGAATGTCGCAATGTGTTTGTTTGTTACGTCATTTGTAACTGACGCTGACGCACCCAAAGCTAGGTTTGATTTAGCCAATCAGATTGCATGGAACGAAATATGCCAGCCAATAGGATAAGTCGGATTGCATGGAATAAAATAAATTAGCCAATCAAATTACCATAGAACAAATATAAAAGACTTTTATGTTCCTAATGGTGAAATTTCGCAAGATAGGTGAAGTTTTTGTAAATTGTCGTGCGAATTCACCGAAGTTTGGTTTTTTGGAAAGCAGAAGCTGGACAGCGTGATGCCCTTGGAACTTTTTAAAGAAATAAATGTTATCTGAACTTGTGTGCGTTTCTTGTTTGCTTTGGGGCGAGAAAGGGAGCGGTGGAGAACAGTTTTTATGTTATCGAGACTCATTGACAATATGGTAAAAACGATTAATACTAATGCGTATTTGTTCTGTTTTAATGGCGACAACCACTTTTTTGGTCGTATTTGTTGAACGGTGGTATTTTACTGGCTTCCTGTCTAGGGTTTATGATAATATATATCCAACAGTGAATGCATGTAGTCAGATTACACTGGTATTTACAATAGTAATGAAAAGAAAAGCTTCATCTTGCTTGCAAAAGGTTCAGTGAGAGCGGTCGTTCCATATCAATGACGTATTCTTGCTTACTTGATGACGTTTATTGTCGTTTTCAAAATTCCAGATGCACGTGCATGTGTGCAACACTGAGCTTTATATTATTATATAGATCACTGGTGTGCAATCAAAGCAATCTAGTTTCCAGAGCCCTTAATTGAGCATTAGCATGAATTGAACATGAGTAATTAAGCTGCGTCATCAAACATCAACAACGAATATTCTATATTCTCACTATTCTAAACTTCTAATCATAGTATTGACTGTATGCGGAGCGGATTTTCATGGAACTTCCAGCTATCTGAATTTTTGAAGGATGATTTATTCGAAAATTAAAACCGAACGTGAAGGGCTTGAAGGCAAGGCATTTCTTGGGCGTCATTTTCAGTCTCCCCGTGCGCGCGGTCGATAATTTTCTCAAATATCTCGCCAACCGCTTCCGAAAAAAATTTCAGTGGAAAGTTGAATTCATGTGGTTGAATGCTTTGAATCCTTTTGAATATTAATCAAATTCGCGGTAAAAGAAGCGATATTTCAAGGGAAGAAAGGATTTTTTCCGTATATCAAAAAATTATATCAAAAAGCCTTAAAGGTCATGCAGGCCAGTCAGTAAAATTAAAAACACAAATACAATGTTATGAATTCAAACTCAAGTCGACAGAGATAAACAAAAAATAGATTCACAACATACAACACAAAGTTAACCTAAAAAAAGCTTAATAAATTGAATGAAAGGAACTTCAAAAGTCTTCAATAAATTGAATGGTGGTGCTATAAATTTCGGATCACTTTTAAATCCTGATGAACTGATAGCAAAAGACCCCCCCCCCGTTATAAATTTGATGAGAAGAAAGGATTTTTGGTTTTTTTTAAAAATTACATTCAAAATGAAAGGAAAGTTATTTAACTGAACACAAATAAAATATTATTGATCCAGTTTCAAAACAACGATGTTGACAAGAGTTTTACTCATGAAATGAAATAAGTATCTGCATGCATGATTGCAAGAAACAACTGAAGTTAAGAAACTCATGCATGATTAAAAAAAAAACAGGGCGATGTGTATAAATAGCCAAATGGGACTCATTTTATCCACGGAAGAAATTTTTTATATAAGAAAAGCGGACCATAGGTGAGTCGGCCGGCGATTACAATTTACAAAGTTCAGTCAAAAACCAAACGGCAACCCGAAACTAGCGAAAGGAGGAAATTTCAAAAAACGTTGAATGTTGATATTTATGTTTTGGATCTTTGCAAAGAACTTTTATTTGCAAGTGGTGTATAATAATGCCACAAGTACATTCTACCAAGTTTATGATAAATTTTGCCACCTCAAATTAATGGATGTTGTAATGTTCCGGAGTCATTCACATGATATACGCTGCTCTCTTGACTTGTGAATTACTTCCTGTGTATTCATCAATGATAAAATATAATAATACAGTCCGTAACTATTATTTGGAATATATCTGTACAGTAATTACACCCGGCAAGCTTCAATTGTACCTGCATTAATTCATGAAAAATGCATGTAGGATTCCATTTTAAAACTTTTGAGCAATCATCTACACGACATCAAATTAATGTTTACCTTCTGCCCTGCTGTTTATACAATACTTATAATATATAGGCAAGCAGTTCTAGAATATAAAATCCAACATTCAGTTTCCAATGTCCGATATTTCTAGTACAAGAAAAATGATAAAAATATATTCATTCTTTTGCATAACATCTTTCCTTGCAAAAAGTAAAATAAACTAAATGTGAACAAATTCTTATATATGGTGAGCCAAAATGTTGAATCTCACTGGCATTTGCTGATCCTTTTTATCTTTATGGGTTGCACTATGTTTTTCTGGAGGTGGCTGGCTGACTATCACTGTTGGCTTCTCATTCACATTAGGTTACCTCTATGGCAAATCCAGGACAAAACCTCGCCGAGTAACTGGTGCTACTGCAAAGGGTGGGGTTACTAGTACTGTTTTAGGGGTATTATTCTTTGTGCTAGATTATAAGATAGAAGCTTACAGTTTCTGTGAAATAATTAGCCATCAAAATCAAGATCTGCAAGATGAATCCTTGAGTCTGCAAGATGAATCCTTTTCCTTCATGTTTCTTACCATTCTTCTAAGGGTTGGTTATTCTGACTAGTTGATCTGTTACCTCTTGAATTACGATTGAAAATTGAAATTTGTATTAGTCCTGGTTTTTAACCTAAGCTCTGCCTGAATGTCTTGTTCGATGTCAGCCTTAGGCAAATCTTACAGTATTGACAGGTAAGGATCTCGGTTGGTCTTGTTCCTCATTGACATCAGCTTTAGTATCAAGCTGCTATCTATACCCTCCCGAAAACTCAAGATTTCCGTCGTTTCTTGTGACGAGCTGTGGGGATGATAACCTTAAACCACAACCATCATAGATATTTATTTCATCATGGAACATCATATACTCCGCAATGCTCCTATGTCTGGTTTGGTTTCAAGCTACTGCACGTATTCCTGTAAACAGTGCATCTGCCTCTGTTTGGCGAGGTGATTAAAATAGCCTAGAAATCTTTGCACAACTTCTACATTCTCTGCCCTGCCACATCTATATAGGTTGTCATGCGTCTTGCAAGCACTCCAGTATCTAAACGCATCTTTTTATCCCATATCAGGCATACAGTATGTGTGAATTAAAACTTGGTCCTAGCCCCGCTGTCCAGGCAGCCAAGAAGTAGACGATCTCTCAAACTAATCAATAGTTTCATATAGTTGATGTTCAGAAATGTATCTTGTACTGGTACGAATGGAACAATCGCAGGTTCTTTCATTTTGGCTCTGTGGTAGTATTTTAAGTATTTTCGATGTATTTTCTTACACTCAGTTCCCACCAAACTGTTCAACGTCGTCATTTGAATCTTCCTAATCTCGTTTTCAGCCAGCGTTTCTCATAGTATTCTCCATGAAGAAGGGAGGTCTGGTGGTTAGGTTGGTCTTGTTTCTCATTGACATCAACTTTCGTACCAGGCTATTATTTATACTGTCCGTAAAGTGTTCCAGAAAACTCAAGATTACCGTCGTTTCTTGCGAAGAACCGTGGAGATGATAACCTTAAACCATACCCCATCATAGATACTTATTTCATCATGAAACAACAAATATACTCAGCAATGCTGCTATCTCCGGTTTAGTTTAAAGCTATTCCTGTAAGCTGTATTCCTATTTATACTGTCCGTGAGAATTTTCGTCGTTTCTTGTGAAGAACGTGGGGATGATAACCATAGATACCCAACCATAGATACTTTTTTTATCCTGGTACAACAAATACTCAGCAATCTCTGCTTTGGTTCAAGCTGTATTCCTGTAACACTGCATCTGCCCCTGTTTGGCGAGGTGATTAACAGAGCCTAGAAATCTTTGCACAACTTCTACCTTCTCTGCCCTGCGCCATCTATTCATTCAATTTTTCAGACTCTATGTGGTTCTCACCAGGCAAGCACTCCAGTATCTCAAACGCATCTTTATATTCCATATCTAGCGAGTCTATGGACTCGACCACATTACTTGCCTTTTCCACATTATTTATTACGATGCTGATATTTTTCTTTGATATATTGACTGGTTGGAAGATTATTTTATTTCTTTACATATCTCCAAACCTAATCGACAGGCTCTGGTGTTATCAAGACACATTACTCTGCCTTCTTAGACTAGTGTTATCAAGACACATTACTCTGCTTTCTTAGACTGGTGATATATGAAGATACATTACTCTGCCTTCTTAGACTGGTGATATATGAAAATACATTACTCTGCCTTCTTAGACTGGTGTTGTCAAGACACATTACTCTGCCTTCTTAGACTGATGTTATATGAAGATACATTACTCTGCCCTCTTAGACTGGTGTTATCAAGATACATTACTCCGCCTTCTTAGACTGGTGTTATCAAGACACATTACTCTGCCTTCTTAGACTGGTGATATATGAAGATACATTACTCTGCCTTCTTAGACTGGTGATATATGAAGATACATTACTCTGCCTTCTTAGACTGATGTTATATGAAGATACATTACTCTGCCTTCTTAGACTGGTGATATATGAAGATACATTACTCTGCCTTCTTAGACTGGTGTTATATGAAGATACATTACTCTGCCTTCTTAGACTGGTGTTGTCAAGACACATTACTCTGCCTTCTTAGACTGATGTTATATGAAGATACATTACTCTGCCTTCTTAGACTGATGTTATATGAAGATACATTACTCTGCCTTCTTAGACTGGTGTTATCAAGATACATTACTCCGCCTTCTTAGACTGATGTTATATGAAGATACATTACTCTGCCTTCTTAGACTGATGTTATATGAAGATACATTACTCTGCCTTCTTAGACTGATGTTATATGAAGATACATTACTCTAGCTGCCTTCTTAGACTGGTGTTATCAAGACACATTACTCTGCCTTGTTAGACTGGTGTTATCCAGAGTCCAGACCAGTTTCTTTCTAATGCACGTGATTGGACAAGGCGGTATGACCCGAAATTATTTGCAACTTCATCTGTCATTCTAAAATTATATGCATCTAAATTAGCGTGCCACGATCTTCATATCACTCATCTATAGTTTCGGTACTTGATATGGCTGACGATATGGTCATCTCTGACGTACAGAAAGGTTATATGACAGATATTTCACCGTACGCAGGCTTCCATGGTTTCCATTGCTGAAATGTTGTTTACATTTCGCAGACTTGTAGACTTATCCTGGATACTAAATTTTTCACTATCCATCCCACCACCACCACCACCACATTTTTTTTGCTACGTGACGTAATATTAGAGACCTTCAGTTTGACGTTTACGGCAAACGCCAAACCGCTAACAAAGTTTGTGTTTTAACTCCACTATCTTTAAGTGTGCGGCAATTTCGCTAAATTACAAACGTTCTGTATAAAACTTGTGATGTTCAGCAGTAATGTAAGAAAGCAATAGGCTATTTCTAATGTATTTAGAAAAGCAGCAAATTCAGCTTTGCCGTATGTGTTTCACGTTCGCCGTATAAAATTTAATGCTTGAACGACTGCAACACCCTCAGCCGTTCAGGCATTGAATTTTATACGGCGAACGTGAAACATATACGGCAAAGCTGAATTTGCTGCTTTTCTAAATACATCAGAAATAGCCTATTGGTTTTTTACATTGCTGCTGAACATCACAAGTTTTGTGTAGAACGTTTGTAATTTTGCGAAATTGCCGCACACTTAAGGAGAGTGGAGTTAAAACACAAACTTTGCCAGCGGTTTGGCGTTTGCCGTAAACGTCAAACTAAAGGTCTCTAATAGACGGGCCACGTACTCTATCTTCAATTCTTAAAGTTCTGCATGGTACTGACCGCCAGCTTCGTTGCTTCTGAAAAGCATCATCTCGATAGCTCAGAATTCTACGCAAATTATGTTCATGTAATTTAGGAAACGCACAAACAGCATTTTATCGATTCTCTGGCATCAATTACGTGGTAACTAGTGCACTTCATGTTAATCGTCGTGTTTGGCTAATGCAAGCTCTGCATTTCATCTTGAACAGCAGACAAAACGTTTTCAGCAAACTTCTTTAGCGATCTTCTCGTTTAGATTCAATCCCTTCAGTCGAAACTCAGAAAAGGCCTAAGCTTAAAAAACTATTTAGACCTTATCCACGCGTTTGATCACAGTTCTCACTTCTCAATTTCATATTTAGTAGACTTAATTAAGTTTGAAATGTTTTACAGAACAACCACGATTCATTTGCCAAATTAAAATACGAGAATTTGCAATCTAAGTGCACAATCAAAAACTTCTGTATGTTGGAGCACGTCATTCATTTATGCTCTCCGCCATATCACAAAAAATTCAACAACTCTCCAACAAAATTCCTCACAAACTTGCGTACAAGTTCTTCAGCTGTTTGATTTAATTTTTGTAAGTTTCTTCCACGCAAAGCTCTGAAAGTACTCGACGCTTTTGTACGTAGGGACGAATTTTGAAACAGGGCTGACTTCGTTTATTTCACGAAATCTTTCTCTCTGTCTTTTTCCTGACTCAACCTTGCAGCTGGTTGCTTTCATGTATACAGAAGAATATTTGCTCCATGCGGTTTTTACGTTTTTTTATGTTTCATTTCTTATTTTTGCTCAGTATTTTATAAACACCAAAAAAGATAAAGTTTAAACAAGTCTTTTCATGACAATTATCAAGACTAATTATCACGAGTAAAAACTACTAGTAAAATTTCTGCAATTTGATTGGCTACGCTACGTCCCTGTGCGATTTTTCCTACTCCTGAAGATATTGTTTTTTAGAAGTTTTTTTTCTAAAAAATTACCCACATAGCTCTTGGTTTCTATGTTAAGATAAACGTCGTCGCCCTCATTCCATAATTAATAGGAACCTTAAGATACACCAAATCTACGACGCGGACGTGTACTGCCTTTATTTCCACAGTTTCACAACAGGGGCCAGTTGTTCAAAAGCTGGTTAGATTAACCCATATGGACTAACCCTAGCTGGGTTATAGCAAATCTTTACATTAATTTTTCTAATCACTTGTTTACGAAGTTGAATATCTTTTTTCATGAATATTTTCTGGACCGATGGAAGTAACATTTTCTAAAGTTTTAAAACGGACGGTCGTTCAGAAGCACATGAACTAAAACACTGGATTAAAATTTAACCCAGGGTTTGCGGCCCCAGACTTCTTTTATGAACTCCTTTTGGTAAACGAGGTCAGAGCTGTGTGTAAAACTAATTAAAACTTGGTTCCTAACACTGACTAGCGGCTCATTTCATGTCACGTCCGCGTCGTAGATTTGGTGTATCTTAAGGTCCCTAATTACTCTACTTGTCAGGAGCCGGTTGTATCAAGCCCGTTTAACTTAAACGGTGGTTAAGTTCAAAATAGAAAGCAAGTCTATCGTTTTATTCAACAAGGGAACTAAATGTCTTTAACCTCAATACAAAGATACTGTTTACAACTACATATTGAGTGCATAATATCCAAGTTGAGAGACGTTATGAGTGTTATCAAATTTTGACTTGTCCACACTCCTCAGTTTAAGCTAGACGAGCTTGATACAACCGGCCCGAGGTAGTCAAACAGTGGATTACTCCTAGGTTTTTGACTTGGAAACTATAAGATTCTCGTTATTACAGGTGATAACAGCGATGGTGCCCGTTTAGATCTTGATGACATTGAGAGAGGCCAAGGGTAAGTTTAAGCCTAGAAACTACATTGGATTAATATTACCGTGAACGTTATGCGACCTCGGCTTATATATCCGCTATTTTTCTGGCAAAATAATTTGCTTTGGTGATTTTTGTTTCTTCAAATGCAAGTCGGAACCATTTTCTTCTTATCATACCTCGATTAAAACTTTTCATGCATTTGTTGTTAACCAGCAATATCGTGTGAGAAAACGTAAATTTTAAAATTTATATCCGTAACCATATTTCGAACAAATCTGTTTATTATGTTGACATACCTGAAATTCGACATCTTCATTGTCAGCGTGGTGTATGAGTAGAGGTATTGCAACAGTCTGCTAGTATTGAGTTAAAGATTCAAAATATCAATCTTACATTTGCTGACGGTATTTTATCAATTTTTCACGCAGTCATGCCGCTCGTAGAACATCAGATCCAAGAGAACAATCTGTGGTATACGAAAACGTGAGTTGTACATGTATACTTAGATGAGAAAGCGCATGTATAACAACTATCTTTAGTCTAGTGAAGACCAGCGAATATGGTGTGGACAATTTGATACCGAGAAAACAGCTATTATAATAATCCGGTAAAAATCGCAGCAACTATAGCAATATAATCCGATTTAAAGTAATGTTAGTATAACTAACAAGCCAAATACCATTTGTTGCGCGACAAAAATATTTATTAACAATTTAATACATATTTACATGAAAATAATAATTAATTAATTCGGTCAGCCATTTTGCTTTTTCTTTGGTTTTACTATCCACCGTATATGAGCTGATATACGGTGAGTATAGCTCGACCAAACAAATTGCGGAATAGCTCATATACAGTGAGTTGCTATACTATAACAATTTATACATATTACAACAATGATCATCGACAAGCGACAAGTTTGGCGCAACATCAGGCAAGTATTTTATAAACGTCTTAACGAT
This sequence comes from Dendronephthya gigantea, assembly GCF_004324835.1. Classification (NCBI taxonomy): domain Eukaryota; kingdom Metazoa; phylum Cnidaria; class Anthozoa; order Malacalcyonacea; family Nephtheidae; genus Dendronephthya; species Dendronephthya gigantea. Next base: position 439,433 of record NW_021163100.1, on the reverse strand, counting down.
ATTTTCTGTCTAGAATCTTTATTCTCTCTTCACCGTTGCTTTACAGCGTCGCGTGTTTGTTCTTAGCTATTAGTGATCGAGTTTGAGATGCACAAAATCTACGACGACTCTTTTTCATGCATAAACAAAGTCAGAGCCGTATGTAAAACAAATTAATACTGGTTTCCTAACACATGTTTTTCATGTCACGTCCGCGTCGTAGATTTGGTGCATCTTAAACTCGCTATTTAATTGATGTGGACGTCGCGGTTTGACGTCATTTGACGTCAGTGTGAAAGGATCTATTATTGTTCTGTTGTTCGATTAATGTTGACTACTTGATGCGGTAGCTCCCAGCCAGAAATTTTGCTCTTCAAAATTAAATGCTAGGAGAAGGATTACTGGGTAACTCCACTACTCCAGTATTGGAATAGCACATTCAGCTACATATACCGCACTGCGAACCAGTGAAATCTTGTGTTGTTGATATTATTATAGAGCTTTAGGTTGATTACGAGTGATTAATGCCCCTTGGGATAGGATAGATCGCGGGAAAAAGTTTTGGATTACCTGAAAACATGATGGAGAATCCGTATCGTTGTTGTGGGTGAATCTTGTCGTTCCACTCAACTCGTAGTCAACTCTAAAGATCTCTATTTTCACAGGAGTGTGAGGTCAGTTTTGAACGGCGACGCCGTGAACCGGAAGCTACTACTGTCCGACAGAGGTACCGACGTTGCCCAAGACCACCAAGCAACCCCAGAAAACCTAAAATAGTTCCGGCTAGATTTCCAACAAACCGACCTGTACCATCCAACGGAAACTCACAATCAATTCCCACAAGTCCAGTTAATCAAATTGTTACAAAGAACGGTGGTTTGGATTTTGGTGAACCACCAAAACTCTGTAACCTAACCCATCGGTTGACAACACCGTCACCCCCAGTAAACAAGAAGATCTTGGAAGCCTTTTCCAACGATCCTGTTGAAGAAACTGGTGAAACCAATCCACTTGCCAAGTATTTTTCAACGCGAGGAAATACATCATCTACCTCAAAGGAAGCGGCTACTCCAACACCGTCACCCCCAGTAAACAAGAAGATCTTGGAAGCCTTTTCCAACGATCCTGTTGAAGAAATTGGTGAAACCAATCCACTTGCCAAGTATTTCTCAACGCGAGGAAATACATCATCTACCTCAAAGGAAGCGGCTACTCCAACACCGTCAGCATCAGTAAACAAGAAGATCTTGGAAGCCTTTTCCAACGATCCTGTTGAAGCAACTGGTGTAACCAATCCACTTGCCAAGTATTTTTTGACACCAGCTCCGGAAGTTAAAACAACTGTTAAGGTTGAGAAGTTTGTTGAAGTTAAAGCACCAACTTCAACCCTTCCACCAGACGAATACGTCGTTGAACAAGTTGTTGAAAACTTAGTTCAAGTTGAAGTCGTTGAAGTTGGACCAACATCACCAACTTCGACACCTCCACCAGACGAAAACATCTTGAGGTCCGTTGCAAAAGATTTAGTTCAAGCAGCTATCGAGACCAGCAAAGAAGAGTTAATATCCGAGCATATATCGCGTTTTGATTCATCTGCCTCTCAAGTTAAGAAGTTTGTAGAAGTTCAGGCGTTATTATTAAAAACGTCGACTTCGACCGTTCCACCAGACGAATACATCTTGAGGGCCGTTGCTAAAGACCTAGTTCAAGCAACTATTAAAGCAAGTCAGGTGGATTTATTCTCCGAAGTAACATTGTTAGACAGCTCCTCCTCAGATCAGCCTTGTAAGAATAAGATGTCAAACAATCAACACTTGTCGGCACACGAATTCTTTGACAGCTTTGGTTCATCCGATTCCGGCACTGCACCTTTTCATCGTGTTGACCACAGTTTCTTTACGCCTAACAAGAATCAAACATCGTTCCCGGCCTTGCCACCAACATCGAATGCAGCCGAGCAACGTTTCGTATCGCCAGCGACAAACGCTCAAAATTTTGAGCCAGCAAATCTGAGCGCGTATGCACATCCACGTCAAAATGTAGGAGACCACGGCATGTCGATGCAAGAACCATCATATGGGGCACTGGAGCGATATTCAACAACTCAACTCTTTAGTGAAGCTGGTGCTTCAACTACTAAAGAAACACCTCATGCCAAACAGCTCTCGGATGCTGAGAACCATGCAACATCGACTCCACCATCTTACGGGTCAAATTTGCCAGAACAGCCTTCTGCCCATACTGGAAACGACCTGTTTAACGTGGCAAAATCATCTACTCCTGGTGGTGGAACGTCACAGTTGTTTTCCGGGCAGCACCAGAATGATCCTTTCAAAGGTTTTAGTTCTAGTCAGGAGGAGAGCCGAAGATTTCCTTCTTTTGTAACAGGAGATGGAGTGCCTGGTTTTTCGATCAACACCGATGCACAACATTCTTTTCAGCATACAGAAGCATCAGAGAAAGAACCTAAAGTAAGGAAATGGCCTTTCGACCACAGTGAATCGGCAGCATCTCAAGTTGAACCACCTTCCAGTCGAGACCAAAACACCTACCATGCATCTTCAGCTCAAAACTTGCACGCACCGCCATCGAGTTCAACTTTTCCTGATTTCGACCAGAAAAATTATTCACTTGGGGACACAGCCACAGTATCTTCTGATTCAGCTATGGCATTCAGTGGTATTCCTAGACCCAATACCGTATTGGGTAACCAGAGTAAGACTTCTGGCGAAACATTACCAGGCCAAGACGTTGTTGAAACTTACGATCCAATTGGAAAACAACCAGTTGAACTTGCCAGCAATTTATATCCCACTGAACGCAACGCTTTTCCAGCTGTTCAATCTACAACTTCTGGCCTATATCCACCAGCAATGGTGAATGATGCTATTGACCAAGCCGCTGGTCCATCGTCGCAGAGTGTAACGCCAGCTTTCTACCCACCAGGTTTAACAACCAGCAAACCAGTAGGTCAAAGCAGCTCCTTGTACCCACCGGGAATGGATCTTGGGGAATCAAGCAAATTTCCAGCGTCCAATATCAAGCGTGATGTAAACTCGGCACATTTGCCTCCGCCATCTTTAGAGATGATGAACACCACCAACAACAATGTTGGTGAACGTTTTTCTCCTGGGCACAATTTTTTCCCAGCCACTAAACCTGCCGCTCCAAGTCAAGGGTCCTCTATGGAAGACGGCCAAAAGTTCTTGGCACAGAATCAAATTCATCTATTTTCACCAGCTGGTGCTTGGACGTCAACAGAGGACCTAGCTGAGAACCAATCTGCGGCACAGAATTCCATTCCAACATCTTCATCGTATGCACCAATGGCAGGCTATCCTGGAGAAACCCAGTCGGCACAAAGGAAACTTGCTTCATCCCTCACGTCTGACAATGCCGTTAATTCTGAAACGTCTCAGCCTGGATTTTCAATAAACAACGAGGAAAATAATCAGGCTTTACGTTCAGACGTTGTACAACCTGATACACCGCAGTTGGGACCAAGCAGCATGGTACCTTTTACTAGTAAAGAACAACTGCCCAGTAACCATCAAACAGCATGGCAACCGGCTACTCAGCCATTTGATTCGCAGGCATCAAGCGACGATGTCAAGGCTGAACCAACTCAGTGGGACGCTATTGATCCTCACGGTACTCCACGGAATACCCAACAAGCATCAACATTGCAACAAACAAGTGGACCAGTAAATGTGGGTGAAAAGTCCAGCGGAATTTTTTATACTCACCCATCGTCAAACGATCAGTCAGCACAATTTGGTAACCATAGTGCTGGCACTATCGGTTCAGCTAATCTTGAATCAAGTTTAGCCAATTTGGACACCATTACCGCTCGTGACGATGAATCTCGTGATGGTAATTCACTATCAGGTCACCAGCAAGTTCCAGCATTTGGTCACGAGCGAGTGAATTCACTCAATACAAGTGATCCCAAACTTGATACACCTCCGGCTAACACAAGCACCATCATCTCCAATGATGACCTAACATCGGGCAACCAGCAAGCTCTCTCCAGTCAACATTTGGGTGCTTCGGTTACCATGTTTCCTGTTGGTATGACACCACAGAACACCAATAAAGCAACTATTGCTTCGACCGAGACCAGAGGGAGTCAACAACTGGATACCGTCGACCCGAACCAGCATCCGTCGGCCTTTATGCCAGTGAAGCCAAACTCCCCGAGCTCCCAAGACTACGAAGAAAGAGTTCGGCACTTAAAATCTCCGCTTCGTTCGCCAGTACAGCGCGAGAAAAAGGAAGCTTTAATTCAAAGTGCTAAAATTCATACTTCTCTCTGGGACAATGATCCTCAATTGGCCATACCTGGTCTTATTTTCCAAACAGGGAATCGTGGAAATCAGTTTGTTCCAGTTTCCAGCCATGACCAACTTAATCGCCATGGATTCGACAACAGTTCTCAAAGAGCTATGAATGTGCATGGCCAACCGCCAAGTTCCAGTGGTATTTCGATCGACCATAATGCCAAAATATCGCAGCAACCACATTCTAATGCCGCGTCATCAGATCTGGGTATTCCTGGCTTCACACGGAATCGTAATCGATTCAGTAGTACTCCATCAAAGTTGCCAAATCCACCTGTGGCCTCCAGCGCCGCTCAGCAAACCCTGTTAGCGGCTGCTTTGCAGAGAAGTGATTGTGACTCGACATCCAGTCTTAGTCGCCAAAGTTCACTTGGTGTTTCAAGTTCAAATCAAGAACTCGCCAGTGCAAACCCTGTTCATGATGTGATCGACAAGCCAACTAGTCTTAACCGAGGAAATATCCAACGGTGAGTATGGCTCTCTACCAAGAATAGCGATTTTTCACACCTCGATCGAAACCCGTTTTCAAATCCGCACACAAACTAAGCAACTATTGTCTAACGATGGTCCAAAATCTCACACTACTAACCATAACCTAAAAATAACAATAATCTGAGATATCAGTAATCGTTCAGTAATTTTTTAGTTAAAGTAAAGAATATAGGAAGATTAATGAAATTCTAGGATGTATAGAGAGCGACAGAAGTGTCAGCAGGGTAGACGCAGGTTCTTACAAGACATTGTGCACGGATTTCATAATTTTTAAATTGCTCAGCTATTTGTTGTCTTACAATAATTATTTGTTTCTTCGGTATTAATTATTCATTCTTCGTAACCTGCGTTTATTAACCGTCATTTGAGACGTTGGAGTCAACGTGGACGACTCTTGGCTTAGGAGAAAGCATATTAAAATTAAGCGTTAATTAAGAGCTTAAAATTAAGAGTCTAGTTGTAGAATTAACGCATTACATTGTACAAATTTGCATTTTAAACTATCTCAAATATTAAATATAATACCGATATTAACTGGTACATAACGTAACAGTGTGACCTATTAATAAACGGCGTCAACGGATCAAAACCTATTCAGTAAAAAGTTTTCATGGTGTTTCTGGGGGCGAATTATTTATTTTGGTTTCAATTAACGGACTAGACTGTTGATACTTTTAATTTTTTTAGGCCAAATGTCATCCAAGCGCCTGTAGTAAACAACATTCCTTCCTCAAACCAGATTCCTGACCAGCACTTGCAACAGACTGCCCCTGCTTCTGGGACCATGACCGGTCTCCCCCAGAACTCCTTCACACATCCTGACGCCAGCCGCTCTGCAGTGCGTACCGGGTTGCCTCAGAGTGAGCATGCTCGGATGCGGGAAGGTAGTGGTGGGGGATTGGTCCCTGAGTATGGTGGCGCTGATGGTCATGTTGACCATCCTGTTGCTACCAGTGATGGTTATGGTTCTGGCCAGATTGAAGGTATGGTTTCCTCGAGTGAACAGGAACAGCATCAGTTGTTATACCAACAGCAACAATTGCAGTACAAGCAACAACAGTACGAACAAATGCTGTTTCAAAATGAGTTCAGCTCGCAAAATCAGCAGCTGCGAGGAGGACACATGAATGTACAGCGACAAAGGTCTGAACCGAATCAGTTTACTCAACAACATCATTTGCAACAGCAACAACAGTTGCAACAGCAACAACAGTTGCAACAGCAACAACAGTTGCAACAGCAACAACAGTGGCAACAGCAACAACACTTGCAGCAGCAACAACAGTTGCAACAGCAGGCACAGGAGTACCAGCAGAATATTCAACATCAAAAAGTGGAAAGGTAAATGAGATATTTTAAAGTACTCTACAATAGACTGTATAAAGTTCTTAAAACCACCTTAGGCACCGAAAGCAGTAGTAAAGTATTACAATATTGTATACGTAGAAGCCAATGTTTCTAGCACTTAGACTACATGACTACTATGGCGAAGTGGCAAGCACATTCACGAGATCATGAAATTACTGGCTAAATTTGTTAAAACACAAAATTGAAGTAATTTTTCGCACATTATCCTCTCGTGTTCAACTAAACAAATCCATCATTTGTAGGCAAATTAGCGGGCAATACCCACAGCAAGTTAGCAGCAATGTTAATCTACAGTATTCAACCAACGATACTGATCAATGGCAGCAGCATGGCAACACTGATACACAGTATGAAGATTTTGATTCAGAGGAGGAAAGCAATCGATATTATGATGAGAGCAGAAAGTGGTTTTGGTCTTTCAAAAGAGAACGGTGGATCCGTGCAGAGAAGTAAGTGCTGTTTTATGCGGAAGTGGTTTGAATTCAGACAACAGTATTTCTCATACAAACTATTTGTTTCAAGCAGCAGGCGAGAAAGCCAGTATGATGATCAACGATATCACAGATCTGACTCGAGAAGAAGTCGCAATCGTGAGCGAAGAAGAGAGAGCCAGGGTAGAAGACGAACAGACTACAATGACCGAGCATATTATAAATATTATCGTGATTCTTATGATCGGGATTACCATCGTTGGGAGTCTGACTTTAGTGGGTCCAGTGGTGATAGTCAGCGGCGTGGTTCTCGTTCAGGACGATCATCCCGTAACTCAAGACGATTGAGCTCAGGAAGTTACAGCTCATCCACATCAAACTCTTTGGGAGACAGTATCAAGTGGGATGACCAGAACAAGCAACAACAGAGTAGTGCAATCACCGCTGAAGATACGGTTGAACGGGGTAAGATTTAAGTAGAGTAGTAAACAGCGGTGGATGAAGCCTGGCGAGATATCAAAAATCCGAAGACCAAAGTTTCAAAATCATCAGAAACTGGTAGTTACCTTTATAGTACTGCACTGGAATCGCTCGTTCGATAACTGTCACGAGGTTTTTCCAGCAGGCTGGAATCCTAAGAAACCTGGTTGTTTATCCTTAGCTAAAATCGTAAATATATTTTCCACAGTTGTAGTAATTACTCCTGAACGACTAACCCCGAAGCAGCGTACAAAACCTCATATTGTTGGAGCGTTTTCAACCGCCTCTCGATTGAGTGTTGCTCCAGTCAGACAGGTCCTTGATGGTGAGACTGCTAAAGTGTACTTGACTGATGTCAAGGTAATCATATAGCTACGTCATATTAACTATTTCTGTACGTATAACTACAACTGGGACGACACTTTAATACTGTTCTAGGCCTCTTGCGGAAGACAAATTCCAGTTAGATGTATTGGTATAGGTCTGAATGTCAGATATAGTCGTAGTCGTTTGTATAATAACAGCGGAGACAGAAATATTGTCTATAGAACTGATGCTAGCTTTGTCTAAGCCTTATTTGTATAGATTTCTAGTAACAGTATTACACTCAAGACCAATAGTAGCGTATTATTCGACTTCCAGGGAGATCAGATAGATCAGAAACAGCAAGCGTTAGCTCTAATCAATCAGGTTGGTTATCCCTTGTCAATTGACAGGTTGCGACATACCTAAAATATTCTACTGTATAAATTGACGCATATGATCTTGTTTTATTCAGAGCGAAGATAGATTCAACGAGGCGATGCGCAATTTCCCTGGACCACTTTGCAGGTAAAATGCCAAAATAATGGCTGGTTTAAGACGATTTCATTTCTGGAGTCAGGATATGATTGATAGTGAATTTTTCGGCACTAAGACTGTATTATCACTCAGCATTTGAAAAGCATACAAATTTTATTTATTTTCAATGTTTTATTCTACTTTATTATATGTCTAGAATAGTTCATCGGCCATCAACTAAAATCAAGCATTCTGATTGGTTCCTGAGCGGTCGGTAACCAACAGTACGGACCGGCCAGGTTCGGCGGGAATTTTTTAGTTGGGAATTTTAATCGTTTTTAGTCATATAATAAATAGTTTATTGACTGAGCTTGTTCGGTCCGTACAGGAGGATACTGATCTCATTCTTTTTTCGCCGTCCTGTACGGACCTCTCGCTCAGTCAATAACATATATGTATTTTTCACAGGGGCAAAACCCATAAACGGGATGTTGTAAAGTATGCCAAAGAGATGGCCATGATGGCTTTCAACAACCAAAGCGATTCTTTTGAAAAACGCGAGGCTGTCTACATTCTTTGGCAAGTGTTGGCTGTTATGGTCCAACAAAATGGGGTAAGAACTACATTCAGTCTTTCTGCATGCATAAAAATTATAAAGATTGTGTGATTAGCTCGCTTTTAAACAGTCTGAAAGCACTGGATCAAAATAATTTCTAAGTAATCTACGTTTGAATATGCAGAGTTTTTAACTCTTTCTGTTGGCCTTTTCTTCATTGGTTGAACTGCGATCTTTATTCCAGGTGTACCTCAACACCGATATTGCCGAGGTTCTAACCTCGGATCTACCCGAAGATTCTTATACAAGACGGGAACGTAGTTCTTCCAGCTCTCAAAGGGTATCCTTTGCAGCTGATGGGCAAGATTATTCCAAACACGATCAAGTCGCGACATATCGAGAGCTTCTCTTGACTGGCAAAACACAGGTACGCTGTTTATTAATCTTGCCATCGCTTTTCTCTTGCCTGACGAAAGCCCGCTCTCCTCCTGGCGAATTCGTTCGCACGAAGTGGTAAAAAGTACAGAAGGATTAATCTTTACCAATACGTGCGCTTGTATTGAAAGAAGCATGTGTAGAAAAATACCTTTGAATATTGTTGACCTGTTAGACGTAGGAACTATTCCATGCAGAAGATCTAGAAAGCAATTCATTCTATCTACAGTTTCTTTACGGTTTTTTTAGAACAACACTGCACGTGCAAATAGTTTGGCCGTTATACGAGCTTAGAGTTATTCATGAATTCTGGCTATATATTTATACCCGCGGTGAAGTGGAGAACAATACAACTGTTTTATCATTTATTCATTTCACTCCATAGGAAGCTCTGGAACACGCAGTAAACTCCAAGATCTGGGGCCACGCCTTGACGCTAGCATACCACACTGACCAGAATGTATTTTCGAATATCATGGAAAGGTAACGACATTTATTCTTTGCTTGCTATATTTGAATTATTCTGCTTGTTGTTTACACGTTTCTCTCAATTGTGTTCTTGCTTGATCTCTCCTAACTGCTTGCAAATGTCTATTTTTCCATATTGTACATGTGTCAGTATATTTTCCAATGCTTTTTCGCATTGTTTATTGTAGATTCAACAGTCAACTTAATGAGGACGACTCCTTGTTATGTTTGTATCAGCATCTCGGGTCTAAGCGACCTTCAATTTTAGATGTGAGTTTGAAGAATTATCTGGACCAATGTGGTTCACAAACGCGGTACAGTTCACGTAGAATTTATAAAGTACCCTATCTTTTTTTTTGTCAAAATTTAGAAAAAGACAAGGCGATGGAGAAAACATTTGGCAATCATGATTTCAAATCCATCCAAGTCAACCGCTAAAGATAGCGAAAATATTCATGCACTTGGCGCGAGCTTAGGTAAGTTCAGTTTGGATAAGCCAGGGATGGTGATTTGGCCGGGGGTGGGTAGGTGTTGACCAATATCACAATTCAAGCTACGTTGTAGTATGCGTGATCAAGTTGATGCATTTTCACATCCGGTGATAGCTAACTGCTTAAACAAGTCACGAGGACACTGGCAACGTTTCCTTCAAGAGATTCTTGTTTCGATTGACCTACTGCTTGTGTTTGTTGCTATCATGCAAAATGTTACTTTCTCTTTTCCAGAGTCTCGTGGCCTGATTGAAGCAGCTCATCTTTGCTACATATTAGCTGGAGAAGAAATTAGTAAACAGAGTGGCACACTGTTACTAGGTTATTCTTCGAAGTATGTTGAAGAGTCGCATTGTCTGTCTGTTTAATGAACATAAAGGTTCGTGGTTCATCTTCTCACAAACTTAAACTCTTGTTTTCTGTAGTGAAATCCGACCAGAATTCGTGGATTTCCTGGCTCTTCAACGCACAGAGGTAGATCGCTGAGATGCTTACAAATCCTTTATTGAAGCCGCTATACATTTGCCATGCAGCATGCTCTAGAATTCTCTCTTATGTTTTTTTCACTTTGCTACAAACCCTTTTTCCGCCATTGCCTTTTAATTGCTTTATTTCCACTCTGCTTGCCAGTCGACCTAAACATTCATCCGTTTTTGCCTGATACATGCATGTGTTATAAAATTGTTTAAAATAGTCAAAAGCTATTCTGTTTGTATTCTTGTTAACCAACAACATGTTCCTGTAGATATATGAATACGCTATGAGCCTCAAAGATGAAAATTTTATAATAAAAGATTTCCAGGTTAGAAATTACTTCATTGTAGATTTCTCTAATGTGTGTTGAACTTTGAAAAGCACAGAAGTGCCGCATAAGTACTAGTTGTTCAATTCAGCGTCTCACTTTACTTCGTATTTCAATACTTGCTTACGTTTCCGCAAATTGCGGGGATATCTATTCTATAGAATAAGATTTTTTGAGATCAGAAGATAATTCTATACCTGGTTGGTCATGGAGTTGAACCTTGGCTGCACATTCTTTAACGTTATGTTTTTTTTCAGCCATGGAAAGAATTGTACGTCCATTCATTGGCCGATGCCGGATTCCATAATAAAGTTAGTAATTGTTATATCTTCGTTTGACTTATGGTGTTACTCCACAACCTTCACAATCTTTGATTTAACACGCGTTCATTGTCTTATTTAGGCATTTCGTTATTGCGAGAAATTGGTAGATGATGTCTTGAAGCATTCAACATCCTTTACTAAAGATATGATAACGCGACTTCATGCGGTATGTCATCATTTCTCGCCTTACCTTTCGTTTAAAATAGACGTTTCAGGCCTGTTCTAGCCTTCGCTCAAATCAAGAAATCAAAAGCGAATAATGAAATTTTTAAATAGCTTATTGTTTTCAGATACAACCTGATATACACATGGTGAAATCGTTTGATGCTCAAATTTTCTTTCCTTCCAGTTATCCATGAGACTTTACAGACGAGAATTTATTGCGCCGTTATTAGATATGAACGGACGCCTGCAACAATTGTTAGATCTACTCAAGGTACGAAGTATATTTTTATTTTACATGATTTTTATGTCGATTCTAAAATCTGCAAGTGAAACTTTGCGATCAACAATTAGACAGCGTCGTTTCTGTGAGGACACGCCAACTGATGCTGTCCTGGAAGCATGCTTGCAGTTTTCCATGCGAAACGTTTCTAAGGCGTGTTAAAAATTGTCTTTTTAGGAAAACAACGAAACCTTAGGGCACTCGTTCTTGTCTACCAGCAGCTGGCAAACATTGGCGCAACAACTACCTCAGCAATCACAACTTCCACAGGAAGTGCCGTATGAACACACGCAAAACATTGATAATAAAGAAGTTCAAAATTCCACTACAATGGTACCTACAATGTTTGTTCCTCAAACAAATAGTGACATAGTCCAGGAACAAGTTTTATATCGCGAGGACAACAAAGCTTCTCAGAGTTTCGCTCAATTCGAGCCCACCGCTGCACCAAGTGGCAACATGTCCTACACCGGGGAATTTCAAGCTCAAGAGCCAGTACCATCGCAAGGGAATTACCCCTACGGGGTTGCTCCCACCGACCAAACTCTTCCACCGGAGAATTACCCCTATGAAAATGTCGCACAAGCAGTTCCGAGCAGCATAGAGCACAATGAAACAGGATTACCAAGTTCTGGCACAAACTTCTACGAAGGGGACTCTTTTGAGCATTTGTTACGGAAGCAGCCGAGTAATGCTAGTGTTAACGCAGTCGAAACAAGTGGAATTTCAGCGCCTGCGACTTCAGATAATAGTTTTGATTACTACGCTCAATCTAACTTCAGGGTAAGTGTAATATACGTTTATTAGGAATTGACCCTTCGGTACCTAGATCGCCCAGAAATCCTGGTAACCTTATTTGGAATAGATTAAACTCAGTATTATGGAGAGATTTTTGCACCGACTTTAGATGAATAGGGCCTTTACTCGAACAATTTAGACCCAGGTAGGCATAGGATATTAATTATTTAACGAGAGTAGGTTACTAATATTTAGTTTCTGTAAAATCGTTTTTAGGAATCAAATATTGCGAATGGCGCAAAGAAGGAAGAAACTCAAGCCCAGACCAAGGAAGAGAAGAAGACCAAAAAAGACGATAACAAGAAGTCAGAGAAACAGAGTGGAGTAAGTTTTCTACAGTTTCAAACTGCAGATTCCGAATCAACCCGGAATTGAGAAACATGCAGTAATCGTATTGAGCTAGTTGTTGACCGTTAGCGAAACATGTTCTGTGTTTTCCGAGGTCTTGTTTTATAGTTTGTGTGCGTAGGTATATGGTAGAAAACAGATGTTTCAGCAAGTTTAATTGTTAGTTTATATTGTGTGTTAGGGGGCGGTTGTTTTAAACAATGCTTAAACCAACAAAATTTTGACTTCATTTTATTTAGGGATTGTTTACGTCATTTGGCGGTTTCTTGAAATTTTTCATTCCCAAAGGCAAGAACGAGATTATCTTACCTGACGATAAGAAGAAAACTGTAAGTTATAGTGCCTTGCTTCGAATATGTGCCTTTCAGCTTTTGTTTACGAAAATATATATTACATTATGATTTATTGTTTAAAAAGTTTCGTATATGTTTACTCTTTAGATCTATTGGGACGAAAAAGAAGGAAAGTGGGTGAACACGGAAGAAGGTGAAGAGGTAATGTAAAACATGGTTTGTTTTGTAGTGTGCTTGCAAAGGTGTGTATATTTTCTTTCTTCACAATGCACACGCTTATAAAGCTGATATTAATCTTTGTTCCTTCATTAAACAGGAGAAAGCTGACTTGTCTCCACCACCAATTGATCCATCTTTGATTGGCGGTGCCCAACCTGTCATGCCTACCATCCCATCAGGAACTGTTGGACAACCTACACCAACATCTGGTAAGCAACTTGTCGTTATGTCGACTTGTAAATGAAATATTTATACAGGCCCATATACAAGTCTGATCCCAAATCACATCTTTCAAGAATTCAACGTCTTCATTTCTACAGACCTCGTCAGCCTAATTTTGAATTATAAGATAGTGTTAATGAAATTTATATTTGCATTATATTTGGGAAAGGGAAAATGAAATTATAATCTGAGTATGTAAAGCTGTATCGTAAAACTGTTATGTTGCTATAAAAAACTCCGACTTTCCCTTTGTCTAGGCACATCGAGTGCAGATACCGGTTTCTCAAACACACCGCAACTTCCAGCATCCCAGGCTTCATCAGCGTCGCAAACTCCTCCTGCGGCAAAAGCTCCACCAATCATTCCTGGCGCTTTTACTCCAGATCAACCAGAAATATCGTTGATTAATTCACTATTATCGACACCTAGCCGATTTTCGCGTAGAGCTCACAGCTCGAAAGGTATCATCTAAAATATGTTAATAATGATTAGAGCGGAGATTTCGATAGGATTATGGCTTGGTTTGAGCATAGACAATCCTGTCTTTTAGATTGTCTATGGTTTGAGAGACTCTAGATTGTTTGGATTAGAATTCTACATTTGAACTTTGAACTGTTGTTTCAGGTCGTAGATCGAACTATGTTGATGTCTTGAGTGCCTCAGGGGCAACGACGAAACCTAACGAAACCGCGTCACATCTCCTTTTCCAACCGTTTCCAGCACCACCAGGGAATCAGGCACCAATAACAAGCAGTAAGTGTTAAAGAACGAAATCCCGTACTTACACCTAGTAGCCTAGTGTTATCAACTATACATCACTAACTACAAAACGTTTCGACTATCTTTAGACATTCTGTCGAATACTGAAGGATCACTGATGCCGCCAGCTAGGTATGTGAAAATACCACTTTGATTTAGCGATACGTCTTGATACGCGATGTTTAATATTTCTGTTGACAACAAATTTCAAAATGCGCGAGAATCAAATCCAACGATTCAGTTTTGTTATTTTTTGCAGTGTCTGTTTAGTTAATATCTGTGAAGAGTATTCTTAAATAGTGATGTATTATAGGGTGAATATATAATATGGATCCCAAATAGGTACTAATATTGTTGTTTGTTTTATATACAGTCAAAGCAACGGCGTTGACCAGAGCAGTGTAGCCAACAATACTGTGGAGGAACAGTCGACTTACTCACAGGTAAATGAAAGAATAAGGCCACCGTTATTGCACGTTTAACTGGATCTTCCCATCTTTTGGAACGCAATTTGTATGACTAGGTTTGCCAGCTCTCTTAAAATTGTAAATAAGATGCATGAAAGGCGGAATAAACAAAATTGCCCTTTATGTTCAAGGCTTAAAACCATTAGTTCAAGTGTCAAGTGTCACTCATAAAGGAATCCTTTCTGTTTCGATATTATCCTCAGGATGTTTTCCTAAGTGTGGAATGATTATCGAGTGGGGTTTTCCTTTCAGGATTCTCAATCGTCTCCCGCCGTACCGTTTTTCAATCCAGCTGATTACGTATCAACACCTTCGCCGGCGTCCAGTCGGGGCAGATTATACCCAATAGCAAAATAAAAAAGCAAAAAAAAAAAGAAAATGCAGTAAAATGAAAAACAGTATAAATACAGTATAAAATTTATGTAAATTTATGAGAAATTGATGAGCAATGAGTGATTGTTCATTTGAATGACAGAGTTATTTATCAGTATAATTATATAATTATGTGTAATAATGTGTGTCCTCAAGGCACGCCATAAAATATGGAATAAACTACACTCTTCTACAAGCATTATTTTATCGTGTGATTGCTTTTATCGCTGAATGACGATGCAGATAAATTACAATAATATTACATGCGCCGGTGGATGAACTTTAAGCATTCTTCTGTCGACGCTAACCGTAGTGGCGTGACTGGCGTCACCAAAGTCTCCCCCTCCCCATTCAAATCGCTCACTCCCCAGAAAAATCCTATTTTGGCATCTGAACCGGTATGGAGAAGAGCGAAAGGCACTTGATTGGTCCCAATTTGACCTTCTATGTTTTGCTGTGTATCTATGGTCGTAATTGACGTCATGAAGAACGTCATGTGTTTGTTCTTCAGTCATTTAGCATTCCCTTTTGCTTTTCTTCAATTATTCACACGACAGTTAGTTGTTTGCGTGTCAACGGAGTGCCAAAACTGAAAAAAATTTATACCCGTTCCAAATCTTTCGGGTTATGGTGTAAAGCGGCAAGAACGTCATAGACTATGTAAAGTGTAGACGGTCCAAGTTTTGCAAACGCCTTACGCCTACGCCTTCCCCTGTTGCTCGAATCATTAATTAACGACTAATCCATGGAAACTATGACAATATGTACATGTTTTTTATATAACATCTGAAAACGTAAAGGAAACATAATGAATTGCAGATCGCGTACGTACAAAGTACTAATGTTTCATGACTAACGAGACAGGAATAACGTAATACACATTTACTGTATTATTAAAACCGTTCGTCTCCATATTTTATACAGTATTTAGGTATTTACTGTTGTTGCTATAAACAATACTAACAATACGTGGGCTCGCATGTACCGGGGGGTGAGTACGGCACTTATATAGCGCCCTGTGCTCAACAAGAGCTAGCGCAGCCGGTCACGTGACTTTAGTTTTGGCGGGAATTTGTATCTCCTTTTCCCAAGAATTTGAGAACGATTCAAGGTATGCAAATTTATTTGTATTTCTTCAATTGTTTTTTATACAACTTTGTTTCGCTTTTTCTTTTCAAGTACTTCTTTCAGTATATTATACCTTAATTTTATACATTCTGTTTATATTAGGATGGTTTTAGTGTTATATTCGGAACAAAATCATTTTGTAAACAAAGGATCTTTTAATCCCGGTTTAATCTTATAAGCCGGTGCGGAGCACCGTGCGAGGGTACTAATTCCGCCCGGAGATTAGGAATTATACCCGGAACCCGGGAGAACATAGCGAAATCCAATGTCGCCCAAATCATAGAGATTATAAATAACACTAGAGGAGGCATTGGTATCAGAAACATTAGTCAAAAAAGGGAGCGCGATAATGGGGGGCAAATTCAAGTCCCGGATGCTAAGCCAAGCGCTGATTGGCTAGATCAATGCCTCCTTAGCAACCACGTTAGCAACAATTTTAAAAAAATTATATTCGTTTTTCAGGTCGCTTTGCCGGTTTTTTAAGGAAAAACAGTGCTTTTTGAAACTGGTTCTACTAATTTAGACATCCTGAAACGATATTTTAGGCAAAAAAACTTTTAGAAATAAAAAAAACTCGTTAAAAACGACTTATTTTGGCCTCGGACATCGTAAATGAGTGAACATCCGGGACTTGAATTTGCCCCCCATTAACGCGCTCCCCAATTTCTCCTCGATGACTCCTCTAGTTTTATTTATTTATAATCTCTATGGCAATTCTCTATGGCCCAAATGTTATGGACGTTCAATGGTCATGGTACTTGTGCGCACGCGCAAAATTTGAATGAGTGACGACTGGTAATTAGCAACTTGCTGATTGGCTAAGACGAAACGTTCGTGTTTCAGTGAAAAACGTCAGCAATTTAACTGTCATTTTGCTTATTTTTGCAAACTATTTTTTTAAAAAAATGTTTCGAAAACACAATATGAAATGTGGAATCAAATAACAGATAAAACACTGGGAAGAGTTTAAAATATTATCAGAACTGGAAGAATTAGCGGTGAAAAAGAACAACTGGTTTATAATCCTTGAAATGGTAGGAGTCTAGTTTGTTTATTTCGAGGTTTCTTTCGTGTTTGCTGTACGAATACATTTTATGAGCTTGGTACAGTGTGTCGTTTTGCTCGGTTTTGCGAAGACGTGACCGACTATTTAAGGCTTTACATCATCGTTTTAATATAACAAATATCACTTTAAAGGTTTATAGAGTCGACTGCAATCACTGCATGAATTTAATAATCGAGAAAAAAAACATTCGACGTTCACTGCTTGGTTATTTATATTATTTGTGCTGTTTTGAAGGTTTAGCTATAATGGAGTATTAACTCTCACTTAAACTGTGAAAGTCTAAAACTTAATGCAACGGAAAGCAGCAGGAAAACGGGTGATTTCACTTCACCTTTACGACTATATTTGTTTCCGAAAAATTTGAAACATCAGCTATCGGCTTTACATTTCAGGCTAGCTCAGGAAATATTTTGCTTCGTTTGAAACGGCAAGGGGTTGCTGCATACATGTATTTCTAGTTTATAAACTTTATTATAGATAAAAATTTGTTGTTTCGTATCTTGTCAAATGCTTTTTATGCTTTACTTAGAGCGAATTCAAACACTGTAAAATTAAAATATGATTTCTTCAGACAATAAACTCATTTTATGACAAGCACTGAGTTTATATCTGAACCACCGCAACCACGAATTTTTAGCTAGGTTGCATGTCCTGAAGCAAAGGTTTTCTTTGGTTGTTATAACTGGCAGAATTTGCCCAGTATTGTAGTACTATAGTACTTTATATATAACCTGAATTATTTGATTATATGGCAGCCAATTTAATATTCATGTAATTATTATAAACCCTTGTAATATTATTGTATTCTCTTGTGGTGTTTATTAAAAGGCTCTTTCTAAATATGTACAACCAGTTGAACTATACAAATTTTACCCTTTGAAAAATTTACTTAGAATGTACTTATCTCCAGCCAGATCCTGGATACATTAATCTTAATTGATTCCATACCTGGATATACCTGGAGCAATTAAGTATAAGAATAATTTTTCACTGACAAATTTCTGCCATGAGTACTGTACATATGTTTCATCCCAAATCCCAAAAAGTAGGTTCATAAAAATTCTGTTCATCTTGCATTTAATTTCCAGTATATATATATATATATATATATATATATATATATATATATATATATATGCAATTAATGAGTTGTGATTCGATCCCCAGGTGCCTTAGAGAATCCCTTGTACATTTCCCTTACGAAAATATTCTATAGAATATTCTATTGAAATATTCTATAGAATATCCTATAGAATATTCTAAAAGATTTTGGCACTAATTCTATAGAATATTCTACAGAATATTCTATGGAACATTCAATAGAATATTTTATAGAAGATGCTATTGAAGATGCTATAGACGATGCTATAGAAGATTCTATAGAAGATCCTATAGAAGATTCTATAGAAGATGCTATAGAAGATGCTATAGAATGCTATAGGATATGCTGCATACAGTAGCATATTCTACAGAACATGCAATATTACACAATTAAGATGTGCTATTCACTCTTCTGTGCAATATTACCAATATATTATGTCTAGCCATGAGAAAACATCAATGATGAAAATCACTTCAAGAATAAAAAGATATATATTAGAAATATTGGCATATATGTACCAGTACATCAAAAGTTGTGCAACATTGAATACTTTTGTTTGTAATGTATTTTGGTAATATTAATTATTGTCTATTATTCTATATTTTGGATATTTTTAAAGTGTTTGTCTGACCAGTAGCTCAGTTCATTATTTTTCGCAGGACTTCTTTTTAGCATTTTCTTAGCATTACTTGTCACACGTACTTCAGATGCAGGACAACCATATCTTTTTGAAGTATACTCTACATTAAGGAATATGATTGAAAAATTATTTAAAAATGCAAGACTTGTCTTACCATGCTGTGAGTGATGAAATAGTATACAATATATATTTAGCTAACTGAAATAAGTTATCAGCTTACCACATATGCCATTGACTTTTTCCTTGTCAAGTTGTGGCTTGGCATCCTTCTCCTTTAATGCATTGGAGATCTTTCCTGTCATGGAGTGTGTGGACAGAACCTCCCGGCTCCACAATATACCCATAATATTGAGTACACAAAATCCTTTAAAATTAATTGCCTTTTCCTTTTAAAACCTTCTGTTGAGTCTTTGTTATTGAGACACTGGGACATAAGGGCACCTACAAATATAATTATACCATTTTGACCTTTGGTTTATAGTATGATGTTTGGACATAAGCAAATCTGCAAATTTAATAGTAAATGCAAAATTAAACACATGAGACATTATATTCACTCTTAGAATGATATATTAAAAATTAAGTATTCTATATACAATATAAAGGGTATAGAGAATATTTGTTAATTGCCTGCACAAACATATAGGCTATAGCATATAACTACAAACACACTCACCACTTAATTCCAATACTTTAGCTTCACATGTTATTGTTGAAATTGTAGATGGGTCAATGGAACCTTTCAGAAATTTTCTGATGGCCTTGACACAATTTCTTTCTCACGATCCTAGTCTATAGTCATGTACCATTCACAAAATTATCCGAATCTTCTGATTCTTCTCACATAATCCAGCGCGTTTCACCAACCTTCTATACTCCTCATCGACAAATTCAAGTACTGCGTATTTCATGTTCAAATACGAAAGAAAAACTCGCTAACTTCTACCAGTATCAGTTATAAAACGTTGAACGAATGACAAAGACGCGCTCACAATTTGAAAATAATGCGTTATGCGTGTCAGTTACACAAGTCCCACATAACTTTGCGGCCTTGTTTGGGCAAAACGCCCGCCATCTAACCTGCGAACAGGCATATTATGAAACAGATATGTCTAAAATACTTGTGATTTGTCTTTTCAAAACGAATGATTTTTGCGGAAAATTTTAACATTAAGATTTAAAAAGTATGTCGAGAGGACCTCACACAAAATACGAATATGATGCTATTCAACCTTTGTGTTTCTAGACAGATGAAAACACATTTCTCGACCAATATCAATCGTGTACTAAAATTAATATATTTTAAATTGCCTTAATTTTTACATAAAGTCACATTCTGTATAACATTTTATAGATTATTGTGTACAGCATGTTCTATAGAATATATCATTCACAATAGAATATTCTATAGGATCTATAAATTCTATAGAATATGGCAATGGAATATTCTATAGGATAAGAAGTCCTATAGAATATTCTATAGGATTTAGAATATGCTATAGCATATTCTATAGGATTCTATAGAACATTTTCGTAAGGGTTGTAACCCTAGCAACAAAAGGAATTTTGTTTTAGACTATATAATCAGAAATTTGTTTATATTACCTATAGTAAGGATTTACCAGTTAATCAGGACATACCAGTAATCTTTGAACAAGTGACTTGGCTGAAAAGTATTAGAGGCCCACTTTAGGATAATATTATACATTTATGCAGTGGCCGGAGAAGATTGTTAAGGGGGGGGGGCATATATATAGGGGCATATATTCATGTTAACAGACATACTATAAAAACAATTAATCAAATTAAAAAGAAACTAATAATATGCTGGGGTCGGTTGCATAAAACCCTTTAACACTTCACTTTGCATATAGTTAAATCCTATAGTTAACATAGAAATACATTAACTCTGATTGGCCAATTTTGTCCTTAACTGCAGTTAAAAGTCAACTTTAGTTTTTTATACAACTGACCCCTGAACAATGAATATATGCATATTTGCCCCCCCCCCCACTTACTGTAATGATCTTCCGTAGCCCCAGCATTTATGGATAAACTGAAAATGTACTTGAATTTTGCATGATTAGTTCACAAAATTTTACTTAATTATTATTCAGTTCCTGGAACAATAAATGTATTTATTATATTTGCAGAGCTAGATTTGTGATCTTTAACCAAGGCCTTTGGCCCTGATTATAAGCTACCTTAATTTGTTTCTTTATATTCAAACTGATGCCTCCTTTAGACATGATCCTGATGAATGCATAGGGATCAAGAGTAATTTTAATTTTTAATTTTATTCTGCACCAAATAAATTATATCCCTATATATAACCTTGCTGCATCTGCTGAAGCAAAGCTTTTATTGCTGGACACTATGAATACTGTATGTGCAAATAATTTAGATCCACTGATTTGACAACTAAGCAGATAAAAGAGAAATTCTTAACAGGTAAAATTCTCAAACACTCAGTTAAAATGTTCTGTTAACAAGTTTTATAGGACCAATATTTTGCCCATATGTTATTTTATGGAAAAAAATGTGACAATTATGACAACATGATTTTTACAATTTGGGACTAAATTGTGGTGGGCTACAACACTTTCTACCAATATTCCATCACAGTACTGTTACAGACAAATGATATACAAATATCAGGGTCCGGTTATTCGAAAGGTGTTGAGCTTAAACAGTGTATGGATAAACCAATGTTTACAAAACTCATACATACATCCTGTGAATGACTGAACAGGTGTTGAAAGAACTTTTGATAAGGGGGAGAAGGGAGGGGGCTGCGTCTATTCGGAAAAAAGGTCATGGTGAGATCCTCCAGCACCTTAATTTCCCCCCATATATATTTCAGTTTGGTAACTGGTCACCTTCAGTGACACAAACTAGCACAGTAAAAGAGTCTATGGCATGGACCACCCCCGCGGTTTCGATGGGCAGCTGAACCTGCATCTTTTCATTCTTTTGCACTAAATAATATGTACTTTCATTGAAAATTAAACTATTTACCTTGAAATATTTCAGCTACCTCAGTTATTAAAATAATGGATGTCAATTTTGTTTTTCATTTTGAACTTATATATCCGCCGTTCCAGTTAGACGTACGCCCTTTTGACAAATGGCCCTGTACATCACTATTAATCAGTATTTTCCTTCAGGTCATTGCTCCGAGGCGTACTGGTTTTTAGTGACTCATAGGCTATATACTGTATAGTTTTACAGATAAATATTTCGTTCAGGTTTTGAGTTTCTATGGATGATCATGACGAAATGATGGTAGAGGATACAGCTGCATTGGATGATTTAAAATTATTGATTGAGAGTATCAAATACTGACACGAAGATTTAGAATTTCAGGAGCAAGCTCTGAAGACCATGGCATCTATATTTCGAACCAGTGGTAAGATTGCTACATTCACACTGTATATTTTAGTTGTCTTTTTATTTACACGTTCAATAGCCAGATATGCATGAAAGATTTTTCAGTTTAATTACAAGAATAAAAAAAAGCATACGTGTATTTCTTAATTTATCGTGTGGAAATATAGATTGTACGTCTGGCAGATCTTTGTTGCGAAATCAGGCGTAACGTCTCTCTTGGAATGTGGCAGTGATCTAATTGCTCACGTGTTAATGCTAATGGCGCGGCCACCTCCTGCTATTTCTCAGAATTTCTTGATTGTTATATGGCGTTCTATTTGGTCTGGATCGGGCCATTTTTGTTTGACCGCTCATAGCATTTCTGTGCATGAGAAGTGCGACGTTTGACCTGTAGGCCTAATGCTCCACCGTCCAGGTTTCTACACTCCTATACGTTGTTATTTTTGAAGTTCACATTATTTACAAATTTCGTTTAGCAAGACCTCCAACCGAGGGTCAACAAAACACACTGTTTTCCCGAGGTGTCAGTAAATAAGTGATATATTTGTTGTTATATCTACTGTCAATATGAAAATAAACCAAAGAAGAGCTAATTCCATGTATAGATTAGAATATGAAACAATATTAACTTCAAATTAACAAAGTTAACTTCAAAAACTTTCCTGTGATTTCCATGGTCGTGTTGCTAGGGAAAGCATAGCAACAGGCATGAGATTTGCCCTAGGGAAAATTATGAGATTTGATGCCCGTTCGTGTTGATCACGCGTAATCATGGCGAAGATTTGAAGCCCTCCACGCGTGCATCTATTATTGTCCAATAGGAAAGCAGAAAAGATGAATTGTGACACTAGGTATATAGCAATAGAATGTACTCGCTATAGTTTGCTGGTTTGGTTCTTTCTAGACAATACATCGAGCTTCTTGGTTCATACGAATGGTTTAGAACACATCTTAAAGATACTGATATCCCCTGACGACCAACCAAACTCGCTTAGAGAGGCTTCTCTACATGCATTGTGCGCCGCTTGTGAAAATAATGGTAATAACGTATGCTGTCCATGTTAAACGTGGAATAGTTTTGAGACTAAGCACATTATTATGTCGTTCTTGCATGTACCGTATTAGCTTAGGCCTATATAATAATCTGACAATGCTGATATGGTTTTCCTAGGATTATTAAGGGTCTGGTAATAATTAAAATAAAATATAGTATTAGTGTCAGGGGACGCTTTAGTTAGGGATTATTAAGATTAACTTTTTTAATAGATTCAGATTTTTAATATAAAAATTGACCCAGGGAACTATTCGAATCCCTCGAGCTCTTTTCTCTAAAGGGTTAGAAAAAGAGCTTACAGGGTTAAAGTATGAAAGCAATGAATTACCTAAATTCTTTCATAAATTATTGTGTATAAATCAGGTGAATTAATATTGTGATGGTGCTGCTCTGAGTTACAAACAGATCCAGACGAATACGTCGTTGAACAAGTTGTTGAAAACTTAGTTCCAATAACTGTTGAAGTTAAAGCACCAACTTTGACCCTTCCACCAGACGAATACGTCGTTGAACAAGTTTTAGAAAACTTAGTTCAAGCTACTGTTGAAGTTAAAGCACCAACTTCGACCCTTCCACCAGACGAATACGTTGTTGAACAAGTTGTTGAAAACTTAGTTCCAGCAACTGTTGAAGTTAGACCAACATCACCAACTTCGACACCTCCACCAGACGAAAACATCTTGAGGTCCGTTGCAAAAGATTTAGTTCAAGCAGCTATTGAGACCAGCAAAGAAGAATTAATATGAGGGGCAAATATCGCGTCTCGATTCATCTGCCACTCAAGTTGAGAAGTTTGTAGAAGTTCAGGCGTTATTATTAAAAACGTCAACTTCGACCGTTCCACCAGACGAATACATTTTTTGGGCCGTTGCTAAAGACTTAGTTCAAGCAACTGTTGAAGTTAAAGCTTTAACTTCAACAGTTGCTTGAACTAAGTTTTCAACAACTTGTTCAACGACGTATTCGTCTGGTGGAAGAGTCGAAGTTGGTGCTTTAAAAAATTTTGATCCACCAAATGAGATCTCGTATGCACATCCACGTCAAAATGTAGGAGACCACGGCATGTCGATGCAAGAACCATCATATGGAGCACAGGAGCGATATTCAACAGCTCAACTCTTTAGTGAAGCTCAGATCAGCCTTGTAAAAATAAGATGTCGAACAATCAACACTCGTCGGCACACGAGTTCTTTGACAGCTTTGGTTCATCCGGTTCCGGCACTGCACCCTTTCATCGTGTGAGCCACAGTTTCTTTACGCCTAACAGGGATCAAACATCGTTCCCGGCCTTGCCACCAGCGTCAAATGCAGCCGAGCAACATTTCGTATCGCCAGCCAGGTTTGTGTGGAAAACTTAGTTCAAGCAACTGTTGAAGTTAAAGTTTCGTGCTTCAACTTCAACAGTTGCTTGAACTAAGTTTTTAACAACTTGTTCAACGACGTATTCGTCTGGTGGAAGAGTCGAAGTTGGTGCTTTAAAAAATTTTGATCCACCAAATGAGATCTCGTATGCACATCCACGTCAAAATGTAGGAGACCACGGCATGTCGATGCAAGAACCATCATATGGAGCACAGGAGCGATATTCAACAGCTCAACTCTTTAGTGAAGCTCAGATCAGCCTTGTAGAAATAAGATGTCGAACAATCAACACTCGTCGGCACACGAGTTCTTTGACAGCTTTGGTTTATCCGGTTCCGGCACTGCACCCTTTCATCGTGTGAGCCACAGTTTCTTTACGCCTAACAGGGATCATGCAAACATCGTTCCCGGCCTTGCCACCAGCGTCAAATGCAGCCGAGCAACATTTCGTATCGCCAGCCAGGTTTGTGTTGAAAACTTAGTTCAAGCAACTGTTGAAGTTAAAGTTTGGTGCTTTAACTTCAACAGTTGCTTGAACTAAGTTTTCAACAACTTGTTCAACGACGTATTCGTCTGGTTGAAGAGTCGAAGTTGGTGCTTTAAAAAATTTTGATCCACCAAATGAGAGCTCGTATGCACATCCACGTCAAAATGTAGGAGACCACGGCATGTCGATGCAAGAACCATCATATGGGGCACAGGAGCGATATTCAACAGCTCAACTCTTTAGTGAAGCTCAGATCAGCCTTGTAAAAATAAGATGTCGAACAATCAACACTCGTCGGCACACGAGTTCTTTGACAGCTTTGGTTCATCCGGTTCCGGCACTGCACCCTTTCATAGTGTGAGCCACAGTTTCTTTACGCCTAACAGGGATCAAACATCGTTCCCGGCCTTGCCACAAGCGTCAAATGCAGCCGAGCAACATTTCGTATCGCCAGCCAGGTTTGTGTTGAAAACTTAGTTCAAGCAACTGTTGAAGTTAAAGTTTGGTGCTTTAACTTCAACAGTTGCTTGAACTAAGTTTTCAACAACTTGTTCAACGACGTATTCGTCTGGTGGAAGAGTCGAAGTTGGTGCTTTAAAAAATTTTGATCCACCAAATGAGATCTCGTATGCACATCCACGTCAAAATGTAGGAGACCACGGCATGTCGATGCAAGAACCATCATATGGAGCACAGGAGCGATATTCAACAGCTCAACTCTTTAGTGAAGCTCAGATCAGCCTTGTAAAAATAAGATGTCGAACAATCAACACTCGTCGGCACACGAGTTCTTTGACAGCTTTGGTTCATCCGGTTCCGGCACTGCACCCTTTCATCGTGTGAGCCACAGTTTCTTTACGCCTAACAGGGATCAAACATCGTTCCCGGCCTTGCCACCAGCGTCAAATGCAGCCGAGCAACATTTCGTATCGCCAGCCAGGTTTGTGTTGAAAACTTAGTTCAAGCAACTGTTGAAGTTAAAGTTTGGTGCTTTAACTTCAACAGTTGCTTGAACTAAGTTTTCAACAACTTGTTCAACGACGTATTCGTCTGGTGGAAGAGTCGAAGTTGGTGCTTTAAAAAATTTTGATCCACCAAATGAGAGCTCGTATGCACATCCACGTCAAAATGTAGGAGACCACGGCATGTAGATGCAAGAACCATCATATGGGGCACAGGAGCGATATTCAACAGCTCAACTCTTTAGTGAAGCTCAGATCAGCCATGTAAAAATGAGATGTCGAACAATCAACACTCGTCGGCACACGAGTTCTTTGACAGCTTTGGTTCAACCGGTTCCGGCACTGCACCCTTTTATCGTGTGAGCCACAGTTTCTTTACGCCTAACAGGGATCAAACATCGTTCCCGGCCTTGCCACCAGCGTCAAATGCAGCCGAGCAACATTTTGTATCGCCAGCCAGGTTTGTGTTGAAAACTTAGTTCAAGCAACTGTTGAAGTTAAAGTTTCGTGCTTTAACTTCAACAGTTGCTTGAACTAAGTTTTCAACAACTTGTTCAACGACGTATTCGTTTGGTGGAAGAGTCGAAGTTGGTGCTTTAAAAAATTTTGATCCACCAAATGAGAGCTCTTATGCACATCCACGTCAAAATGTAGGAGACCACGGCATGTCGATGCAAGAACAATCATATGGGGCACAGGAGCGATATTCAACAGCTCAACTCTTTAGTTAAGCTCAGATCAGCCTTGTAAAAATAAGATGTCGAACAATCAACACTCGTCGGCACACGAGCTCTTTGACAGCTTTGGTTCATCCGGTTCCGGCACTGCACCCTTTCATCGTGTGAGCCACAGTTTCTTTACGCCTAACAGGGATCAAACATCGTTTCCGGCCTTGCAACCAGCGTCAAATGCAGCCGAGCAACATTTCGTATCGCCAGCCAGGTTTGTGTTTAAAACTTAGTTCAGGCAACAGTTGATGTTAAAGTTTCGTGCTTTAACTTCAACAGTTGCTTGAACTAAGTTTTCAACAACTTGTTCAACGACGTATTCGTCTGGTGGAAGAGTCGAAGTTGGTGCTTTAAAAAATTTTGATCCACCAAATGAGAGCTCGTATGCACATCCACGTCAAAATGTAGGAGACCACGGCATGTCGATGCAAGAACCATCATATGGAGCACAGGAGCGATATTCAACAGCTCAACTCTTTAGTTAAGCTCAGATCAGCCTTGTAAAAATAAGATGTCGAACAATCAACACTCGTCGGCACACGAGTTCTTTGACAGCTTTGGTTCATCCGGTTCCGGCACTGCACCCTTTCATCGTGTGAGCCACAGTTTCTTTACGCCTAACAGGGATCAAACATCGTTTCCGGCCTTGCCACCAGCGTCAAATGCAGCCGAGCAACATTTCGTATCGCCAGCCAGGTTTGTGTTTAAAACTTAGTTCAAGCAACTGTTGATGTTAAAGTTTCGTGCTTTAACTTCAACAGTTGCTTGAACTAAGTTTTCAACAACTTGTTCAACGACGTATTCGTCTGGTGGAAGAGTCGAAGTTGGTGCTTTAAAAAATTTTGATCCACCAAATGAGAGCTCGTATGCACATCCACGTCAAAATGTAGGAGACCACGGCATGTCGATGCAAGAACCATCATATGGGGCACAGGAGCGATATTCAACAGCTTAAGTCTTTAGTGAAGCTCAGATCAGCCTTCTAAAAATAAGATGTCGAACAATTAACACTCGTCGGCACACGAGTTCTTTGACAGCTTTGGTTCATCCGGTTCCGGCACTGCACCCTTTCATAGTGTGAGCCACAGTTTCTTTACGCCTAACAGGGATCAAACATCGTTCCCGGCCTTGCCACCAGCGTCAAATGCAGCCGAGCAACATTTCGTATCGCCAGCCAGGTTTGTGTGTAAACTTAGTTCAAGCAACTGTTGAAGTTAAAGTTTCGTGCTTCAACTTCAACAGTTACTTGAATTAAGTTTTCAACAACTTGTTCAACGACGTATTCGTCTGGTGGAAGAGTCGAAGTTGGTGCTTTAAAAAATTTTGATCCACCAAATGAGATCTCGTATGCACATCCACGTCAAAATGTAGGAGACCACGGCATGTCGATGCAAGAACCATCATATGGAGCACAGGAGCGATATTCAACAGCTCAACTCTTTAGTGAAGCTCAGATCAGCCTTGTAAAAATAAGATGTCGAACAATCAACACTCGTCGGCACACGAGTTCTTTGACAGCTTTGGTTCATCCGGTTCCGGCACTGCACCCTTTCATCGTGTGAGCCACAGTTTCTTTACGCCTAACAGGGATCAAACATCGTTCCCGGCCTTGCCACCAGCGTCAAATGCAGCCGAGCAACATTTCGTATCGCCAGCCAGGTTTGTGTTGAAAACTTAGTTCAAGCAACTGTTGAAGTTAAAGTTTCGTGCTTCAACTTCAACAGTTGCTTGAACTAAGTTTTTAACAACTTGTTCAACGACGTATTCGTCTGGTGGAAGAGTCGAAGTTGGTGCTTTAAAAAATTTTGATCCACCAAATGAGATCTCGTATGCACATCCACGTCAAAATGTAGGAGACCACGGCATGTCGATGCAAGAACCATCATATGGAGCACAGGAGCGATATTCAACAGCTCAACTCTTTAGTTAAGCTCAGATCAGCCTTGTAAAAATAAGATGTCGAACAATCAACACTCGTCGGCACACGAGCTCTTTGACAGCTTTGGTTCATCCGGTTCCGGCACTGCACCCTTTCATCGTGTGAGCCACAGTTTCTTTACGCCTAACAGGGATCAAACATCGTTTCCGGCCTTGCCACCAGCGTCAAATGCAGCCGAGCAACATTTCGTATCGCCAGCCAGGTTTGTGTTGAAAACTTAGTTCAAGCAACTGTTGATGTTAAAGTTTCGTGCTTTAACTTCAACAGTTGCTTGAACTAAGTTTTCAACAACTTGTTCAACGACGTATTCGTCTGGTGGAAGAGTCGAAGTTGGTGCTTTAAAAAATTTTGATCCACCAAATGAGAGCTCGTATGCACATCCACGTCAAAATGTAGGAGACCACGGCATGTCGATGCAAGAACCATCATATGGGGCACAGGAGCGATATTCAACAGTTTAACTCTTTAGTGAAGCTCAGATCAGCCTTGTAAAAATAAGATGTCGAACAATTAACACTCGTCGGCACACGAGTTCTTTGACAGCTTTGGTTCATCCGGTTCCGGCACTGCACCCTTTCATAGTGTGAGCCACAGTTTCTTTACGCCTAACAGGGATCAACCATCGTTCCCGGCCTTGCCACCAGCGTCAAATGAAGCCGAGCAACATTTCGTATCGCCAGCCAGGTTTGTGTGGAAAACTTAGTTCAAGCAACTGTTGAAGTTAAAGTTTCGTGCTTCAACTTCAACAGTTACTTGAACTAAGTTTTCAACAACTTGTTCAACGACGTATTCGTCTGGTGGAAGAGTCGAAGTTGGTGCTTTAAAAAATTTTGATCCACCAAATGAGATCTCGTATGCACATCCACGTCAAAATGTAGGAGACCACGGCATGTCGATGCAAGAACCATCATATGGAGCACAGGAGCGATATTCAACAGCTCAACTCTTTAGTGAAGCTCAGATCAGCCTTGTAAAAATAAGATGTCGAACAATCAACACTCGTCGGCACACGAGTTCTTTGACAGCTTTGGTTCATCCGGTTCCGGCACTGCACCCTTTCATCGTGTGAGCCACAGTTTCTTTACGCCTAACAGGGATCAAACATCGTTCCCGGCCTTGCCACCAGCGTCAAATGCAGCCGAGCAACATTTCGTATCGCCAGCCAGGTTTGTGTGGAAAACTTAGTTCAATCAATCAATCAATCAATCAAAACTTTATTTAAGCACGGTAAAATCTACAGTATAAAAAGTGGGCTATAATTATATACATTCATTAGATATTTAGGGACAAAATTACTAAATACAACACAATACAATACAATTTAAAATACAGATATATAAACTGATTTACAAGATTGCCGTGCGAGAGTCTGTTTTATAGGGAAAAAATGTTGTCAATCTCCCTTTTAAATTGGTTAAGAGAGCATAATGCTCGTACATTTTGAGGTAACTCATTCCACAACACCGCGCCACTATAACTAAAACTTCGTTTAGCATAATTTGTTCGCGGTTTCGGTACAAATAAAGCATTTTCAGAGTTTCTCAAATTGTATCCTGTGCTGTGGAATTCAAATAAATTACGGAGATAATTCGGTGTTAAATCGTTAAGAATTTTGAACATTATTACAGCCTTGTGTTTTTTCCGGCGTGTCGAAAGATTGTCCCAACCTAGTTTAGTGAAAAGGTCGCTGGAACTTGCATCGTATCCAGATTTGGTAATTACCCTCGCTGCTCTATTTTGCAGTTTTTGCAATTTATCATTTAACGTGATAATTTTAACCATCCCAAACTGAACTACAATAATCAAAATACGGTTGAATCAAAGCTCCGTAAATTTTGAGGGCAGTGCTTGTATCTATGAACTGGCGTATCCTTTTAAGAGCACCAATTGCCGACGCAACCTTTTTGGAAATGCCTTCAACGTGTCGCGCCCATACTAGGTGCTCATCAATTTGTAATCCTAATGATTTCGTATCTTTAACTCTCTTGATTATCTTCCCGTCAATTTCAATGTTTATTTGTTCATTATTGTGTATCATTAACCGTTGACGAGATCCAATTATCATAAATTCCGTTTTAGCGACATTTAGACTCAGTTTGTTAGCTATGAGCCATTGATTAAGATTTTTCAATTCAGAGTTAATTATTGATTCAAGCTCTGTTACAGATTTTGCCGCAATACTTATATTGGTATCATCAGCAAACATTCTCGGAGAGGCTCTTTCCAGACAATTAGGCAAATCGTTAATGTAAATTAAAAACAATAGTGGCCCCAAGTTGCTACCTTGAGGCACACCACAACTTATTTTAACAGCCTCAGATAATTCACCATTTACGCAACATCTTTGGCCACGGTTGCTTAGATATGATTCAAAGAGTTTGATGCCGCTTTGGTCAACACCATATATTCTTAACTTCCGTAAGAGAATGGTGTGATCAATGGTATCAAATGCTTTTTTGAGGTCGATAAAGACCACTCCATTGAGTAGGCCATTATCTATGTTGATTGACCATTTGTCCGTTGCTTCTAATAAGGCAGTTAATGTACTGTGCAATGATCGAAAACCGGATTGAATTTTGGATATCAAATTATTAGCATTTAAATACTCATATAGCTGATCAAAAATCAGTTTTTCAAAAATCTTAGCAACACATGAAATTACGGATATTGGTCGATAGTTGTCCATATCATCTTTTCTACCTTTCTTAAAATCGGCGTAACTCTTGCTAACTTCCATTCCGTTGGGAATATGCCAGTAGTTATAATCTTATCAAATATTAGAGTTAATGATGGGGCAACGATTTCAGCTGCAAGTTTTAAAAGTTTGCAGGGTATTTTATCCAGACCTGATGCTTTCTTTTCGTTAATCGTTCTTAATTTACTACAAACTGTATTTATTGTGGGGGTGTCAATGAGAATGTGGTTTCAGTTGGCTCAATATAAACCTCCGGTTCCACAGCAGATGGTGGTATATCAGATGCTAATTCTCACCTACTTTTGCAAAGTGAGAATTAAACATTTCGGCTATGTCCTTAGGCGCATTTATTGTTTCTTCGCCAATTGTAATATTAGATATGGTCTTATGACTAGAATTATTACGAGAGCTTAATTCATTAATAAGTTTCCAAGTTGACTTTGGATTGTTCTGGTTGGTCTCAAGGTTATCAGTAAAGTATTGACTTTTCACTTTTTTAATTTCATTATTCGTAGAGTTCCTTAATGATTTATATTGTTGCCAAATCAATGTGTCTCCAGTCATTTTTGCTTTCTTTTTCAAAAAATCTCTCTGGCGCATTTTTTGTTTTAATTCATTAGTTATCCAAGGGGATTTCTTTTTCCCAATTCTTTTTAATCTGAGTGGAGCATGTTTATCAATGCAATTAAGTAACATCCCTTTCCATCTTACCCACATTTCATTAGGTTCATTGCACAAATTTAATTCTAACCATTGCTGTTGTTTTAAATCTCGTATAAAGTTTCCTCTATGAAAATTTTTCATACTCCTTATTTCAACTAATCGCGCTTCCGCTTTCTTATAATGAACCTTATGTGTCATATAAACTAAAACATGATCACTTATGGAAAGATCAATTATGCCTGAGTTTATGATCTTTGTTGGGGCATTTGTAACGCAAAGATCAATTAGCGTTGAGGAATATGGTGTAGTTCTAGTGGGTTCTTTAATTAGTTGTGTGAGGCCAAAAATTTCAAATATATCATTTAATTTATTAGCATTGGCTG
This sequence comes from Dendronephthya gigantea, assembly GCF_004324835.1. Lineage (NCBI taxonomy): Eukaryota > Metazoa > Cnidaria > Anthozoa > Malacalcyonacea > Nephtheidae > Dendronephthya > Dendronephthya gigantea. The sequence goes on along the minus strand of NW_021163100.1, from coordinate 406,966 downwards.
ATGTTGCTCCCGGCATAAGGTCCACATTTATGTCACCTAATAGAAAGTAGTCATGATTCGTCAAATCTACCTTCTGTATTATTTTCTCAAAATAATCAAAGTAATACGTTGGCAGATCTGGAGGTCGATACCAAGTGCTAATTAAAAGAGATTTAGACCGAGGCTTAGTTATTTCAACTGTTAAATATTCTAAATCGTCAGAGCTTAAATCATCGCAAATTTTGTAATTAAGGTTGCATCTTACATAGAAACAAACACCACCCCCATGTCTCCCATTTGTTCTCCTATCTTTCCTTACTATTTCATAGCCGGGTATATGGACTTCGTTATCTCCAATTAAAGAATCAAGCTTTGTTTCGTTAATTGAGATAACATCAATATCAGATTCTTTCATAAATATTCGAAATTCATCAATATGCGCAAAAAGGCTATTAATCTAACTAACTAACTTCAACAGTTGCTTGAACTAAGTTTTCAACAACTTGTTCAACGACGTATTCGTCTGGTGGAAGAGTCGAAGTTGGTGCTTTAAAAAATTTTGATCCACCAAATGAGAGCTCGTATGCACATCCACGTCAAAATGTAGGAGACCACGGCATGTAGATGCAAGAACCATCATATGGGGCACAGGAGCGATATTCAACAGCTCAACTCTTTAGTGAAGCTCAGATCAGCCATGTAAAAATGAGATGTCGAACAATCAACACTCGTCGGCACACGAGTTCTTTGACAGCTTTGGTTCAACCGGTTTTGGCACTGCACCCTTTTATCGTGTGAGCCACAGTTTCTTTACGCCTAACAGGGATCAAACATCGTTCCCGGCCTTGCCACCAGCGTCAAATGCAGCCGAGCAACATTTTGTATCGCCAGCCAGGTTTGTGTTGAAAACTTAGTTCAAGCAACTGTTGAAGTTAAAGCTTGGTGCTTTAACTTCAACAGTTGCTTGAACTAAGTTTTCAACAACTTGTTCAACGACGTATTCGTCTGGTGGAAGAGTCGAAGTTGGTGCTTTAAAAAATTTTGATCCACCAAATGAGAGCTCGTATGCACATCCACGTCAAAATGTAGGAGACCACGGCATGTCGATGCAAGAACCATCATATGGGGCACAGGAGCGATATTCAACAGCTCAACTCTTTAGTGAAGCTCAGATCAGCCTTGTAAAAATAAGATGTCGAACAATCAACACTCGTCGGCGCAATTTTCCGTTTCGTAAACCGCCAGTGTCACCAGTGACAATCAGTGTCACCACTATTAGCGTACGTCACATCCGGTGAATATGAAACAGAATTCGAATATTAATAACAAAGGCTCGCGCGCTTTAGCATGTTTGTGAACATGGCGGATGAGCAGGCCCACAAGAAATCGTTGAAAAAACCAAGTGGATGGAATCAATTCAATCAAGAAGTTGCTGTACGTATCAAATTTTCTATAAGATCAATTAGTTTATTTAAATACAGCAGTAAATCAACGCAGAATACTAAAACACGAAACTAGTCTAGAGAAAAATTTGCATAATTCTGCGATTTTACTCGTGAAGGCACGTTGTTCTTTTGTTGCGTTGTTGTATTGTAATAATCCAGCGTTCGACAATATCTGAATAAAGAGTATTAATAAAAGGGCATATTAGAGAAAACAAAAAGTAAAAATTTTTCTCAATTTGGAGATATTGTCTATTGCGTATATATTTACCAGAAAATTTTTACGCGAAACATTTTACTACAGTAATAATACAAACTATGTTGCGATATTTCTTTAGCCTGAGATAGCAAGTAGACTTGGGCAAGAACATGAAATAGGGAAAATAAGTAAAGTTGCTTCAGGGATGTGGCGGAAACTTGGTACATACAGAAGGAAGGTAATAATTTGTAAACAATATTTACAGGTTTCAGGAGCAAAACAATAGGCCCTTCCATTTAATTTCCTGACACCCCCCCCCTTGAGTGACAAAGATACGGATTTTACCCCCCTTTGGAAACAGTTTTCTGGACGACCTCGAGAAATTCAATATTTTTTGTAAAACTCAGAAATTTATTTTTTTTCAAGCTCATAGACCCCCTTGGGATCCCCCCCCCTTGTTTAGAGGTAGCACCTTCCTCCTTCCAACCTTTGGAAATTTAAAAAAAATTGATCTCCTCAGAAATTGCCCTTTAACAATCCCCTCAAAAAATCAGAATGTTCAGACGTTATTAATTTTTAAAATCTTGTTCCCAAGGAGCTGTGGATATTAAATGGAATGATTGTTTAGATTTTATCATAGTTCATCAAAGACATTTTCTCCCTTAGGATCATTGGGCAATAGGATTGACCCAAAATAAATATTTTCTCTCTGCAGGAATGGAGGGATGAAGCTCAGAGGAAAAGGGAAGACTGGGACACCGGTTTACTTGAGGTAGAGCAGAAATGCAAGTTATGTGACAAATCATTTGTACGTCAACGGGATCTGAGATATCATGAAAAAGGATGTGGCAAGATGCATTGCAGTGACTGTGGTGAAGAATTTTCTCATAAAGAATTCCTCAAGTCACATATTGTTAAGGAGCACCAACAAGCATTTAAATGCGATGAATGTGGGAAAGCATTTCACAGTAAGCGAAACCTAGGAAGACACCAAGTGACACATACCAAGGCAAAAGTAACATGTGAGGTCTGTGGGTCACAAATTAATAGTACTAGCCAAAAACGGCATATGAAACTGAAACATTGTTAAAGCTGTTTGTTACAAATGTAGCTTTTTATAACAATTGATAGTGTTGGCAAATGCAATATAAACATCACTACAAGTATAAAGACTTGGAAGAGTACGTTCATGTTATTTTTTTAATTACTAATTAAAGTTCTCAAAGTTCTTATTCTACTAGTCATGTTACTATTTAATTTAATTAATTCTAAACCCTCGGTCCCAAAGTTAAGACCAAGATTTGTTATGCATGGAAAATATGCTTAAAACTGACTTTACCTCATCTTCAAAAATGTCATTAAATATAACCATGAACTAAGCTATACAAAGATATGTAACCAGATTAGTTCAAAATGACATACTAGAGTACTTCATGTGTGGTGGCTAGTTTTTGACTTCATTGTGTGTGAGCCACATTTTTTAGCCATAGGGGTGTTTTCTCTCACAGCGACTGAAAAATTGTGACTACGTTTGGCTTTCTTCTTGGGGATTACTAATGGCTCCAGTCTGAATGAGTGTTGTTTACCAACTGCTTGACGGCTACCATTGCCCGATTTTCTTTTTCGATTTGGTTGGACCTTAATTTTTTTCCCATTTTTGGACTTGCTAAGTTCGGACATCCCAAAATTAAAAAGTGCTGATGTGAGGTTTCCACTGCCAGTATTTGATTTTATAAGTCTCTGAAGCTTGCCGGTAAACTTCAGAACTCCTGCAGCCATCTTCTTGTCTTGACTCTCTGTGAGCTTCTCAGCAAGTAGATTGCAGCTTTCCTGGAGGGAAATTTGAGCTTGACTGATCAGACTTTGTGTTTTGTTGCAATTTACTTCTGAGGAAGGGAATTGGTCACATTTCTGCAATATTAAGTTAAAATTAATTTAAACTTTAATGAATTTGAAGAAATTTGGCTTGTTTTGCTATAGGAGAGTGCTGCCTCTCACTTGAAATAATCAGTTTGCTTAGCTTAAAACACAAAAAGTGTTATATGATATTTTGAATTGTGCGCATAGGTGAAGTGAAATATTAACCTGTTAACTGCCAGCAATGTCTGTGTTGCATAGTCAAACCTGAACTAAGTGGACCCCATTTAAGTGGACAGGTTGTTTGAAGCTGACTCTGTAATTTATATATATGTATATTTATATGACACTGTAATATATGTATAATTATATGACAGTGTCATATATGTATATTTATATGACACTGTAATATATATGTATGTGTATATAGGCATCCACTTCACACAGGTCAAGACTGTATAACCCAGGATATAATGGTATTAAAGCACTAAATAATTTGAATGTACCTCTGCTTGCATCTCATCAATATCTCCATCTTTTCCTTGCTCTGGAAGAACATCTTCAGCTTCATTTAATACCAAATCCTGTGCAGGATCCATGTGACGAAGACAGGTGTACTTGGAAGTGGGAAGTGTTCGGCCAAGTGCAACTAATGCAAACTGTTGTCTCAGTTCTGGACAGGAAACAGGTACAAAGTTTAAACAGTTTGCCAACTTGGCTACCCACAAGAGATATTGGTGCTTACATGGAGATCTATCTTTTCCTGTTTCACACGTACAAACACCCAGTGACATATCAACCATGTACCTTGTTATTAAAGAGAGTGCAACTGTTTAGAAATACATTAAAAAATATCATACTCTAATAATCTGATAATGCTACTTACAACAAAATTTTGTTACTAAAGGCCTGATTCTACGAGTTCTTCTTTTGATTGTGAGCAATCAAGTAGAAATAATTTATTCGAGAGGTCGCGATTCAAAAGAAAACGGCAAAATATTTCGCATTTTGTTGAGAAAAGTGGCCGTAGAGTCAGTCCTTGACACTGATTTATTATAGTCTTACCATTTGTCAGCATCTGTAAGACTTGGAACTTGAAAAACATCACCTGGAAACTTTTTTACTTTCTCTAGGAATGCAAGTTTCTCATCTTCACTCGGTATTATATAGCCCCGACTTCCATCTTTTTTCCTTTTCTCTTTGCCAAAAAAGCGACTCCGGTAGTACCCATCATAGCTTCCATCTGCTACAGAGAGTAGCTTTTCTTTGTAGTGGTGTTCCAAGTCTGTAACTAATCGTTCAACAAGTGCAACAACATTGAATTCCTTCGTTCTCTTCAAAATGACATCCTTTACAATCAGGAATTGCGATTCAACAAAGTTGTTGGTTTGATTTCCACGGTCTATTCTATTCGATCTTCGTAAAGATTTTCAAAGTACTGAAAGGCATTTTCATAATCATCACAAGCATTACTTAGCAGTTCTTCATAGCTGGATTCAAACAAGTCTTCCGATTCAGCATAAACAGCTTTCTTAAACATGCTCATTATGGTAGGTCGGTCAAACTGATTAATAAGATGATTCTTATCATGTAGCCATTTCCACACTTGCTGCAAGATGTGAAATGTGCAAAGTAACAGTTTTGCACATGGCCATGTTGATCTTATGGCAGTCCGTTCTTCGTCACAGTTGTCTGTCATAATAACTGCTGGGCCATCAGCCCCTCTTCCAAAGAAAGCATCATTGGGTAGACATTTTCTCAGCATTTCAAAACCACTCTTTAATGTGGATTCCTTCTCATCAGATGTAATTAATATACCACATGGTAATGCCCCAGCAATACAGTGTGTACACAGAAAGAACACTTTTAAATTATGCTCCTCTGTGTTTGAAGTCGCATCAATAAAAACAAGTTCACCACTTTGCTCAACGTACTTGTGTACACGTTTCATTAATGGTGAGATGATGACTACAAGAAGTGGAATATTCTCACCCCCATAGAGCTGATAGCTTGTACTTGCTTCTGGGTTTGATGTTTTATAGTTATCTAATACATGAACAAGTCTTTCATACATGGCATTACCTTTACCACCAAACTTTTCCTGGACATATTGTTCGTAAATATAGCAAAAGTCTCTTCGCCGTGGAGTGATCGAACGATCCGCCTTTTTTACGTGAAATTCCATATCATCCTTGCACATAGCTTTAACTTCCTGTAGGTACTGTTGTCTGGCTGAGCAAGGTGTGTGCCCAGCTTGATACAGTTTCTTAATTTTATCCACACATTCAGTTGTCAAGTCCTTGAAGTTAAAAGCCTCCAAATTCTCAGTCGAATGATTATGTTCCCATTCAACGCTTATGAAACACTTACCAAATACATCTATTTTCATAGCCAGCTGAAAGGGGCAATTTGTGTTCTTGACTCTGGCTGTTGGGTTACTCTGCAGCCTTCGTTGGGGGTCTTTTTGTGGGCTGATAATCCGCGTGTTGTGATGGCAACGATAGTAGTTCTGCAACTTGTATAGTTTGCTTGGTTTCTTTTTAGCTTTAACTTTTAAAGTAACACTGTTGATCTCCTGAAATTCCGAAATCCATTCTTCGAAATCATTGGCTGATACATCCCGTGTGGAAACATATAATTTGAATTTATTACCTTCAGATGCATGGAAACTTTCTACCGAGTTTTCGCAGCATTCTGGTAGCCTTTTCATCGCTTTCACTTTCAGATTTTCTTCCTGATCTTTCGATAGCGACTTAGACAAAATTTGACGGTCAACATCATTGATAACCGTGTTAAAAAGTTCTTCAAAATCATTCACCACCGCCATTTTAAAACATACACATTCAGAGATTGTCAGCATAGCAGATTACACTTACGTAATTACTCACCGGATGTGACGCACGCTAATAATGGTGACACTGATTGTCACTGGTGACACTGGCGGTTTACGAAACGGAAAATTGCCTCGTCGGCACACGAGTTCTTTGACAGCTTTGGTTCATCTGGTTCCGGCACTGCACCCTTTCATAGTGTGAGCCACAGTTTCTTTACGCCTAACAGGGATCAAACATCGTTCCCGGCCTTGCCACCAGCGTCAAATGCAGCCGAGCAACATTTCGTATCGCCAGCCAGGTTTGTGTTGAAAACTTAGTTCAAGCAACTGTTGAAGTTAAAGTTTGGTGCTTTAACTTCAACAGTTGCTTGAACTAAGTTTTCAACAACTTGTTCAACGACGTATTCGTCTGGTGGAAGAGTCGAAGTTGGTGCTTTAAAAAACTTTGAGCCACCAAATGAGAGCTCGTATGCACATCCACGTCAAAATGTAGGAGACCACGGCATGTCGATGCAAGAACCATCATATGGGGCACAGGAGCGATATTCAACAACTCAACTCTTTAGTGAAGCTGGTGCTTCAACTACCAAAGAAACACGCCATGCCAAACAGCTCTCGGATGCTGAAAACCATGCAACATGAACTCCACCATCTTACGGGTCAAATTTGCCAGCACAGCCTTCTGCCCATACTGGAAACGACCTGTTTAACGTGGCGAAATCATTTACTCCTGGTGGTGGAACGTCCCAGTTGTTTTCCGGGCAGCACCAGAATGATCCTTTCGAAGGTTTTGGTTCTAGTCATGAGGAGAGCCGAAGATTTCCTTCTTTTGCAGCAGGAGATGGAGTGCCTGGTTTCTCGATCAAAACCGATGCACAATATTCTTTTCAGCATACAGAAGCATCAGAGAAAAAACCTAAAGTAGGGAAATGGCCTTTCGACCACAATGAGTCGGCACCATCTCAAGTTGAACCACCTTCTAGTCGAGACCAAAACACCTGCCATGCATCTTCAGCTCAAAACCTGAACGCACCGCCATCGAGTTCAACTTTTCCTGATTTCGATCAGAAAAATTATTCACTTGGGGACACAGCCACAGTATTTTCTGATTCAGCTATGGCATTCAGTGGTATTCCTAGACCCAATACTGAATTGGGTAACCAGAGTAAGACCTCTGGCGAAACATTACCGGGCCAAGACGTTGTTGAAACTTACGATCCAATTGGAAAACAACCAGTTGAACTTGCCAGCAATTTATATCCTACTGAACGCAACGCTTTTCCAGCTGTTCCATCTACAACTTCTGGCCTATATCCACCAACAATGGTGAATGATGCTATTGACCAAGCCGCTGGTCCATCGACGCAGAGTGTAACGCCGGCTCTCTACCCACCAGGTTTAACAACCAGCAAACCAGTAGGTCAAAGCAGCTCCTTGTACCTACCGGGAATGGATCTTGGAGAATCAAGCAAATTTCCACCGTCCAATATCAAGGGTGATGTAAACTGGGCACATTTGCCTCCGCCATCTTTAGAGATGATGAACACCACCAACAACAATGTTGGTGAACGTTTTTCTCCTGGGCACAACCTTTTTCCAGCCACTAAACCTGCCGCTCCAAGTCAAGGGTCCTTTTTGGAAGACGGCCAAAAGTTCTTGGCACAGAATCAAATTCATCTATTTTCACCAGCTGGTGCTGGGACGTCAACAGAGGACCTAGCTGAGAACCAATCTGCGGCACAGAATTCCATTCCAACATCTTCATCGTATGTACCAGTGGCAGGCAATCCTGGAGAAACCCAGTCCGCACAAAGGAAACTTGGTCCATCCCTCACGTCTGACAATACCGCTGAAACGTCTCAGCCTGGATTTTCTATAAACAACGAGGAAATTAATCAGGCTTTACGTTCAGACGTTGTACAACCTGATACACCGCAGTTGGGACCAAGCAGCATGGTACCTTTTACTAGTAAAGAACAACTGCCCAGTAACTATCAATCATCAGCATGGCAACCGGTTACCCAGCTAATTGATTCGCAAGCATCAAGCGACGATGTCAAGGCTGAACCAACTCAGTGGGACGCTATTGATCCTCACTGTACTCCACGGAATACCCAACAAGCATCAACATTGCAACAAACAAGTGGACCAGTAAATGTGGGTAAAAAGTCTAACGGGATTTTTTATACTCACCCATCGTCAAACGATCAGTCAGCACAATTTGGTAACCATGGTGCTGGCACTATCGGTTCAGCTAATCTTGAATCAAGTTTAGCCAATTTGGACACCATGTCCGCTCGTGACGATGAATCTCGTGATGGTAATTCACTATCAGGTCACCAGCAAGTTCCAGCATTTAGTCACGAGCGAGTGAATTCACTCAATACAAGTTATCCCAAATTTGATACACCTCCGGCTAACACAAGCACCATCATCTCCAATGATGACCTAACATCGGGCAACCAGCAAGCACTCTCAAGTCAACATTTGAGTGCTTCGGTTACCATGTTTCCTGTTGGTATGACACCACAGAACACCAATAAAGCAACTATTGCTTCGTCTGAGACCAAAGGGAGTCAACAACTGGGTACCGTGGATCCGAACTAGCATCCGTCGGCCTTTATACCAGTGAAGCCAAACTCCCCGAGCTCCCAAGACTACGAAGAAAGAGTTCGGCACTTAGAATCTCCGCTTCGTTCGCCAGTACATCGCGAGAAAAAGGAAGCTTTAATTCAAAGTGCTAGAATTCATACTTCCCTCTGTGAAATTAAATTATCCTCAATTGGCCATACCTGGTCTTATTGTCCAAACAGGGAATCGTGGAAATCAGTTTGTTCTAGTTTCCAGCCATGACCAACTTAATCTCCATGGATTCGACAACAGTTCTCAAAGAGCTATGAATGTGCATGGCCAACCGCCAAGTTCCTAAGCTATATTTAATTATTTATATGATAAAATGACTCAAGTATGCATGTGAGCAATTAATATGCAAGGGCCGCTAAACCATTAAAAATTAAAAATGGGGGCAGTAACAAAAAGGCTACTTTCTCATATAGTATGTCGGCAGCCTATCTTACAATACACACGTGATGACAATGACAGTAAAGTAGCTTTTTTAGCTGCTTACAAATATCTGTAATTATATTGAGTCCTGTTTGAAGTTTCCTACATCTTTTTTCGATTTAGAATAACTATATAAGGCACAATTAATTACTTTCTTCAAGAATGAAACATTTTTTATTTTTTTTAATTAAAATTACTCAAAGTATGTATTATGTTTAAACTAATTCGTATAGGTTATAGATTATACGAAGGGGTTCTTATATCCCCCAACAGTCTTAAACTGTCTGCATGCATGTATCCTTTTAGCTATATTAAAGATCAATAGAGCTGCTGTTTTTAAACGTTTTCTAAACCGAAATTTTTACCTTAAGTGCAAATTGAAAAAATTAATGCATTGCTCAAAGCCGGTCGTATATATATATACGATTTTTTCGATCCAGAAACAAATAAATTTGGCACAGTCCAGATAGAGAAACAGTGTGTCTCAAAATAGGCAGTTCAAACATACGAAGTACACCCTTGAAGCCAAACACTTATCAATTAAAAGTACCCAACTGCAAGGAAAAATATTCGTTTGTGAAAACATCGTGAATCTATTTAACCGGAGCTCGGTGAGCCAAACAGTGACGAAGGAACGTCGATTTTAAGTTTTGATTTTGCTCTTGTGTTTTATAGTGAACGACGACGGATGTTGTGGAGACGGAGACAGAACTAAGGGAAGACGATTCCGGTAATTTTTTATTTTATTGCAGGCGATTTTAAAAAACACCATGCTAAGTTTCGTAGGTTGGGTAGGTCCCGTAGATTCCGTAGAACTGTTACAGGCAGCTTGATATATTATACACTTGACTGTGATGTCGAATGTTGGTAAAAGACATCAGCTTGCGAAGTTGACATATTTTGTATAAGTCATTGTTTTGCGCAAAAAGCATCACTATTTTTCAAATGTAGTGTCACTTTTCCCCGTGTAAAACTAGTTTCTAGTAATATATAGTTTATACAAAATTTGCCAACTTCACTCCGCCATAATTTCCGAATTTTTTAACATTTAGCTCAACCAAAATGTCTAATTTTGGGATGCTCTCTCCCGCTATAGCTGTAGATTTCAAAACCGATTAATTTCTCTACTTCAGCATTTAGTTTAAATTGAATTATTTAAAAATTTGAAATTAAATGAGCCTTACCCGAAAGGCAATGTTTAATGAGAATTCTACGAAATCTGTAGTTGTACATGAAATGCACGTTTTTGCATGTTGCCACGAGTCATGTTTTTGTGCATGCGCACAATTTTCACACGATTTTCAGTTGAGCATGGAATTGCAAAAGTTTGTTCCTTAAGGCCTCTAGTTTGAAAACAATACTTGGACTTCATCGAATAATGCTATACAACTAACATGTTTTGAAATGACATCCGTAGAAAGTGTGTTACGAGCTATACTAGTTGTTGCCACTCGCGTACTCTAATCTGTAAATTTGGCGGTGTTAACGCCACTGATGAACAGCAATTTTTTAATCCACCGCTCGACCGTACTATATAATTTTTTATATGTATTATTGACCATTATAATGTGGTGTGACAAAAGAAACTAATAACCTACCGCTACGCTGTAATTGAGCTGTTCCCTCCAAAATTAATATAATGTTCTAAAACTTGATAAACACAGAGTTCCATTTGATGATAGCGCTGCACGAAAACATTGTCAAATACTGCCAGGTTTATTTCTTACTTCCTTGGCGGGGCCATCGGGCCGTTTTTGACACCTCGATAAATGTATATAGATATTATAGTCTGTCAAATGAAAGAAAACTGCTTGTCGTATATTTCCCAAGCTCTTTTTTCGTTCTAATAAATTATAAATATCGGCGAAATAATTTTCCCTGTTTCGGGACGGGAATCGATAATATTTTTAGACATGAACGAGCGTCTTTCATCATCTATTGCGAGGTGTTCTGGTTAGGAAAATTGGTATGGGGAAAAACACCGATAGTCAATAGATATTTAAGCACTCTAGATAGCCTAAGAGGAAAATACCGACCAACGACCGTTACTAATGGATAAAATCAAGTGATTTATGTAAATCAATTCACTGTAGTATCAATCTAATCTTTATACTAACCTAAAACCGCTATATTCGTCCTAAAAAAGAAAAATCGCTGATTTGCTTCAAGTCTGTACTCTACGTCTTCACAACTTGTTTTGACTCGTGGAAACACACAACGTGCATATCATGTTAACGCAGAAGTACGTAACTACAACTTGGTATTGAATTAATTAAAATCCAAAACACTTTCACACTTTGAATGGATTACATGATAAGGGTGATTGAATTTTTGATAAGGGTGAATAATTTTTTCATCCCCTTTTTTTTACAGGCGGTATTTTCTCTACCAAATCTGTGACCAAACTGTGACCTTTCGCCTTACGCTCGTGCTCGTTACACACATACGAAATTACATTGCCAAAAAGAGAACAATTGCTGCAGACCTCTCCTCTACCGTTGATGATGATGAAAAACATAGCGACGAACAATTAATAACTGTCCCTCTAACAATATATACGAGTGAATATAAACTAGATTACATGCTAAGCTATATGAAATAATAATAATTTGTTGACCCTCCTTTGGCCTTGATGACGGACTTACAATAATAATTGATGACGGACTTACACCGGCGTCGCATACTTTTTGTTAAGGTGGTAATCTTGAGGGGTCAAAAGAAATTCATCCTATGGACAGTCTTTACAGCAACCCATAAATCATGGACGTTATGAATATTAATTCCTTTCTTGCACTATCCCCTTGACATTATCCCACAGATTTTCAATATAGGGTTAAGGTATTTTGACTGTGCAGGTCAATCCATTTTTGTCACCCCCTCTTCCCATGAAACCATTGTTTGACTATCTTGAAAGTGTGGCAGGTTACATTACATTACTGAAATATTGCTTGGAATAAGAGAATTATCCAAAATTCCTATGAAGCTCTCTTCTATATTCGCTTCTTCTTTATGAATTTGTATCTAAACAGTTCCTTTTGACCGCTAGTGTACAATAAAAGTTTGATTGTTGCGATTCATGTTACATACGACAATAGCAACATTTGAGCAGTTCTTTTTGACCGCCAGTGTATAACAGTAAACTATTCGAAATTTCAAATTCCTTCGTCTGGAATTACTTAGTAGCTACAAACATCGTCAGACCGAAATGTTGGGCAATAGGCAATTGATCAACAGTTATTTATGTAATGAGATTAACTCACTGCACATCGATATTTAACACGCTAGCAGCTAGGGCAGTGGCTAGTATCGGGAATTGTTTCCCCAGATCAATAATTAGCTATCACTCACAGATTCTGGTTTTTTAAGTTTTTTATTCGCGATATCTCTTCACAGGTTGTTCGTCTACTCTCCGCGCTGTCTCGCACTACTCTCATCTCACTCCCATACTTATCTTGTCAATCAGCTGTTATTTTACCTTGTTCACATTACTCCGCATATTTCGCAATGTCTGCTACAAATGTTCTGCAATTAAAAGTTTAATTAACGCTAATATATATAATGTCACTAATTAATGAATAACTGTCAACTTCCCAACACTAGAAATTTCTATAATAATTGTTTGCTAATCTCTTCCACCAAGTTATTTTTGCCCAACCGAAGTCTGAATGTCTTAAGAAAAGCTACTGAGGTCTCTAAATTCTTATCTTCGACACGTCCGAGCCATAAACAAAAACAATATCTTAAAAATTTTGTAAATTGTAATGTTTCTGTATGTGTGTATAAGTGTATTAATTTTATTGCAATTTTTAATTTCACGCACCCCTCTCGGAAATCAGTATTGCTGTAGGGGCCAGCGTGTTTAAATAAAGTTTTATTTTTAGAAATATTCAATTTAGTTGTTACCGACGTCACTAATATGTTATGATCTGCTAATCGAGATACACATGCATGCACCATCACGTGATCATCGAAATGCACTGGATCTCCTCATGAGATTACGCACGATCTCTTATGATCATCGATCACGAATGACATGTTCTCCTTATTATCATCGAGGCACACACGACACGACCGGCTTATTGAGATATATACGATCTCCTCCACGAGTGCTGACAGTTGGCCATCAAACACTCACGGCCTTAACAAGCACACGCCGGCTCGCGCTGTGGGATCTGAGACCTGTGATACATGAGTTCAGGCGGATGACCCCAGTTGACGTCATGTTAATTGCCGTTTGGTACCTCAAAACTGCCAAATTCCTTGTACGAATACAATACAATTGTCCCCGCTTTCAACAAATCCAACTTGTTTTGAAATAAACCTTCGATATTTCTCGAGTTGACAGAATCAACTTGACAAAGTTCCGGAATTCATTACACGAGCAACGAGGCCCACGGTACGTACATTCCGAATTTGGTTACTCGAAGAATTTCTTCTCAGCTAAGAAATTACTAATCGACTAAAATGGACTAAGAAACAACCAAAATTAACGACTAATGTTGACAAACAGTAGCGTAGCCAGCCTGACGATTTGTCCCGCTATACAAATATTTTGGTGTTCTTTCGCCTGTATTCAAAAAGCTCACTCACACTCAAACTCATTGAGTGGGAGATCTTAATCTTCTCATGACGTTTCAATGGCGGTATTTTCAGCCGAACAGGGGCTTGATTTTCAGTGATTTACCTTATATCTTTTCGTCTATTGAAAGAAAACTTTCTCATTGATCAGCATTAACAAAATTTATATGTCACACTCAATGAGTGTGAGTGTGAGTGAGCTTTTTGAATACGGGCCTTTGACTGTGAAATATATTTATATGATCATGTGCGGTTTCTCTGGTCGATATTCACTTCAATGGTAAAGTTTCATAGGTAGCTAGTGACTAGTGACGCATGTCATGCACGTATCTCTCAATACATTACGTGCAGCTAAATCGACCAGTCGGAAGGGATGCGGAATTTTCGAATATAGTGTGGGCGACTCATATATATATAGGAAAACACTTGGTGGCCAACTGTACGCTATTCCGTTTCAGTCCTTGCGGAAGAAGGAAAATTTTGCATTTATTTCATTACGAACTCAAAATCAATATTTGTAATGAATATTTACCCGTATGCAATTAATGCGTCTTTTCGGGTTGACCCTATACCGATAACTAAGCCCATTTTCCACTAGGCGAATTTATTCGCGCGAACAGATAAAGGTCGACACAGACCGGACGCGAATTGGCAACGCGGCGCGAATTTTCAACGTTTTTAATTTTTCAAAATCAAATAAATTTTAAACTATCATAATATTCTTGTAGATTACATAACAATAAAACATTTTGACTCCTCTAGCGTCCATAATTTTCAAATTTTACTTCCAGAATTTAATTTATATGCTTCTGAAAACTCAAAATTTGCGTCGCGTCGCGTTGCCGCATCGCGACCGGTCTGTGTCGGCCTTAAAAAGTAGGAAGCGATTCTACTTTTTCGCGGCGATTTTTTTTTGCAGACCAATCTGTGGAAAACGGGCTTAAACCTATAATATATTGGCACGTCTGAAATCAACCATATGCGCCGCGAGGCAAAAATAGGTTTTCCATCGTTTTAGCTTTCCAAAATAAATGAAACGACTGACTAGTCTCACGAATAAACTAATCCAACTCCTCAAATCAGTAGTCTTAATTCTCAAGATTTTGACATATTTAATTGTCTTTGTCAAAAGAGTTAATATAAAGAAAGTTTAGTATAAAGGCTGATAAAGCTTCGCGTTCTTTGGGAGTATCCTGTTTGAGTGTTTGTGTACTTATAGTCACATGGCCAGAAAATTCGGACATATTTAACATTCTACTTCCGCCTAAATTTGCATATGGTGTCAAAATAAAGCTTCGTGAGTTTATAGTAAACTGTAATGTGCACAGTACTAAACGCTAAAAATACACCTTTAGGTAGGTCAATTATAATTTGCCTTAATTGCTCGTTGCAGAGCAAGTTAATCTTAATATTTTTATACAGTATTTCAAAATGTTTTATCAGTATTCGTCCTGCATTTTCAAAACAAAGTTTTGGTCATTTATCACGTTGAATACCATATAAAACGAAAACCGTAATAGCGTAGAAATAAAATAAAAATGCAGAGCCGACATAAACCTTTGCCAGCAAAATATTACCTCAGGATCTTCAATATGACACGAGTTACAAGAAACAACCAGGGCAAATAGCAAAGATGCAATGATTTTCTTAAATTTTGCAAAATTTAAGAATGCGTAATATAATTTATAGTTCTGCAAACGAATAATATTTGAACAGATATGCAAATTTGCTACGGCAATCTGCATATTCCATGTCCGCAATTTCTGGCCATGAAGACAATTAGATCATTAGATCCTCAAATCAAATTTTCTTTGCCTTTTCAAATCGCATGCAAGCTCAGGATTCATGTTACGTATAATTACTAATAAACAGAAGAAAAATTGTAATTAAGTGCATGATTGATTCATTTTCGACTAGGAAAAAGTCAATTAATGATTTATACCCGTACTAATTTTGATTTCTACGCTTGTCCTTCGTATTGGTTGCACCTTAAAATATTTCATGCAAAAGCAAACATTGTGAACATTTGGAGAGAGATGTTATAAAGTGTTATGTTTAGCGTTGAAACTCGTTGCATGGATCCATGAAGCGGCAGATTGCCAATAATTGAGAAAGGATGTTCATTGATATAGAAAGAAAAAGTCTTAATCAACTCATCGAAACAGGAAAACTCAACTTAAATATTTAGTTCATGCAGTAGCGCCAGAATGGCTGGCCAGTTTCGAGTGAAGATGTGACCAATTTTTCGGATGCACTTTCCTTTAGAGCGAATACGGAGGTCTTTCGTACGCCCCTGACTTCCCGACTCTATTTGTGCAGCACGAATATCGTATAGTGAGCGCTACTATATGAATACGATTTTATTTCTACCTGAGTATCTCAAGGGATGTCCCTGGTTACCGAGATCATATAAACCGCATCAAAGACGCAGGATAGGCCTTGGATCATACACACGCACAAGCTATTTCCACATGGGAAAGTTAGGAAGTGCAATGGCGAAGATATTCCCCATTTATCGACGCCGCGCTGTCTTTCAGAAAAATCGAACGAGTTGTCTCCAGCCCAGGCGTTTTTGTGGTGCCAAACTGAATCTAGGCGCATCTTTATTTCCTTTTTTCTTTCCTCCACGCCCCCTGCGCCGCCTACACGAACGCATGCAGACGATTATTCAGCTCAATGCTGTTCTTCCACATAAATCACGATGGTCTTCGTGCAAAAAAAAAAACTGACTGAATACTACGCAAGATGCTTTCGCATAGCCCTGAAAAGTGAAAAGTCAGCAAAAGAAATTAATAATTTTGCAAAAAGGGTAATTTTGTAAAAAAAGAGCAATGATTAACAATTCTAGAATGGCGAATGGCGTTAACTATGTTATGTTTAACAAAATTGACAAACTTTTTAAAATTTTCAGTTAAAATATTTTGTATTAATTCATTACAATGCTTCTTCTTGTTGTGGCGATTTAGTTGCAAAACAATACAAGCTATAGTTAGGAAATATATTTCATGTGGGAATTGTCTGATGTTTTTTTGATGCCGCCATATAACTGAATAATTACGAGCGGGAAATGGCAACATTTAACACTGTCGCACATATATTACTTAAATATATTTGATTCCATTTCTCACTTAGCAGATAAAGACCTTTTATAGTTATTTAGCCATAAGTTGCCTTGGCCGTTGGACGATAATGAGTGAATAACTGCTTTCGTGATATTGAATGCAGTATATACTATGTATATGACTATGAGAAAACTAACTTCCTAGCATCGTAATTTACGCAGCTTTAAAGTCGCGACTAGACCGGCGATTTTTGACGGTGATTTTCTTATCATGCATGGAGTATGTTATTGGTGTAATTTAGCGAATTAGTTTCCTTTCTTCGCAAATATTATATACAACTGTGCACATAATTCTCTCAATAACATACGTTAGAAAGAAAATACATCGCCAACAGAAATTGGTCGTGTAAACAATTATATAGCCTGTCTCACGATGACGAACATGCCGCCATTTTGGGGTACTTTTTTCAAAAACCGTGAGCGTAAGACTTGCTAACGGCGACTGTCTTCATTTTTAGGCTGAATTTATTCTTTAAACAGTGTGTTTGTTTATTCTAAAAAAATTACTTTTGATGTTAAAACAATTTTTAAACCCATTTCAGAAATTTGAAAGTACCTCAAAACGTCATCGTAATGAGAAAGGCTAATTCTGTGTATTCATGCACAGTATGCATTCCTAACATACGTTACATAACCACAGCATGTAAGAATATATTTATAAAATTCGACCATAAAGAAATTATAACTAGGTCCACTCAGGAGAATGGGTTTCCTGAGTGTGACCATAGACAATCCAAAAGACATGTCTTTTGGATTGTCTATGGTGTGACTCAGTATGGATCGAGACTGACGGATTTGACTCGACTGACATGACTTGCGCTTGCGGTATACTTTTTCAAATAAAATTTATATTGTTAAGTTTTTGCTTTTACTGGACGTTTTGCCATTTTCGTTGAGACGTGAAGCAAAATATATTTCTTGTATATCAAAGCTATATTTTCGTGAAGAAAAAATTGCGTTTGTTTACCTTTGAAATTATTGTCAATTATGAATTGTTGTTATAAAATAATCCCAATATAGTAAATTATTAAAATGGCATAAAAATTGCGCGAATTCCCGATTCTGCGATAGACGTGAATAAAAATGTGTTAAAATATGTTTTAAATATTATTCATTCCCGGTAAAGCTGGTTAGCTATGTATATATTATGAATGTAATTTCCGGGGGTAATCAGTAAATATTTTCATATTTCACAATTTTTCATTACAATCATACCTCAACTGGTAAATAATATATCAGTTCACTGGTTTGAAAAACGGTCCAAGTCTCCAAGACCAGAACGAAACATCAGTATTGGCATTGGACATGACGCCATTCACACCGTCACAGGGCATTAATTGTATAGCTACGTACTTATGTAGGAACGACTTTTAATGGTAATGAAAAACAAAATACAGTAGTCCCCCGCTAACTCGAACTCGCTTAACTCGAACTCCTCGCTAACTCGAACTAAATCCAATTCCCCTTGAATTTGATAGTGTTTTTTATAGTAATTTACTCCGCTTAACTCGAACTCGCTTAACTCGAACTCCTCGCTAATTCGAACAAATTTTGTTTCCCCTGCTCAAATATATCCGGTTAACTCGAATTTTGGTTTCGAATCATAGATCAGCAAACTTTAAAATGTGAGAAGATAGAATTTTGACAACTGGAAACTATCAAAATAACAACAAGTTAATCCATGTATATAATTGTATGTAAATGCTTATAAATTTTAAAAGATTTTGTGTGGTGCTACGGTCGTTATTGATCTAACTTTTTTAGTTCCTTTTGTATTCTTTCGATCTTTTTAATTTTAAACGTCGTCCACTCTCGCTGAACATTCATATTGGGAGGCCTGGTATCCCTTGAAGAATGATTCGATTGGATTTTATATCTTATTGTATTACTTATATAATAAACGTAATCTGACACCAACTCCGGTTAACTCGAACTCTCTGTAACTCGAACAATTTTTCTTTCCCCTTGGGAGTTCGAGTTAGCGAGGGACTACTGTACTGTCGCAGTGTTTTTTCGGCTTAGTTTGGGCTGATACCCGCTTAATTACAATAATTCAGGCCTGGTTACATAGTAATTCGACATCGGATTAGCGTACGAAAAAAAATTACCAGTAACGTGATCATCTTGGTAACACTCATGAGTCATGGCACACAACTCACAAGACGCAAACTCGGTTACGGTGATATTTCAACTTTATTCAGATTTAGGGCAAGTAAAAGAAAATGGAGAGTGAATGTTGAGATGATATGGAATGCGAAACTTTTTTTCAAAACAACAGATGAGGTTGATAGAAAAAGCGCTAGTGCCTTGAAAACTATTATTGTAATATTGAGAGTTGTTTCAAATGATTGTCATCGGCGAGGGTCGCAACCTCGCACGAGTAAAGACCGTGCGTACAAGGTTTTGAGAGTCGAAGCTGTTACATGTCATTGTCAGTATTTAATTTATTAAAACGTGTGTCTTTGAATGCGTTTTTTTAATGTCAGCGGACAGCAGTTCAAACAAATATACCAAATTCCAAATCTCTTAAACCAATTTTGTATTTAGTTCCTATTAATCACTGCTGTTCATTGTTTTTAATTTTGTTTCCGTTACGTGCGCCCGCTTATAGCATCATGAAGCACAGTATCCTGTTCGATACTCAAAAACAAAGTAATTTCAATATTGGACTTTAAAATTTTCCACGCCGTTCTCCTCCCACTCCTTATAATCCTGATACTAATAGCATCTTTGTAGATTTGTTTCATTTAAGCTTTTTCCGCCTTCCTATTTATTCAGCAAAATGTCAGAAATCCACACAAAGTCAAAGGTTATTTCGGCCATAAATTCATTAAATCGCCAAATGTTGACATTCCTCGCCACTCCTTCGTGAGTTGCAATCGGAAATGGTCGTACGATCTCGCTTCTATGACGTCAAAAATTATGATAATTATTTCGATTTTATTATCAAGCATCGAAGCGAAGAGAAATACAAAGCGTGTGGCTTTGTGCGTGGGGAAAGACGTATTTATCACAGAATCGGCAATATTTTCAAACTTAAGCATGTGTTGTGAAAACTCCTAGAACAATCTGGATTCAATGATGTTGGACTTACAGTTATTTCGTATACATTGGCCGAGATGGATCGAGCATATTGTCAGGAATTAACGGAATGTTTGTGGCGAGTGAATTTTTGATCTGTGATCTCGTCCATATGACCAGTGCGTAGAGTTTTGGCGCGTTTGGATTATAACACACAATGTCCTGTGCTAAAGTTATCAGCAGAAAGCTACACGAAAGTTACGATTCTGAATGCTTGTACCAGGGAGAGTTCCTACAACTTGACAACGATTTGCAATATATTCGCCATGCCCGAATGTTTGTAATGAGAGATCGAATCTGTCTGGCGTCTTTAGACCATGAGGATGGCGATTGTAGTATTAATAATTGCTTAGAAATATCTCGTTCATGTGTCAACATTGACTTTGTCAAGAATTCTCCTTATACGTTTAAATTGAATGTAAAACACCCGGAGAATGATACCAATGTTTATCAATTGTGCGACAGACAAGACTCGTGGCCAGAATTTCTACGATCCTTTGATTTATACGATAACGTTGAAGAAACAAGCAATAGAAGAGTTCTGCCAAAAGTCACTTTCGATGAGATGGATGATTATATATCTGATTCGGAAAGCGAATGTTCATCACTAAGCGAAGGCAGCAGTGCAGATGATATTGGCCTACCACGATATTTTACACTTCGTGCTGGCCAAGGTCTTGGCACGATGTCTATGTATAATGTAAATAATGCCATGATGATGATGAATCCCGGCCATGTACGCAGACTTAATAAAGATACTTCGAATCGTCGTGGTTCGATAGACTTTTTAGGCTTACCCTGCAGTGAATCGGACGAAAGTCTACGGCATTCAAATTCTTATCCGCAGCTGAACTGTAATACAAAAACAGAGCGAAGTAGATCTCTGCCAAACCTGACAGAATTAGATAATGTTTTAGTGGATCATGATTTGAGATATGGCAGCTTTAATAAACCAAAACGTATTGGATCAGGATATAATATACATAGACATAGACATAGTGATGATGAAAGAACAGCACAATTCCTGTCATCAGTGGAGTATAGAACAGAATATGGTAAAAGAAATGCAAATAATCATAGAGAGCTCTTTCTAAACGAACAAATACGAAAACTTATTGCTCAGCCTAGTAGCATTAAGTTTTGTAATACTGCTGGAAGAACTCAGGATAAAAACGAGAATAAGCTTGATCCCATATGTGAAAGTGTAGCACAGGAACATTTCGCTGAGCCAAAATCCCCAACAGAACAGCCTAAAACAAGAGCTATCGAAGTCATAGATTCTGCTGGTGGTAAATTCAAGCTATCTTTAAAACGATTCTGGAAGCGCCGAGACAAACTAACTATTAACAAGTCTGGAGTTAAGTCGGATGTGACAGTTCAACAAGAAAACGATCCGGAACATGTTGTTTTTATTAATAAACTTGCTGTGGATTATAAATGCAACAATGTACAGTCCATGCCCAGCTATGCGGTGTCCAGCGATAGACGAGGAGGGCTAGGCTCTGATGTGAGTGGAAAAAAAGAACAAGTAAATATATCTACTGTTACGAAACAAAAAGATTGCGTCTCCCCAACAGGTAAGGAGAGTCACATGAATTTGTTGATTGTCATATGTTTGCAGTAAATATTAGGAAATCGTTGACTTCATTCGACTGACTCGCAGCTGCAAATAACCCTTTCTTATTTTACAATTGACATCATTACGTGGGTTTTAATCCATATTTAAATATACTGCCTCTGTAATGTTGCAATTATGGACAGGAACGAAACCGGAATTTTGGAAGATCATGCTCTCTTATATGTATTCGACCATTTCTACGTGCACTGTAAACGGGCATGTTTTGATCCTGTTATATCCTATCCAAAGGCCTTCGCGAACAATACCGGTTTGATGATTTTATGCTACACGCTTGACAATTGGATAAAAGTTCATGGCGTGTCCCACAAGTATCGCTGTGCATTATACATAAAAATCCCTATCCTTATCGCTTCATATGCACGTGAAAAAGTCATTTCGAAGTATGCTTCGCAAATAGCTCTAAATATTTCCCATGTCTGATCATGCATGCCTGCAATATATAGCTGAATATAAAACTTTGTTTACATCTTTTCACATGCAATTTAGGCGAAGAATCACAAGTACATGTTGAAGTATAAATTCTTTAAATATCCTATAGTATAAATATGCGTTGTGTAGTAAACAGCAAAGGCGTCATGCTAGGCTCTTTCGGAAGCATTAATATTTTAAAATCTCCTTCATGTGTTTTGAATATTTCTCATGTTTTTATCTGGAATACGTTTTTGTTTAGTAAAAGCGATGTAGGATTAGTTGAGGTCTTTTGTTATGTCCCTGTAACATCTGTTAACAGTCAGCAATAAGCAATAATAACATTTCAATGGGGACTTTGATGTGTGGCGGTATACGCTAGAAGCTGTCAATTTAAAGCATTTTCACACCCTTTGTTGCTTTGATTTATACCCCTAATCTCATTTGGGTATCCTAAGAGTATATAACTGCTTTTGTTTAATGTTCCCAGCCAGAAAACAAGATTTTCTAGCACTTGCCTACCTTAGTTATGAAAGAGTTTAAATAGTTATAATTTTCAAAAGTACAAACATAATCCAAGAGCATCATTTCTAAGGCTCCCTATTGTTCCACAACATACCACCCACTGCAAATGTAATTAAAAGCATTTTGGTGTTGATACTTTCATGCAACTGTTTAGGTTTCGCCTAACTTTGTATTTTCATTGAAAACTCTTAAACTTGGTTTTATTTCAGTACACATTATGAAAGGCTTTGATATGTTAGTTTTGCTTCAGAGGGGCAAAGATCAATCTAGAAAGTGATTAATTATTTACTTAGTTCATCATTTATGAGGCCATTATATTTTAAGTCATGAAATGAAATATCTTTAGTGAATATTTCAAGTTCTGGCAATGGGATTGCCTGTTTCCTGTTTAAGTAAAAAGTATTCCCATTATTTTGTTTTAACCATTGATCAAATAGAAATCAAAGTGCAGTAAAAAATCATATGTTCACAACCTAAATAATTTATGCAATTAACGCTTGATTGTTCCAGACATTGTTGGAACATACAAGATTGCCGAATAGAATTGCCAAATTACTACAGTATTATGACAGATGTTATTTATGAATGCTTACTGTCCATGCACTAGTAGAATGAAAGAGATCTGATATTGATGTATATTAAGTTTTGTTCCCTTCTTTGCAAATATTGACTAGTTACAATGCATATATGTATTTTAACTACAATACTGTTGCTTTTGAAGCAATACTTCTGGAAGCTTTCAGCATATATACTGTACATGACAGTTTTTGATGTACTGGAGTCTGAAGCTGGAGGATTTTTTTAGCAAATTGCACTTGATGTTGCCATAGCTCAAAGCACTTCAAATATTTTATTTTCTCCTCCAAATTGGTACCTACTTCCTCAATGAATTATTTTTAGGATAAAGGCTATTACCTGTTTTTAAGGCTATTGGGGCTCTAAACTTAACCTGTATATTTCTAAATGTGGACTTCCCAAGTTCAGGGAAAGTCAGGCTTGAATGATTTCATGGTTATCTCAAAATCTACAGGAAGTTATATGATATAGGACCAGCCTGTAGTGTCTCTACCTAGCACGAAACAAGTATTTGGTTGAAACATTGAGCAACTGAACTAAGGCTTAAGGGTTTTAAAAGTCTCAAAAACCTTGTATACCAATCTGAATATATTTTCAAAATATTGTAAATTTGTAATACATCTTGTATGTGTTGAATGTAAGACTAACAACTTTCAGTCTACCATGGTACTTGAAACTGTCAAGATATGTTTCCTCCTCCCCAGTCATGCATCTCTATACTTTGTTATTTTAAACAAGTGAAGCATCGAAATACATAAGTAAAATTATTTCTAGATATTTTTCACTTGACCATGTGTAGTTGGAATGTTGGCTGTAAAACTGTACATTAACTGTGGAAATGCAGGTGGCACAAAGGATAATCTTCTTTATTTGAATTAGACTTTGTAATTAGCTTTTAAATATTGTGGTAAAAGTAATTTTAACTATGCAGGTGAATTGTAAGCTACAGTATTCCTAAATCAGTATATTTGCTGTTAATAACATAGCCATCATTTTACATTGCTTTTTATATTTTAATTCCCTCTTAAAATACTGTAATCAATAATAGTGGCTGTGGCGAAGGTGTATGAACTGAAATAACCCTAAGCTGGCTGATGTATTTTGGTATAACTTTAAGGCTAATCTATTTCGGTAAAAGTTCTAAGCAACAAGACTAAGTGTTTAATTTTATCATTTACTACAGGAGTCCAACAAAAGGAGAAATCCAAGTTAACTCCAAATTCCCAGCCAACCTTCACAGGTATGTTGTGTATATAGTCTAGTCTGCTGACAGTCTAGATCAGGTTGTTCCTTATTGCGTCTAACAGTTCACTTAATCATACATGTACTGTACAGTACACAACTTGAGTATCCACTGCAATATCAGTAATAATGTATCGTATATATCATAAGTGAAATGTTTTTCCCAAAATGTGTAAGTAGAATTCTTTAAAAGTATAGTTTACCTTAATGTAAACGGAAGTACGCTTGCGATTATTGCATTTTTACGGTTAACAAGTGTTGAGTCTGTGAGAGATCTTTTTCACATTTCACAGGCCGAACAGCAAATAGCATTTGTTTCAGACAGGGATATTAGAGAAATAATGAGCTAATTGACAATTGTAAAGTAAATATTTGAATATCGTATAATTGCTCGCGTTTTTAAAGTTCAAGTTCATTGTTTACGAACAGATTTCCTGCTAACCTTCAAATCAAAAGTGAAAATTGATTTATGATAAAGTTAATTTCCCGGACAACAAATTCTCCCGGCCAACAACAGTTTTTTGGCGGGAAACGTGGATTTCGGAATACATACCTACAAATTTTTAAATTGCGTATTCATGCACAAACAATTTTACTCTTAAATTATTAAATTTCTTGTTGGCAGTCATATTAATAAAACTAGACATCTCAAGATCGACATAACACGTCAATATTGACAACGAAGGCGACTAATAATAAATGAAATGAATATTTATAGTCCCATGGGACTTTTCCAGACGTCGTGAACGCTGTTTACAAGGCGGCAAATCACAAATTCTCACGGCTTATATTGAATGCCTGAATTTCAAGCCTTATAAAGTACAACCTTAAATTCGGTTTACTAGAAGTTTTTCCAGCTATTTTTCTCATCCTTTATAATCGTTCCAGATCATACGATTGACTATGAACGATAATTTTCATCTTCAGCTATATATGCTGAAAGAATTCATTTTAACAATCGTCGTCGAGTTGCCGTCTTGTATATAGTAGATCTAGTGCTAGATCTTATAACCTTTGCTTGCATACTGGACTTGCCAGGATTTAAGTTGTTTACCATTATATTCAGTTTATTGAGTTCATAAAATTGATTAATTTTAGTCCAATTTGTTTTTCCTTATTATGGACACTTTTAAAGTCTCTCATTTCGACAAGTAAATTCTACTCATGAACAACTGTCTAAAACATACAAGAAAACTTCTTAGTATAGTACATGACAGCGTTTCGGCTGATGAATGTCTTCAGGAGGGTTTGCGTGACAATCTGTGTGAAAATTAACTCTTTTTGACGAGGGCCCTTAGGTAGAAACGTCTAGAATTTTTTATGCAGTTACTCAGCCTCAATTGATAAGAATTTATTTTCAAGTTATTTTTCCTGTGTAAATATCAGCCTTAGCGGCAATTAATGTTTTTAGTTCCGGTAAATATATACCTATAACTTAGGCCCGTTTCAGACCTTGAAATTTTCATGCGCCGAATCGAATGCAAATGAACTTAGACAAAGACTTTACCTCGATAGCCGAATTCATATTATATAGGGACGGGAAGCTCATCTTATAGACGGGAAAGTTGATACTAAAAGTAAAAATCCGTCTGAATATCAATAGGGATGGATAAATTTATACGTACGATGTGTTAGGGTAATTCTAAAAAGGGTGTCGTAAGTATTACGATAATAATTTTGTTTATTTCCCCTCAGGCTTAGCGTTGTTCCATCCTCGAACATTTTGATATTGTAGAAACTCGTCTGATTTTTCCGTCAAAATACGAATTTTCCGTCAAAAGACGGGTCTCTCGTCCAGACGGGATTCCCGTTCAATTTACCCGTCTTTTCAGACGGGAAAGTTAGATATAGGAAAATTCGGACAAGAAGCCCGTTTGTGACCGGATTCACATCTGAGGAGTTTCCCGTCTTCGATGAGTTTCCCGTCTCTAATATGAATTCGGCTAATAAGATAAGATCCGGCACGTGAAAAGTTCGCCCTTGCATGAAATGTGGCCTTTAACTTATCATTAAATCTCAATTCAATTTTTAGGCAAGGATACGATCAGAAAGAAAATTGTTAAGCGTGTTCTTTCTCCTTTCACTATTCTTCGTTCCGTATCAGAAGAAGAAAAAACCATCAACGACCTTCCGCCAACGGAGAGCGCCGGCTACGAAGGGAAGTGTGATGACGTATTAGTCGAAGTTCGTCCGAAGAAACTACTCGATATGAATCCTTTATATCTTGCTCAAGAACTGTGTCTGATTGATAAAGAACTTCTCGTTCGCATACCTTGGATTGAATTATCCACTTGTGGCTGGATGACAAAACACAAGGTAATAATTTACCGTTCATTAACTGGCTGTGTATATAACAAGGATCAACCATTGATATCAAGGTGATATAATACTGTACTATTTTACCTGAATTTGCAAAGACGAATTTGCAAACTCCAGGGTACAGTTTCCGTACACATTTCTGCTGGAAACCCTGATCTCAGAAATTCTTGCCTTGTTTGTCCGCATAAAGCCCGGTTTACACTATCAAATTTTCTGTGATCACAGTTTCAGTGAATTTTCCAACAACAAGTCCTACGTTTTTAAGGATTCGTTGGAAATACTGGAGGGAACTGTTACACTAATTAACGCTAAGTTATTTTATCCTAATCAGTACAAAATGTTTAAAACTTTTGATTTAACAATGCAAAATTGCAACTGTGGTCACAGAAACTTTGACAGTACAAACCGGGCCTTATAATCGTTAATCCTTAAAATCTTTAAACCTTGTACATTGTTTATTATTGAAGATAGTTTAACTTAACGATAACATGATATTGAGATTTGTCCATTGATGTTTAGTACCAACGTTCTCCAAGTGTCATGGCAATGGTGGAGTTTTTTAATCGCATTGCTCTTCTTGTTGCTTCGGAAATATTGTTCGAAGTTGATCCTCAGATGCGAGTTCGTGTTATCTCTAAAGTTATTCAGGTTTGTGCGATGTCACTTAAGTTATTCATAAATACAGTTACTATAGCTAGGTCAGTGAACCACTTTTCAGTTTTCAACTCGATCTCCGTATATGTTTACTCTCGATCAATATATATGCCACAGCTGTGTATCTCTGTATATTTGTGAATAAATGGAATGTTCACAGGAAATGCGTACATACATGTGAATATCCGACGGTTCATGGCTTTTATTGTGATTGTGCTACTCTGACTTACCCACCGTACAAGCTGAAACATTTGTTTGAGGACAGTGGAAATCGTGACCCGCGACCAAACGTTTTCATCTTGCCAGGTTTGGTAACTTAGAATAGCACAATCACAATATTAATTCAGACACAGGTTTAAGGTTTGTTTGACCATCTGCGTGCATTAATACGTACAACTCAATACATTAATGCGGCGTTACACTATATTCAACTTTCCTTGCAAATTTAATGCAATTCTACTCCTGAGCCATTCTTAACACTCTTCACAAATTACAATAACAATACTGTGACATCCCTCGAAATTATAATTGCATTGCAAGTTGCAAGAAAAATTGCATAGTGCGAACAGCGCCTTTTAAAAACATGTGTATTGATGTTGTATAATTTATGTTTTACTCATAGGTCGCTAACAAACTTCGTACAATGGGTAACTTCAACTCCCTAAAAGCACTTCTGGGTGGTTTGCAATGCACGCCAATCTACCGTCTCAAGGAGACTTGGAAAGAAGTGTCTTCAAAACGGAAAAAGTAAGATGCATGTTTACTGTAATATGCTGTAGCTATATAGCGAACATGCATGATAGCTTGTAAAAGCGTATATTCAGTCCTGTCGCAACGAGGTGTCCAGAGTGGGGTAGGGAGCGACGTTATGCAAAAAAATTCCTACTTAAGCCCAGCAAGTCTAAAATTTGATCGTTTTGGTGAGATACCGCAATCCCCTGACTCATTCGCCATGCCTCTGCCTAATAATGACGTTAATAGAAAATCTTCTGCCATTAAAAGTGCATACTTTCGTTAGTAAAGTGAATAAATCCCATTATGATCGAATTAAAATTTGTGACTAAAACATCTGCTGTCTTTTTTCAGGCACTTCCGCGAGCTGTCAAAGCTAATGAGCGAGGAAGATAACTTCGCTGCGTATAGAAATGAGGTGGACAATCTGATGAACCAGAAATCCCCGTGTCTACCATTTCTCGGTGATTTCCTGACGCAGATTGCCCAGACGCAAACGTACTTGGCTTGTCGCAAGAAGAAGAGCCCTGAACCTCCAAAGAATCGGAATTCCTCCACAACAGAAAGCGACGCGAGCCCGACAACACCAACACCTCAGAGTATCGTGAAACAGTCGTCAAGAGGGAAGACGCCTTCTCGAACGAGTTTGGTTAAAAGGCGAAGTACCTCGGTTAAAGTCAATGATGTCCGCTTTTCCAAGTCTTCCCCAAACCTCCCCGCGTCATGCACTCGGACTCCCGAGAGACCGTCTCATTATCGTTCTACTCGATTCCGAAGATGTCGGAGTTGGCAGCACAGTAACGATAGCGGAATACAAGTGAACAATAGCAATAACTCCAGTTTGTCTGCAAGCTCAGCGTCTTTCTTGACCAGTAATACGTCACTGGGTAGCGGTACGTTTGGATTTCACCAAAAAAATGGGACGACCGACGATCGCTCCGGGAATTCAAAACAACAGAACCTCGGCAGGTCTACAAGTACACCGACATCCGTTAAGAATTCTATGAAATTAAAACTTCGTCGTAATCAAAGTGTTTCCGACAAGTGTCTGGCGAACTCTGACAGTGGAACTAGTTTAAAAACAAAACTTTCATTCATGCGTTCGTTTCGACGAAGTAAAAGCATGGATCAGTCACCATCCAGTGCTGAGAGTATACAGAGATTGTATACTGCTAGAACGGAGAACGGAGGAAGTCCTGGAAAGACTCCTGACGTGAAAGACTCTGGTCGCGTTCCTGATGCCAAAGACACTGAAGAAACAGGTACAACACTCTTTTATTTGCTATAATTTCAGGCATTACGCCATTTTTGCCGGCCTAGTTCATTGAATTCGCCTTCTGATTGTATTATTAAATTCGGATTAGTTTCGGAATTATTTGCGCCTAAAGTTGATAACTTTAAGTTTGGTGACATTCCCTGCTGAAACACCATCATCAGCTGATTAGAACCACTGAACCAGTGACGAACACAAGTTGGATAGGGTAAGGACATGAACGTCTCCTAAGTCTCCGCGGCCGCTAAAGGCCCCGCGACTGATGTCGCCATTGGCGTAGTCAACGCTAGAATAGATAAATAAACATCACAAAAGTATGCATGACTGTTACGCTACTGATTAGAACCAGTCAAATGTACTTGATATGCTTTCATTAAACGATTATTGGAAGACACCTTATTTTCAGAGAACCGAAATACTAGAATTCATTCAATCGCTTTATTTTTCATAGGTACGGAACTACAGCTCTGGCATTTCCATGTTGCTGCGATCCAATACAGCTTCCCTAGTCGATCTCCTGTCAAAGACTTTTTGCTTTCAACAGCATTTAACTCTGAAGAGGACAACTACAAACTGTCGTTGCAGAGAGAACCGCCTGCCAAGAAATCTTCTCCATGAGCAGATTTTTTATTTCGCCGTAAATATGGCTGCAAAGAGTATATATATATTGAGATATATGCATCATATTTGATGTGTGATATAGAGTATATAACTTGTATTTCAACGCAGAGTATGTATGTTCACTCTTAAAGAGTTTGGCCTATTTGTAAATATTTGGTTTTAAAATATCTGTATTTCAGGAATGCCGGGGCAAATATTTTAACTCCGTATAATAAATGTCTCAAATTTATCAAAACCGCTTCTGTTTGCTCTTTAGTCTGTTTTTTTTTAACTGAAATTGACAAGCACGATTCTCAGCAATATTATAAAATACATATATACATATTATACAAAAGACTGCGGTGACATTTCCATACGTAATTAATCCTCTTCACCAACCACCACATGACTGTATTTTTTAACTAACTAAAAGCTGGTTTCCACTCAGGAAAATTCTCCTTTGGATCGGACAGGACAGGAAAGTTTTCTTTGTATATTCGCCGCCTGAGAACTCACCGACAAAGGAAATTTTCCTGTCCGTTCCGATCCAAAGGAGCACGCATGCTATTTGGTAATCCTGCAGTATTTATATAATTTCCTGTGATTGTGGAAGCAATCATTATAAAACCATTCCTATCTCCACCCCCTCTCTCCGGCTCCGACCAATTGGGATTAAAATTGAATATTTTAAGCCAAAGGAATTAGGAATAATGGTAAGATGCCACTTTTTTCTCTTTCTGGCGAATGTGAAATAGCGGCTTCATACCCATCATCTTGTTTACTGCCTCGAGTTCGAGTCTCGAATTCCTTTATTTGTAAAGAATGCAAATTGTTTAAGTTCTCGTCCAGCTTATTAAAAACAATAGAATGCATTATTTGCCAACGGCGACCAATCAGAGGCAGCGAATTGGGTCACGTAGCGAGGGAAATTTGAAGCATTGATTTGGGCGTGCTTGAATACAACACACATGCAGTCATTCAAAAATATTCGTTGTTGAAAGAAGACGTTTTGGGCAAATTTCTGCGGAGAAAACTAAAAGAAGCGAACGTTTCATGATCAACGAACAAGACGTCTATCTTGTTTGCGCTGTAGAAGGGAATATCTCTACAGGTAAAAGCAAGTGATTTCTAAATGTTCTCCGCTACGGATCGACGCGTTTTGTTGAATTTGAACGGCAAACATTAGCATTGTGCTTTGGGCGTGAGCATATAAAATAGGTTTACGAATTTCTTTTCTTCTGTATTTGGAACTATATGTAATGTGTAAACTTACAATGATTTTGTTTTGCTGAATTTGGTGAAATTTATTGATTTTTTTAAACTAAAACTAAGTTTAATGTTGACGCAGTGAAGGACACGAAGCGTATATAGTCTATACTCAGTCGGGTTTTGGTTATCATTCTATGGTTTTGCCTATGGCCATTAAGGCAGTCGATGTGGAGGCCGGGTATAAATGTAATAGAGATGGACAGTTTTTCGTCTAAGGATCACTCTAAGCATCTAAGATATAACTTTGAGTCTTTGACGGATAAAATATACCCACAGTGCCGATAAAGCCAAACTTAAAACCCCCATTAAACTTGCATAATTAACGTTACTGAATACAGCAATATCATGCAATGGCGTGTTATAATATTACATCAGAATATCTGTAGTTCCGCACGCGTAAGGTCCAGATGATAACTATATAATTATAAATTATTTTGATATGCTTTTCATCAGTTATGTATATTTAGATTTAATTGCGAAATTTGATAACTAATTTCGTTTCCGTTTTTCGACTTTTTAGAAAGAATCGTTCGCTTCAACGAAGGAAAAGCCCTAAGAAAGGTGACTAGAGGCAATCCCTAAGTGCACGCAAATGCGAAAACGTTTCTACTAAAAAATTACACGTGCCACTTTTAAGGTCAAGGAAATTGATGATAGCAAGTGAGACTTCAATGGGGTGAGGGCTTGTGGGTTATTTTATTTTTGTGCATTGTTGGCCTTTTGTGCAAATTTTAGATGCTTTCAGGATTTCAGTTGTGCTCTTGAAGTAGGAATCTTTGTGGTCGTTCTTGTGACCTCCCAGTTCAGTTACCTGCACCAAAGCATGCTTCGAACGCTTGACTGTGTTGTTGATTTTCCCCGGGTGTCAGTTGTGTGCATGTGGGGGGAGGCGCCGCCTTTCGTGTGTACATCTTTCGGGAGGCCTGCGGGCCCAACTGATATTCAGGGAGAGTCGGCATCACAGCCGAGTGTCCGGAGCGTGTTTCGGTGCAAGCGACTGAACTGCGAAGTCACTGGAGTGTTTACGAAAGCTTGTATTTTAAGAGCACATCTGAAACCTCAAAAGTATCTGGAATTTGAACGGAAGGTCTACAATGTACAACGATGGAATAATTTGCAGAAACTTTCCAGATTGAAGTCTGGCTTGTTTGAGTCTTTGGAGATGTCCTTTTGATTGGCATTTGTACACGTTCCCAGACCTTTGCTATATGCTCATGGTCAAATATCAGCCTTTTTTTCCAGACCTTGCTAAATGCCCACGGTCATTTTTGAGATTCACTTTAAGACAAAGCTCTGTGCCTTCGGTGACTGAATATCAGACCTGCTTTTCGGACCACGGTCATGTTATGCATTTTTGCAGACCTTAATAAATTATATGCTCTCAGCCATTTATTTATTTGTACAATTTGTTATACGAGTTAGGGTAGAAATTCAACACGCGAGTCATTTCTAACGGGAACATTTTCTCTCCTTGTTTGGCATTTGATACGAACATTATTCATGAGGCATGCAATGTGATGATGCCTCGACTATTGCGTTATATTCTGTCTACCTTCCTTGAGTTTCAATTTTCGAACTAAACAGTATAAGCTTACAACCAGTTGGATTTGACTGACTGCTTCTATGATGAAATACGGGTGAAAGGGGCCCCTCATTTGTATTTCTGTGTTGAAGCAATAACTATAAGCAAAACTATCCGCATGACAAACGATCTTTGCAAGGGGTTTACAGTATATAATGCTTTAGTCATGCACCATCGGTTTAAAATGAAAAAAAACACACGCAAGTATTCATGATACATGCAGCTTGCATCAAAATGCCTAAAATCTTGAGAAACTAAATGTAGGATTTCCAGTTGCGTTCTGGCTATATGCAGGGGAAAAAATTCATTTCAACCATCTTGAAAAAGAACAAGGAATTTTTAAGTATTATTTTGGCTTAGGATTTTCAACAAAAATGTAGGTCAAATTGCATTTGCGCGCGTGTGTGATTGCCTTTACATCCGATCTTAACATAAAGTATCAAGTGGTGATGAAATAAAAAGTGAATGAAATCATCAGCCATGGAACAACATGTGAGGAATGAAGTCAAGATATCGGATGAAATGAGGTCAAAATGTTTCTGTTGGCTAAAACTGAACATTCTAAAGATGTTAACACTGGTCCAGCAACAAACCGCACAAAACTGGATTGATGATCTTTCCACGCCAGAGAAAGACTGTTGACGTATCATATACTGCTATCAAGGTTCTATGCTGAGACCTGAACTGAAGTCTGAACTACGCGAACTGAAGTTCTAAAAGCGACTGAACAAAATTTCCGAATAACGAACTGTTCACGATTTTTCCACGCGTTACCTTCCAGCAAGACGACCGACGACGAGTTTCGACGGCGACGACCGAGGACAAATCGACGACCGATCGACCACCACCGATACGACGACTTCCTGTGAGACGACGTCAAAGAGATGACAGATGAAGATGATGACTACTCTCAGGTTCATACTACAGGTTATACTACTGTTGTTCAACTCGAATCCAGGACTTCAGTTAATTTGAATTTCAATCAAAAGGCTATTGTGAGTCCGGTTCGAGATCTCCTGGTGGTTTAGTCAAATTTGTTACACACTTGGTTAACTCTTCCCCACCTCTTGGCATGCACGTTAAATTTGATCTGATTGTTGAAACTTGTCCCGTGTAAACATTGGCTATCGTAAAATTTCAAAACTTGGTGCATGGTTTTCAAGGTAAAATCTGAAATGAAATTGAGAGTTAAGGTGCATGGTTCCTCGGTCGCACGTGCGAGGTTTGAGTTAGTTGCATGCATGCATGATACCTCAACTAGCTATGTTTGGCATAAAGGTTTTTGAAAAAATTTCGGCCGCGCAAAAAGAGTTGGCGGAATCAGATTCCAACTTGGTAATCGACGACGACTTTTTAAAAGCAGCGCGCGTAGTCTTTTAAACCACCAGGAACCTCTGAGGAAGACCAAGCACAGCCGCAAAATTCGTTTAAAAACTGGTTTGCAAACATTTAGCTTGCATGGTTGTTCTTGATCTTCAGTCAGACGAGCGGTATCGTAGTGCGCGCGTTCGGTCAACGTTGTGCTCCGAGATATTTTTCACTTAGAATCTAAACTGAAAGCTGTCTTCAGGAATACACGTTATAAGCGCCGTTAGCAGCATTTTTCCATTTGAAAAATTGTTGTGGCGCCAAGTACCAAGCTGTAATGATTTTTCGCGCTGGAGCACCTGCTCTGTAGTGTTCTCAATATGGAGCAGAGTGTCTTCAGCTGCACGCTGCGCACTTTCGGATGAAGATTTCTGCCTTTAAATCTTCGCCGGAGTAAGTGGAGTTCGCACGGTCTGACTTAGGAACTATTGACGACACGATTAAAACAACTGTCACAATACGTAATCTGTTTCGGCCGACAACGACATTCATGCATGATCCGGATTCATTCAGACCGTTGACGCGGCGCTCGCAAATGCAGCGAAAATTAAAAAATAAATGAAATGAAACGGGTGATATCGATACTTGGTACTTGAATACTTCCGTGAATCGTAATTCTGCGGGAACATACAATTGTGTAAACGTTGGAATGAAAATTCGATGAGAGTATGCGACGCACTAAATGAAGAACGGCATTTTAAGGCTAAAATGTTGGTTCTGCGCACGAAGGATGGATGGGAGTTTGACTGACGAACAATCATCATATAAGGGAATGGCAACCCAGTTTGTGGAGGATCACCAGGGTGCGATGTAGGATGCACTATAGGTTAAGTTAGGTTAGGAGCATGATTGAGAATCCACATCTGGGTTTATCTGACACGACGTACATTGCGCGCGCTAATTCCCATTTCAACCTTCAAAAATGGCGATTCAAATATTCGAAGGGGTGACGAACAATTTTTTTTCATCAAACAATATATTTACGTTCTTTTTTTCAGGCTGTAGTTTGTAAATAGATATGTAAATTGTAAATAACAAATTAAAATGTAAACTTTTTATGTACATTTTTGAGGGGTTTAATGTTGGGGGTTCCCCATAGGTTTCGGAACTCCGGTATTTCAATTTCGGGACTTCGACTATTTCGGCTTCGGCATTTCGGCATTTCGGCATTTCGATTTCGGTGGAGGGTTTTTCTCCGGGTACTCCGGTTTCCCTCCTTAAAAAACAGTGTCCATGTCTGGGGCCAAGGTTGTTGACCCGGTTTTCGATTGTGAAATAAACCTGTCGATCCTGATAGTACACAAAAATCGTTTTCATGAGTGGTCACTTTGATTATTTGGAGACATTTCAGAATGCTACATAGTGCTACATATCAGATGCGTCTGGCAAAAAAGTACCTATTTTTCGATAAAAATGATAAAGATTAATACGGCTCAAACTGAAAATCTTGCTGCAAATATTTGTTACTGGCCTCTGGGTTCAACTCCCAGAACACTGAGTAATAATCGTGCACTTCAAAGATCTCCGAACAAAATTCTGGTGGCCAATTAGCCTTTCTCACGATGACGAATATGCCACCATTTTGGGGGTACTTTTTAGCAACACTGTGAGCGAATGACTTAGTAACGGCGGCTGCGTTTAATTTTTGGCTGGAGTTATTCAAATATGGTCGGTTGATTATATTTTTTGATCACATTTGAGAAAACGCCGTACCCCCAAAAACGCGTACCCCCAAAAACGTCATCATTAGAAAGGCCAATTAGCTGGCGAACCAAAAGGGGGACGTTTAAAAGCAAAGCTTTTGCAGCCTCAGAAACAGTCGAAAATCCAAATGCTCTTTTCAATGTAGCCTCTCAAAAAGTCGATCGATGAATCATCAACTTCTCTTTACTTCGGGAAGAGTGTAAGGTTATTTGTAGTTCGAAGCCGCTCGAGGAGTTAAATCATACGAAGAGTCGAGTATTATCAGCTTCTTTTGAGGAAGAGGCCGGAGGCTGAAGAGGCGAAAATGATGTAATGTAATTTTTTATTCTGTGCTTTTGATGCCTGATAGAACAACGGGGTGGTCCATGGATCTGATTTTTGAAGACTTAGGCAAATACAAGTTTTACAACCCCCAATGACAAAAAGGGAAATGCCTAGGAAACGAGGTTGAGGCAATTAAAGCTTTGTGTGAAAACTCGGCAAGTTGCAGAGCTAAGATCCAGGGGGCAAAGAAGAAGAACAAAATATGATTAAATAACCTGCCGTGCATGAAGATAGCGGAGATTTTTAAACCAACGTTTTGATTGTCCATAAATGTTTCGTGCATTTTATTTCAAATCGTAAGGTAAGAACTTGTTTCTTTGCATAATTATACACAATCGTAAAGTAAAGTAAAATCTTTAAGGCTCGGACTAGTATTTCTTTAGTTGAATAAATACACGCAATTTTATAGTACTTACAATTCTCTCTGGTTTTTAAGAAAAACCTTAAGTTTGTTTTTCCAAATTTAGTTCGGCCTCACAAAGACTTGAAAATACCAGAAACAAAGTTAAAACCCATAAATTCAGGGCAAAGAATGTCTTACTGCACTCGGACATAGCTGACTCTTTGTTAAATGGTTCGCAAATCAGATCATATCGAACTATATATAAATAAGAAAAGGAAGAAATTATTGAAAAGAAAATTAGTTTAAAATTAGAATATTTAATTAAAAACTAGCCTATTATGCCATTTTCAATTTTTTTATTAGGGGGGAAAAATTTAGGACAAAGTTGTCAGTGTATATTAATAACTTTAGAATAGCAAGTAATGAGTATATATAGAATAAGATATGAGAGTGAATTATTTCGAGTTAGGGGGGGGGGGGTTCATTAGGAAAAAGGGGCATCGCAAAGTAGAAATGTTGATCGTGACCAAGTGGGGAAATTTTTTAATTGTATTGTTTAATTTTAAAATATGTTTTTGTGCTCGGCAGATATTATTGGAATTACGTTCAACAAAGGTTGGCTTACAGACCTGACTAAATTATTAATAAGTCTACATGAGCGCAGAAGTATGGATGAATTTGACTGGAACATTTTTAGTATAAATTCCGAGGTGGCTATCAATTTTCCTGCATTCTGATTGGTGAAGAATGATTGGTTGGAACTAAACTTTATCCGTGTCTTTTATTGTGATACTTCATTGAAATCATTTTCTTGTTGCATGCATCGTGGACATGAAAAATTATATAACCTGTGATGTAGAGAAAAACAACTGACATTCTTGCAGCCAAACCTGTGTTTAGTTTTTATTTTATTTCTTAAAACTTGTCTATATAAATATCTTTATATACTTACAGATTTTTGAAGAAAACAACGATCGAGAGTCAATTATTTCTCATTCATTCCGATATCCATTTAAAGCTCAATACTTACGACTTATGGTCGTGGCAAAATTCTAACCCATGAAGCCCTAATTTCCAAACAAAAATCCGTCACAGAAATGCAAGTAGTATAAGTTGGTTAAATTGCCTATATACAATGGTTGCGGATTTCGAATGTTTCAAAAGTTTAAGGTATTATAAAAATACTGCAATACATTTTGGTATAGAGAAATTTTGACTTGATGGATTTATTAGCCTTTATAGTTACGTGACATATATGATGTCAAATCGGGAGTTTTACAAAACAGTTTTCTTTTGTTTATATTCCACAAATTTTTGATAGCTTTAGAATCCATTGATATATTCAAAAATCGCAAGTTAATGTAATCTCTGTATCTCGCATCACTTGTAAATGTTAAAAAACCTTCCTAAAATTCATAACGTGCAATGACACGCAATGTAAACACAAGCATTATTCTATGAATTTGACAATGTTATAAAATGCTATATATATATTGTATATACAGATCGACACATTAAACATGCAAGTATAATTTTCCGACTTACAGCTAGTTTAGTAATGTTTACCGTATCTTAATTTTTTTAAAATATGAGACTATATAATGGTGCCTCTATCACGCGGCCTCATGCACACATTCCGTTTTCACGCCAAAACAGTCTCAAACACCGTCAATTTAGCTAGAAGTTGAAGGTAATTTAACATATTAAGCATATTTCTCAATTCTCATTGGATCCTGTGAACAAGGCGTCAAAACAATAAAATGGAAAAAGTTTTGGGAACGCTTGAAAACGACGCTCGTGTGCAAATAGCCTAGTTACATTATTTGAGACTTGAAATAGCTTTTTATATCAGAGTTAGTTTGTCGTCATTTGATTCATTTGTAAAATGAAAATGCGGTTCCTCTGATGCTAGTCTGAGGCTGATATATAGCCAATGTATTCTATACTAACCACTCTGAGGGATAATTACATGCACATGCAACACTCTGTTGCATAATAATATAATATGATAGACACATTGGGCTTGTTTTAAAATTAGGTTTCTAATTTTTCACTATGTCCATGTCAACACAGCTGCAACGTTGTTTTTATCTCCGTTCAGTAATTATTCATAATTCAATATTTTATTAAAATTATTTGCCCCAATAAATCATTTACCAAAGAACGATGCCCGAAAGCAGAAAAATATTGTGTGCTATGGCGTTGTGTATTTTATCACTTTTTCTTGTATTTTTAAGTCTTTGTGAAGCGGAGCTAGGTTTAGACAGGCAAAGATTTTTCAAAAAGACGAAAGAGCATTGTAAGTACTATAAAAATTGTATGCTTATAAAATTTAATTAAAAAGATTAAAAATACAGTTATATTTGTCTTGCACTCCTTCAGGTTTTTTACACTAAATCCCCGTTTACACTACTCTCAATTTACTGCCATTGCATAGCTACTAGAAATACATGCATGCAGCATCCCCTTGGCCTTGCCATTTCAAACGAAGCAAAATATTTCCTGAGCTTACCCTAAATAAACCGATAGCTGATGTTTCACGTATTTCGGAAACAAACACAATCGTAAAGGCGAAGTAAAACCACCAGTTTTCCTGCTGCATTTAGCCACAGTTTATGTGAGAGTTAATACTTACTTCACTATAGCTAAATCTTCAAAACATCAAAACAGAACAAATTAAATCGCCAAGCACTAAACGTCGACTGTTTTTTTTTTCAATTTTGAATTTATAATTATGCAATGATTGCAATCGAATCTTTGTAAGCTTGAAAGTAAAATTTGTTTTTTCAAAACTCCGAATTACGGTTTCAAGAACTCTTTTTAAAGTTTAAGCGATGACGTAATCATGTAGAAAGCCCTAAATAGGTTAGGTCATTGCTAAACTTAACGACATACCAAGCCCATACTTATGATTATGAAATGCATTCTTACTGCAAACACGAGATAAACAAAATAGACACTTACTAATTCAAGGATTATAAACTCGAGTCGTGGATCGTCTGTGGTTTCACCAACTGTTTTTGTTTTCTTCTGATAATCTTTTAAACTTTTCTCAGTGTTTGTATAATTTAATTTGATTCCATATTCTATTTTGATCAGAGTAAAATTTACGAAACATGTTTTAAAAATATCTTTTAGAAAAAATAGTTTGCAAAATGACAGTTAATCATTATATGCTGACGTTTTCATTGAAATACAAACTTTTTGTCTTACGCTTAGCTAATCAGCAAGTTGTAGATTACCGTTAATTACTCGTTCAAATTTCACGCATGCGTACAAAAACCATGACCATTGAAGGTCTAATATTCATGACGTTTGGGCAACTTTGGAATCCGCTATGCCCGTAACAGCTCGGGGAAAATGAACACGCGCGTACCCAATTTTCTAGTGCTCAGGGGCCGGTTGTATTAAAGCCGGATAGCATTATCCATCGGATAGTGGATTTTTCAGTCGCTCTAAAATCGTCCGTTGTTGGCTGAAACTTTGATAAAACCTTAGTATTCCTAAATTGAGAATCCTCTTCAATGATTGTTGCTTCGAAAACAAAGATTTTGTTTCAAGGGTTTTGCTCAAGGGTTGAAAAAATTACTATCCGGTGGATATAGCGCTATCCGGCTTTGATACAACGGGCCCCAGGTTAACAATACAAATGCCCGGCACGGATAAAATGGCCACGGGTACCCACTTTAGCCGTGCCGTGTCAATAAGTTGAGAGTAGTGTAGTCTCTTATCCAAAAAATATAAATTTGGCGAAGGAAAGTAATCTGCTATGTTATAAAAGAAAATCATCGTCAAAGATCAGCCGTATAGCCGAGGCTTAAGTAATTGATTATGTTTTTCCCCGTCCCATGCGAGTTTTAAAAGATGCACCATGCAAATCTACGACGCGGACGTGACATGAAAATTGCTACTAGTGTTAGGAAACCATGCAGTATTATTGCACTCATGAAGGCGCGGGTTAACGGACCGAAAGCTTTGCAGTATTAAATACTTACGTGGTGTACTTACAAGCTAAATTACAGTAATAATTTATTTTAGATACATATTTGTTTTACTGACTTTGTTTATGTTTATCAAAAGGAGTCTATAATTTTCATCCCTTTTGGAAAACTGTGGAAATTAGAGCAGTATATTTTACGTCCGCGTCGTGGACTTGGTTAATTTTAAACTCTCTATTGTTAAAAAAATTCATAACTTCAAAGGTTCTTGATCAGCTTCAACAGCTATTCCCGCTCTTTTTTATGTCCTATTTGACTAATGGATATAGCCAAATACTTTAAATTTATCCCCCAAAACAGGCGCCTCATTAGCAGCTGAAGATCTTTTATCAAGTCATCATGTCCATGAAGAAGCGGAATGCTCCTTGAAGTGCCTTGAAGAAGAAACATGTGTAGCTTACAACTACAAACCTAAAACAGCAGCAGACGAAATCAACTGTCAAATTACTAATACTACTTCACAAAAAAATTTGGAAGCTTTTGGAAAGGGAGAGTGGACGTTTTTCCAAGATTTGGAAACATTGCCCGTAAGTACACGACACGTAACATCTTGGTTAAATATATCAGGCATTATATTAACTTTGACGGGCATTGCGGTGTAATTTGCGAGCTAAAATGATAAATTTGCCGGGCTGAAATATATTTTAGCCCGCTGGTCTAAGCCAATCAGAAGAATTACTAAAGTGTTTACCCATTGCATATTTTTTTATTCAAAAGCTGCCCTTTAAAGTTAATATATAATAGTAATACAGTCGATGTTCGTATGTCCAAGAACTTCTAGGGCATAAATGGGACTAAAATAATTAATAGTCACGCTAGCTACGCTTTTTCGTAGCTATAGCGTAAGTTTATTTTTTGAAATCAGACACGCGTGATCTCTTCATTGATAGGCCCAATTTCAGCAGCAAATTGCTGTTTTTTATGTTATTGGCATTATAACTAATTTTGGCAGTGAGTATTGTTAAAAGCAAGATAGATAGAAATTTTGTAAAGTTGTTGCTTTAAAGTAGTCTCCTTTCGTTGGATGAGGAAATCTTGTCACTTTATCTTCTTCCAATCCTGTAGTAGGCCTATTCTCTTTTTTACCATGATACAGCTTGCAAAGAATATCTCGCCTTTTTCTAATTCGTATATACAACAATACACTATATACATGCATAAATTTTATTCCAGAAATTCTTCGACCCATCTACTACCGAGTGGACCCTGATTGCTCGGTTTTCAAATGCTGATACTAAATACTGGATAAAAGACAGTCTCTTTTGGTATGACAAAATCACTCCAGAGGGGGATGTAACAAGTCCGTATGAAAATACGGATATGATTTCTAGTGCTTTTTGGGAGATGGAAGGATGTGAAATCAAGATTAGCAGGAGTGACGATTTCAGTCATACGGCGTTATTAAAGACCACTTCCGACTGTCTTCAAGGTTGGTCTAATAATATTTCGGATAATGCTATGGTTTCCAACCATATATGAATATTTTCTACCCAAAGCGATCCTAAAAATCTAGTCAGACTTCCCCCCTCTTTTTGTAATTATTAAAATCAGGTGTATTTGCATGACTTATTGTAGTAATAAAAATTACTACTGTGTGTAGAATGATAAAATAAGAAACTGTCAATGGATAGAAACATAATTTGAGCAGGTTACTACGTGCGCAAGCACTCTTTTTTAGCATGATCCATACACAGTGGCGTAGTTAACATCGCATGGTGATTGGAGAGGTGTGTGGCATATTCACATATTCATCTTAACAGATTGTAAACATAAATATATGAATAAATATGAGCAATAGACGAGGATATTTAATACTCGGTAGTTCCTTTTCAAAGGTTAAGCTGGTCTAAAAAATATACTAGTTCGTCGAAATGATATGAAACCACTTAATCATGCATAAATCTATTCATAATAGTTTTTTTCACTGAAACTGCAGCTATATTCAAATAGGATGTAATATAGGATGTAATAACATTTATAGTATGCGCGTGCTGATTATTCAAAAAGCGCTTTTCTATAACTGTATTTCTATACAGGACATGCACACGGGAGTTTTCCCGCCGAATTTGACTAGCGAAGCGATGTAATGAAAATTTGTTATTGATCGAATTATAATATTTGTACCAAATCGAGTTGTATCACAAAAGAAATAGAAAACATTTTCTCCTGTGTTACTATAGTTGTTATAGAAACACTTGTGGACTCTATCGTTATAGAAACACTCGATATAACAGGATATATATATATCTATATATATATATATATATATATAATGCAATTCTAATTAGATTTCGAGTATCTATCTATCTATCTACCTTCGACCAACGTTTTTGCAAATGGTTGTATATATATATATATATATATATATATATATATATATATATATATATATATATACACCCATTTGCAAAAACGTTGGCCGCAGATAGATAGATAGATAGATACTCGAAATCTAATTAGAATTGCATATGATTACATTTGCATGGGATTTCAATCATATTACACAACATATGCAATTCTAATTAGATTTCGGGTATCTATCTATCTATCTATCTGCGGACAACGTTTTGCAAACGGGTGTATATATTATATATATATATATATATATATTATATATATAATATATTATATATATATATATCAAACACAAAGTCTACTACGAATCAAAGTATATTTGAATATAAATATTAAAGCTTATATATTAAATTTTCGATTGTATTCCACAACCTTCATCAGAACTAAGGTCTTAGTTCATGGATTTCCCATAAAATTAACGTATGCAGTAAAATCACGTGACTGATATTTACGTATTTATATATATTTCAATATGACAACCTTTTTGATAACGACTATATATATATATATATAATATATTATATATATAATATATAATATATATATATATATATATATATTAATATATATATATATATAGATATCATGTTTATATAAAACATCAATTCTGTTTTCAAGGTGATACATTCAGATCTGAAATCACAGGTTATGGTGACTTTCGAAATTCACCGTGGGGGAGTTCGCGTTGTCTGAAAAGTTGTCCAGTGGCCTATGGCGGTCAGTACAAAAGTACGGCAGGTTTTCAGCATTATAACTGCAGTAGTGATATACAAAGCAGCAATTTCATCGGGTTTTGGTGTCATTGGGGAAGCAGTGGTGCAGTAATGATGATTGGTGGGGGAGGAACAGGCTGTTCTAAAGCAGATCATGGTATTGGAATAACAGAGCGAAAGAATGCAGGTTTTGGTGGTGTAAGAGCTAAGTATGACTTTGGTTCAAACGCTAAAGAAGGCGAGGAGACAACTTCAATTTATTCCCTCAACTTGTGGATATTG
Organism: Dendronephthya gigantea; assembly: GCF_004324835.1. NCBI lineage: Eukaryota > Metazoa > Cnidaria > Anthozoa > Malacalcyonacea > Nephtheidae > Dendronephthya > Dendronephthya gigantea. The sequence continues at coordinate 362,907 of NW_021163100.1, read as the reverse complement.
GGTAGAACAGGTACCACATGTGCTATACTAGATCCATTAACATGAAACTAAAAAAAACTAGAACTATTTTAACTTACAGGACCCCCCTGAAAAACACTTAGGTGATGGGGGTACGATGGATAAATATAATTATAGAAAAGCTAAATAACCACTCCTACCTTTAATTAAGTCAATAGACTCAATGCATAAAAATGTTCGATTTCCGGTAATTTGCGACAACCTGAACATTTCAGTTGACGAATAAAGATATAAATTATTCAAATTATCAAACAAAACAAAATATTTCCTGACTCAGTAGCTAGACTTATAAATAGCTTATGATTCTTACAAAAATGTTTCAAGAAATGACAATGTGTAGCTGACTCATCTGATAATACACTGGACAAAGCAATTATATAATATAATAAACTTCATGAGCTGTACATCAATCCTAAAGTCATATTATGATACGATGCTGATGAAAAATTATTGACGAATTTGGCTTGGTTCTGGGTCTGCGGAAGTTCATTAATAAGGTCTTCAATTTTTGTAGGTATAGTTGCTATACCCAGTGTACTATCAGATCAGTAGTTAAATTAGAATTTTTTGGCCGGTGAAGTTGTTTTCCAATTAAAGTAGTTTTTTTTATTTTGCCAGCCCAATGTTCTGATCCTAAGGCACTAGGAATGGAAAGTGGTGCAATAGCTAACGATGCTATCACAGCCTCCACCATTTATGGTAGCAATTACCAAGCGTATTTTGCAAGATTGAATCACAATGGCGGTTCGTGTTCATGGACGACTACAACCGCTGCAAAAACGAACTCGTGGCATCAGACCGATCTTGGTCAAAAGACAATTGTAACCGGAATAACAACCCAAGGAACTTGTTATAACCGTGAAGAATGGACGATGTCTTACTCGGTGTCGTACAGCATTGATGGAATTACTTGGATCTATTACAAAGAATTAGGAATTGAGAAGGTATAGTATAAAAGCTTGGTATTTCTTAAATGATTAGTTTCTAAACTGTTAAGAGACTTTTAAATGACATTTTTTTCAGACCGATAATATGCTAGGTCAAACTTAAGTAGGGTTCGTTTTTATTGTCTAATAATGATCCTATACAATTATGGTACATTCTCTACAGATAATGTTGTTTAGTAGCACGATAAAACACGTAGGAATATAAATTTTTTAATTGCCTATGATGCGAAATTCCACCTGAATTTTTGTATTAAAGAGGGGTTTAGGACTAAGGATCCACCATTCTTTCTTCTTGCCAATTTTATTTCAAATTGCTCGGAAACTGGAAAAAGACCTTCCTACACAGCATTGGTTACATGCAGCGCTGCTATCAAGCCCGCTAGCAAAAATTTATTTTGGGATCACTTACTTAGGAGGTTTGTGTAACCGCAGCTGTTTGATTCATTTTCCACATTGAGAACCATAAATAGTCGTAAAATAGACCTAAACTACGTTGTGCTTTCGCAAGGATTCGTTAAGGCGAGAGATCATAAGTGCTGAGTGCGAGCGAAATATCCCGGCTCAAAACCATATAAAGCACTATTACTTTTACCTCTTTTCTACCTTTTAAATTTTTTTTCCGAACGCAAAATCTAAGCTCCCAACGAAAGTGATCCCACAACAAATTTGTGCAGCCCGCTATGGCACCGCCGTTGCACAAAACATCACCCTGCATAACACATTTTAAAACGCAATATTTAGTCTGAACTAAATATTCTTTCAAGAAATAATTATATAAAAACAAATTCGAAAAAAGAATATCGCATATTGTCGGTCGCGAGGCAAAATTTAATGGCGTACAGTAATAGATCTTAATGACGTATCAAGCCGTGACGCCTGCAGAGAATTCTAGATCTGTTTTAAAAAAATTCAAACTTTTAAATTTCCCACCCGAGACTACTAAGACCAGAATCCTTATAGTATACACACAAGAAGCCAGCCTTAGTACATATATAGCTATTACATAATAATCATTGACTTATACATTCAGAAACTATTTTGATAAACACATTACGATGCTGAGTCATGCACTAGCTGACTATATCTTTATTTATAGGTTTTTCCAGCAAACATTGACAAAAGCTCAGCCGTCACGAACACATTTCTCTGCCCTATTCAAGTTCGGTACATACGTGTGTTGCCAAAGACATGGAAAGGTTGGCCTACGATGAGGCTCGAGTATTATGGTTGTCGTCTGTAGAATTTGGAATGAAATTGACACAAAGCGAGGATGCTTTAATTCATGTTAATTGAATTTAGTTTTGTAGCACCCCACTTGTTTGAATTTTAAAACTAGGCTTCAGTATATTTGAAGCATTTTACACGGCCACGAAAATTCCACTAGTTAGCTGTAGTTAAGGACCTTTAACTGTAGTTAAGGACAGAATTGCCAAAACACAGAGATGGCGGACAATGAAGCCTCTCTTGTTGGTATGATCCAGGCCTCTGGAGCGAAAATTTCAAAGGTAAAATGATAATTGCCGCAATATTACCTACTAAATTTCTGCTTGCATGGAGGCCTGGATCATACCTACAAGAAAGGCTTCAAAATTCCGACAAAGTGAGCGTTCCAGTCTTATTTGAGTTCACTGGACCAGTGTCGCTCGTATCATAGCAGCAGCTAAAAGAAAAATTATATAATAATATCGTTCAAAAATTACTCTACGAAATTGATGAACTTCATCGCGTTGGCTCAGCACGATTGGATCGGGAAAGAACAAAAGTTACTCATATATGCATAATAAATAGAAATTCATGGTTGGCGAGTACGTACGATTTCCATAATAAAAATATGGTACAAATGAGCCAATTGATAGTTAATTATTTTTATGGGGTTGAAATCGATCATTTTTTATGTTGTACTTGCCCGCCGGCTGTATGGGGAAGGGGAGTTTTCGATGTTTAATGACGAGTTCTTATTAATACCTGCTTATAGGCAAATATTTCTCATGCATACACCTGTCGGCGAATTTGCAAAGTAATCAAAAGAGGTACTCTTCCAATAATTAGGATTGATATTACGCGTAATGCTTGAAAAATTTGCACAATTTTGTTTACATTGGGAAATTATTTTTTTAATTTTACTGTAGCTGCTGCAATCGAACAATTTTATAAGGGTAACAATAATTTGTGAAAAAGTGCAGATAATTTCGAATCGATAACGTCTTGGGTGATTAAGCAGAGAACTAATGTCTATTCAGTAATATTCACCCAAGTTTGTTCTCTTAGCACAAAAGTTTACGTTGAATTTACACAAAATATTCATGATAGAACATAGTCTTAACGCCCGTCAATTTCCGGTGATTATTGATAGAAGCACACCTGCCGGAAAGAAACTTCAACTGGCTTTGATATTTGTATTTTGCCGTCATATTGTATTTTTTGTCTTCGCCGGAACACCTGTATGGAAACGGGCTAAGAATGGATTCTTTCAAAATATTTATAGAATTGTTAGTTTTATTCGCATCCATATCAAAGCAACGTCTAGCAGACGCATCACTTACCCAGAGGTATTTCAAGAAGGCACATGATAATGGCGAGTACTTTATACTTTGTTTTACATTAGTATACACGAATTGTCGGAATATTAGAACAAATTAGAGTTTACCTTTCAATCCCTGAACGATTCACCAATGTGATGCTCTTTTTCCAAACTGAAATACTGAATAAATTATAAATTACACAACGATATAATTATAAACGTGATCTTTAAACTAACTGGAAATATATATCAACGCTATGACCTTTGCAAATCTAGAATGCACGACAGAGACCATGAAAAATTTGCTAATTGATATTTGACAAAACTATCCAACGTCGACCTGTCCACGATGTACAATTTGGAAGACTCGGAAGATTTGGCACTGCTGCATTGTGCCACAATACCCAGAAGTTAGTTTGCAAGGCGCCTCTCACCGGTTTGGGAATAAAGCCGCGGCCACAAGGGAGATTTTCTCTTTCTAGCGTATGCTATTGTGTGAATTGTGTACACAATTCTATGAGCTTGGCGAAGGAAAGTAATCTACGCTGTTATCTTTACTTACTAGCATGCACCAGGAGAAGAAAATTGCCAAAAGAAAATTTTTTTTTCCCGTCCCATGCAAAAAGCGAGTTTAAGATGCACCAAATCTACGACGCGGAAGTGACATGAACATTGCTACTATACAATGTTAAGGGAGCCAGTATTAATTTGTTTTTGCATACGGCTCTGACTTTTTTTCGAAAAGAGTCTAACTCTAAATATTATATCTCAACTGTAAATCATGCAATCAGAAAGCTCGATTTGTACCATGTGATCAGTAAATTAATCATGGAGATCCATCGAATTTTTTCACATTATGCTATAAAAGTCGAATACCCCGCTGCAGCGGGGTATTCAAGTTTGCATGTACCACGCGTGGATGCCTCGCACACGACTCGAGGTTGTCAACAATTTCAAAATGGAGGCAAAAGAAGCCATTTCACCCAGCTTTTGCGCTGCCTACACGTTGTTTCGATATGATATATAATTTATAGACCTTCCGCTCGGGGAATTCGACGAAATATTACCCCCTCGGGAAGATATATCCCTCGGGCGAAGCCTTCGGGATATATCTTCCCTTTGGGGTAATATTTCGTCGAATTCCCCTCGTTCCAGGTCTATATAGAAATGATAAGTATAACTTTCATCCCTGTTGGAAAACTGTGAAAATTATAGAGCAGAATTGGGCCTTCTTCACGTCTGCCCCGTAGATTTGGTGCATCTTAAACTCACTATTGTAAGAAATTCATATTTTCAAAGGTTCTTGATGTACCTGGACTAATGAATATATAGCCAAATACTTTAAATTTATCTTAAAAACAGGCGCCTCATTAGCAGCTGAAGATCTTTTATCAAGTCATCATGTCCATGAAGAAGCGGAATGCTCCTTGAAGTGCCTTGAAGAAGAAACATGTGTAGCTTACAACTACAAACCTAAAACAGCAGCAGACGAAATCAACTGTCAAATTACTAATACTACTTCACAAAAAAATTTGGAAGCTTTTGGAAAGGGAGAGTGGACGTTTTTCCAAGATTTGGAAACATTGCCCGTAAGTACACGACACGTAACATCTTGGTTAAATATATCAGGCATTATATTAACTTTGACGGGCATTGCGGTGTAATTTGCGAGCTAAAATGATAAATTTGCCGGGCTGAAATATATTTTAGCCCGCTGGTCTAAGCCAATCAGAAGAATTACTAAAGTGTTTACCCATTGCATATTTTTTTATTCAAAAGCTGCCCTTTAAAGTTAATATATAATAGTAATACAGTCGATGTTCGTATGTCCAAGAACTTCTAGGGCATAAATGGGACTAAAATAATTAATAGTCACGCTAGCTACGCTTTTTCGTAGCTATAGCGTAAGTTATTTTTGAAATCAGACACGCGTGATCTCTTCATTGATAGGCCCAATTTCAGCAGCAAATTGCTGTTTTTTATGTTATTGGCATTATAACTAATTTTGGCAGTGAGTATTGTTAAAAGCAAGATAGATAGAAATTTTGTAAAGTTGTTGCTTTAAAGTAGTCTCCTTTCGTTGGATGAGGAAATCTTGTCACTTTATCTTCTTCCAATCCTGTAGTAGGCCTATTCTCTTTTTTACCATGATACAGCTTGCAAAGAATATCTCGCCTTTTTCTAATTCGTATATACAACAATACACTATATACATGCATAAATTTTATTCCAGAAATTCTTCGACCCATCTACTACCGAGTGGACCCTGATTGCTCGGTTTTCAAATGCTGATACTAAATACTGGATAAAAGACAGTCTCTTTTGGTATGACAAAATCACTCCAGAGGGGGATGTAACAAGTCCGTATGAAAATACGGATATGATTTCTACTGCTTTTTGGGAGATGGAAGGATGTGAAATCAAGATTAGCAGGAGTGACGATTTCAGTCATACGGCGTTATTAAAAACCACTTCCGATTGTCTTCAAGGTTGGTCTAATATAGTATTTCTGATCATATTATGGTTTCTGAAACGATATAATTTATGAATACTTTATACCCAAAGCTCCTCAAAATCTAGTTCAGTAAACTGCCCCTCCTAGTATAGATTTTGTAATTATTAAAATCAGGTGTATTTACATGACCGAATCTAGTAATAAAAATTACTACACTGTTGAGAATGATAAAATAAAAAGCTGTTATGGGGAGAAACATAATTACAGCCGCAGTTACTGCGTATATACGCATGAACTCTTATATAGCATGATCCGCAGTGGCCTAGTTAACATCGCATGGTGATTGGATCATTGGAGAGGAGTGTGGCATATTCACATAAATATATTTACATAAATATATGAATAAATCTACGCCACTGATAGGCCGAAACATTTCACCAAAATATATCATTATAATGAGATCATTATTGAAACGCTTGGAAACGAAGTTACAAAACCATGATGGCGGAAAGTCCGGAACGTGAAGAACCAAGTCCTGAAAGGTTATAAAAAGAGTATAAAGTGGAGGGAAATGTTCATTTGCACCAGTGAAACCTAGTCTAAACGGTCCTAAAAACGTGGTCATGAAATGCTTACAAACTCGTATCCAGGTCCTTTACCAAAAAGCAATATTTTTATCACTAAGTTAATTTTTCATTGCAAAATTTCCAGCTAGCTAGAATAATTATTTTCAGAGATGACATAGAGAATCACGAAACCTGAAGTCTAAAGTATGTAATATATGTGCCCTGGCTATTTGAAATTATTCGAAGAAATGAAACGAGGATATTTATACTCAGTAGTTCCTTTAATCCTTTTCTAAGGTTAAGCTGGTCTACAAAAATATACTTGTTCGTACAAATGATATGAAACCACTTAATCATGAATAAGTCCATTGATAATAGTTTAATTTATTCACTGGTACTGCAGCTATATTCGAAATATGATGTATATTGTTAAAACAGAACGATTAATATTTATTATAATATCACATATACATTATAGTATGCACGTGCTGATTGGTCAAAAACCTTATTTCAATAATTGTATAGAATACACGGGACTTTTCCACCCGAACTTGATAAGTGAAGCGATGTAATGAGAATTTGTAATTGATCAAATTATAATATTTGTACAAAATCGAGTTATATCATAAAAGAAATAGATAACATTTTTTCCTGTGTGTTCTATAGTAGTTATAGAAACACTTGTGGACTCTATCGTTATAAAAACACTCGAAATAACGCTATAGTTATAACCTGTGTTTCTATAACACTATAGCTGTAGACGCACCCTACGGGCTCATTTTCTAACTAATTATTTCTCGTACTCCCAAACTCCCACGCGTGTTTCTATAACTGTATATAAAAGCGGAAAATTTTTTCTATTAATTTTCTCAAATACTGCATGCATTGAATCAAAATTGATGTAATTGAAATTAATCAAGATCAATCTACTTATTTTCAGCACATAATTATGCCAAATATTATTTCGATTTAGCACGCAAAAATATCATGTTTATATAAAACACCAATTCTTTTTCCAAGGTGGTACATTCAGATCTAAAATCACAGGTTATGGTGACTTTCGAAATTCTTCATGGGGAAGTTCGCGTTGTCTGGAAAGTTGTCCAGTGACCTATGGCGGTCAGTACAAAAGTACAGCAGGTTTTCAGCATTATAACTGCAGTAGTGATATACAAAGCAGCAATTTCATCGGGTTTTGGTGTCATTGGGGAAGCAGTGGTGCAGTAATGATGATTGGTGGAGGAGGAACAGGCTGTTCTAAAGCAGATCATGGTATTGGAATAACAGAGCGAAAGAATGCAGGTTTTGGTGGTGGAAAAGCTAAGTATGACTTTGGTTCAAACGCTAAAGAAGGCGAGGAGACAACTTCAATTTATTCGCTGAACTTGTGGATATTGGGTAGAACAGGTACCACATGTGGAATACTAGATCCAATAACATGAAACTAAAAAAAACCTAGAACTGTTTTAACTTACAGGACAGGACCCCACTGAAAAACACTTAGGTGATGGGGGTATGATTGATAAATATAATTATAAAAAAGCTAAATAACCACTCCTACTTTCAATTAAGTCAATAGACTCAATGCATAAAAAATGTTCGATTTCCAGTAATTTGCGACAACATGAACATTTCAGTACGACGAATAAAGATATAAATTATTTAAATTATCTAAAAAAGCAAATTATTTCCTGACTCAGTACCTAGACTTATAATTAATAGCTTATAATTCTTAAAAATTATAATTCTTAAAAAATATTTCAAATTAATCAATAGCTAATATTTACATCAATCGGTAGAAATGACAATGTGTAGCTGACTCATCTGATAATACACTGGACGAAGCAATTATTTAATTTATAATAAACTTCACGAGCTGTACATGAATTCTATAAAGTCGTATGATGGTACGATGCTGATGAATTGATGAATTTGTCTTGGTTCTGGGTCCCCGAAAGCTCATTAATTAGGTCTTAAATTTTGTAGGTATATTTGCTATATCCAGTGTATACTGTCAGATCAGTAGTGAACTTAGAATTTTTTTGTCCCGTGAAGTTATGTTCCATGAAATCGAAGTGTTTTATTTTTATTTTGGCAGCCCAATGTTCTGATCCTAAGGCATTAGGAATGGAAAGTGGTACAATAGCTAACGATGCTATCACAGCCTCCACTATTTATGGTAGCAATTACCAAGCGCATTTTGCAAGATTGAATCACAATGGTGGTTCTTGTTCATGGACGACTACAGCCGCTACAAAAACGAACTCTTGGCATCAGACTGATCTTGGTCAAAAGACAATTGTAACCGGGATAACAACCCAAGGAACTTGTTATACCCAAGAAGAATGGACGAAGTCTTACTCGGTGTCGTACAGCATTGATGGAATTACTTGGATCTATTACAAAGAATTAGGAATTGAGAAGGTATTGATTTAAGAAGAGCTATAGCTGTTTAATTACTTCATGGAGATTGAGTATCAACATACTGAAAACATGCGCAGGGAAGTATATAAAAGCTTGGTCTTTCTTGAGTGGTTAGCTTCTATACTGTTAAGACACTTTTAAATGACATTTTTTTCAGACCGATAATATGCTAGGTCAAACTTAAGTAGGGTTCGTTTGATAATTGTTTAATAATGATCCTATACATGGTACATTCTGTACAGATAATGATCTTTAGTAAGATAAAACACGTAAGAATATTAATTCTTTAAGTTGCCTATGATGCAAAATTCTACCTGAACTTTATACTTAAGGGGGGTTTTGGAGTAAGGATTCACCATTCTTTCTTCTTGCCAACTTTAATTCAAATTGCTCCGTAACTGGAAAAAACTTCCTACACAGCATTGGTTACATGCAGCGCTGCTATCAAGCCGGCTTGCAAAAATTTATTTTGGGATCACTTACTTGGGAGATTTGTAACCGCGCCTGTTTGATTCATTTTCTACCTTGAGCACTATAAAATTAATAGACCTAAACTACGCTGTGCTTTCGCAAGGATTTGTTAGGCGAGAGATCGTAAGTGCTGACTGCGTTCGAAATATCCCGGTTCAAATCCACATAAAGCACTATTACTTTTACCTCTTTTTCTACCTTTTTAAATCTTTTTTTCGAAATTGAACGCAGTACCATTTGGTTAGTTTAGGGTTTATGTGTAGGGCAGGTTTGTTTTTTTAATTATTTGTTTCATAATTTAAGCACTGTATTTAAACTCCGAACGCAAAATTTACGCTCCCAACGAAAGTGATCCCACAACAAATTTGTGCAGCCCGCTATGGGACCGCCGTTGCACAAAACATCACCCTGCATAAGACATTTTAAAAACGCAATATTTAGTCTGAACTAAATATTCTTTCAAGAAATAATTATATAAAAACAAATTCAAAAAACAGGATATCGCATATTTTCGGTGGCGAGGCAAAATTTAATGGCGTACAGTAGTAGATCTTAATGACGTATCAGGCCGCGACGCCTGCAGGGAATTCAGGTTTAGTAGTCACATCGAAAAATTCAAACTTTTAAATTTCCCACCCGAGACTACTAAGACCAGAATCCTTATAGTACACACAAGAAGCCAGCCTTAGTACATATATAGGTATTACATAATAATCATTGACTTACATTCAGGAACTATTTTGATAAACACATTACGATGCTGAGTCATGCACTAACTATATCTTTATTTATAGGTTTTTCCAGCAAACATTGACAAAAGCTCAGCCGTCACGAACACATTTCTCTGCCCTATTCAAGTTCGGTACATACGTGTGTTGCCAAAGACATGGAAAGGTTGGCCTACGATGAGGCTCGAGTATTATGGTTGTCGTCTGTAGAATTTGGAATGAAATTGATACAAAATGAGGGTGCTTTAATTCATGTTAATTGAATTTAGTTTTGTAGCATCCAACTTGTTTGAATTTTTAAACTAGGCTTCAGTATATTTCAAGCATTTTACACGGCCGCGAAAATTCCACGAGGTAGCTTTAGTTAAGGACCTTCTCACCTTCAACTGTTGTTCAGGACAGAATTGGCCAATCAGAGTTGTGTATTTCTGATTTTCGTGGTCAGAAATGCAGGCCGGCAAGCGGCGAGGTGTGTGGGCTCATGCGGTCCAGCTTTTCAGTGCATCATACAGACCAGTGCAGTGAACTCAAATAAGACTGGAACGCACAATCTCTGGCTTTCCCTCATAAATGAGTGAAGCCAAGATGGCGAACAATGAGGCCTCTCTTGTTGGTATGATCCAGGCCTCTAGTGCGAAAATTTCAAAGGTAAAATCATAATTGCCGCATTATTACCTACGAAATATCCACGTGGAGGCCAGAAAGAAAGGCTTCAAACTGCCGACAAACTGAGCGTTCCAGTCTTATTTGAGTTCACTGGACCAGTGTCGCTTGTATCATAGCAACAGCTAAAGAAAACAATGGCGTTCAAAAATTACTCTACGAAATTGATGAACTTCATCACGTTGGCTCTGCACGATTGGATTCGGAAACAACAAAAGTTACTCATATGCATAATAAATAAAGATTATTTCATGGTTGGCGAGTACGTACGATTTCCATAATAAAAATCGTACAAACGAACCCACCATGAAGTAATTTGTTCACTGTACATAATGTTTGAAACTGTAATAGACTACGTATGTTTGATATGTAATTATTTTGATGGCGTTGAAATCGATCATTTCTTATGTTGTAGCTACTTGCGTGCCGGCTGTATGGGGAAGAGGAGTTTTTGACGATTTCTTATTAATACCTGCTTATAGGCAAATATTTCTCATGCATACACCTGTCGGCGAATTTGCAAAATAATCATCAGAGATGCTCGTCCTATAATAAAGATTAATATTACGGGTAATGCTTCAAAAATTTGCAACAAAATTTTGTTTACATTGGGAAATTATTTTTTTAATTTTACTGTAGTAGCTGCAATCGAAGAATTTTATCAGGTTAACAATAATTTGTGAAATAGTGCGGAACATATCGAATCGATAACGTCTTGGGTGATTAAGCAGAGAACTATAATGTCTATTCAGTAATATTCGCCAAAGTTTGTTCTCTTAGCACAAAAATTCATGCTGAATTTATCCAAAACATTCATGATAGAATCAACATAGTCTTATAGCGTCCGTCAGTTTCGAGTAATTATTGATGAAAGCACACCTGCCGGGAAGGAACTTCAACTGACTTTGATATTTGTATTTTGCCGTCATATTGTATGCTTTGTCTTCGCAGGAACACCTGTATGGAAACGGGCTAAGAATGGATTCTTTCAAAATATTTATAGAATTGTTAGTTTTATTCGCATCCATATCAAAGCAACGTCTAGCAGACGCATCACTTACCCAGAGGTATTTCAAGAAGGCACATGATAATGGCGAGTACTTTATACTTCGTTTTACATTAGTATATACACGAATTGTCCGGAATATTAGAACAAATTAAAGTTTATCTTTCAATCCCTGAACGATTCACCAATGTGACGCTCTTATTTCTGAACTGAAATACTGAATAAATTATATATATTATAAATTATACAACGATCGATAAACGTGATCTTTAAACTAATAGAAAGTATTAGTAATATATCAACGCTATGACCTTTGCAAATCTAGCATGCACGACAGAGACCATGAAGGGAGACATACCTTCTTCGACCTATTCTCAATGATATAAAGCTTTTGTCGTAGGTAGTTTTTGGCCTAATTTCACCAGAATCTCTTAAAGCCTGCTTTTATCTTATATTTGCCGTTATATCGTACCTCCATTCCGGCACAGAAAAGTAAAAACGTTATATTAATTTCATTACTGTTTTCTAATATTGATCATTCATTGATAAACATTATAGTTTTTTGTTTTTTTTCAACTTTTTCGGATATATAGGAATTTATAGAAAACGTGTATAACCATATTGAAAATATGAGTTAAAATATCAAAGTGCATATTTCTCATGAAACAAAAATATGTAACAATTCTTATGAAACTAAACATTTGACAGGAGGGAATTTGCGAAATTTCGGTCTTATCTAAGCAAACCTCAGAACTCTCCCATTCATCAAACTGTTTTGATGCTCCGACTGAAATACTTTACAACAACAAACGATATACGCAGCTGAAGCGAGATTAAAATGGGGCATTTTCATAAGATCCAAAATGAAAGGTAAAATTTAATTGCCAAAATTGGTTTCAATCAATTCCTGATCTAATCAAATTGATTGCAAATGAAATTGATTACTTGAGATATTACAATTTTTTAATAAGATTAAACATGACATATTCTGATCTTTCACATCTCCGGTCCATGGCCGAAGAATGTTATTGAAGTAAATAAATAAATATCGTGCACTTTTATACAAATATTGAGCGTAAAGCTCAAAATTTTCTTGATTGACTATTTTTAAATTCAACAATTCATGAATAAACATTTTGAAACAAAAAACAAGAGTTTCCAGCGAGCTGAAGATTTAGGACGGTCATGCACGTTACAACAATTAACTGCTAATTAAACTGATATAGCTAATTAAACTGATATAGCTAATCCTTCAAATTATTGATCGCAAACCTGCCCTATGCTATAAATTAGTACAACAGTAAATGTTAATGGTACGATCGAGTCTGAACGTCGCTTAAGGGAGGTGAATATCTTTTAAGCGGATTTGATGTTGTACTTATGAAGGCTTTGAATGCTGATGTTTTACATGAGACGGAAAAGTCTGTGATTGGTTGCGTTGTAAACAGCGGAAACTGAACTCTGATGGGACTTTAAATATACATTGATTTGTTCATCCTTTACACGAGCGTCCTCGTTCGTGACGTCATAGAGTCCCGATCATTGTAATATCAATCAATTTTCATAATTGTCAGGCATACATTGACTGATTGACTATTTCATTCATAATGGCCATCTCTCATGATGATCCCTTGATCGCACCAAGCTCGCAAAAATCCATGCCGAGATCAGTGCGCGCGTCTTGTTATTAATTTTATACTTTCACCGCATGTTCCAGCGAATACGGCAAGAAATTGCGGATTTCATTATATCTGAAGTTATTTTGGCATTTTTTGTTAAATAAGGTGAAAGATTGATGGAATAAGACATTTATTTGTCTTTTTATAGAACTTCACTGAGGTCAAAAAATAGACTAGAAAAACAATGATTTATTCATTGCGTCTCACGGGAGTCTGATTTTGTAGTGTTGTAACTGGTCTGGTATTCGGCGGCATTTATCGCGAAAACAGGCAAAAAATGCGTCGCGACATTTCTCTTCGGTTTCAACGGTATACCAATGCATGGTGTTTAACGCTGTTTCATGAACATTTGTTATCGTCTTGTCGAGTTCAGATAATCGCTCTTTCAGTAGGTTTTTTTGTTTGTTTATTAGCGATGTATGTAGGATTTACAAATGCTATTTGTCATTAATATTGAAAAAGGAAGGTCTTCCAACTCTTTGCGAACGTTTTCCTTGTGTCCAAAAAGTTGATATCACACTAAAACAAAGAAAACATTAATTTTGTATTGCTGAAAGGCCGCCATTTAATTTACATAGACGCACAGAATAAATTTGAATAAATCTAAATCCAATTTACCCAAAACTTGAAATGGATGTGACGTCGGCCGGGCAAGTTTTTAATTTCCTCGTTGATTTGTAGACCCTTTTGTGGTTGATGGGTCTATGACGTAGGTTAGCGGTAACGCAACTTCATCAGCTTTTAAGAAAAAAGACTTTTTATTCAAACTGCCAAACGATAATAAATAAGTGTCAGGCAGAGCAACATGCTTTTCGACGCTTGAAATTCCATAAAAAAGCCATATTTTTATCTTCACCGCTTGTTTTTAATGCGCTCTAGGCAGCTCGGTATGGATTTCTATCTGAGAAGGTTCAATTTTGCTCTGATTGACTCAGATCACCTGGTGAACCGCTTGTTTCAATCTATATTTTAATGTTAAATACGAATACTTTCTTTCACTTCTTTGATACAATAGATTGTGTACGGCGATTGCATCATACTATCGGTCCTTTGCTTATTTTTAAGAGCTTTTTTCTATCCAGGCGTCTCATTGGCCCCTGATGATCTTATTTCCAGTCATACAGTCCTTTCCAAACTTGATTGTTCTTTGAAATGTCTTCAAAAAGCAAAATGCGTTGGGTACAACTACAGATCAAAAACACACAAAAATGAAATTAATTGCCAAATCAGCAGTAAGGCTCAAGATAATGATGCGAAGCGGGATGAAAAAAAGGGAGTCTGGGTTTTTTACCAGAATGTTGCCGAAGTTCAATATGTAAGTAAAATAGGCTATGTAATCCTTTTTACCTTTACTGCTGTATGTCATAGAAAAGCAGGTTAATAGCTTCCGCAGTACAAAGTAACTGAACTCTGTTAAAATTCCTTATTGTTTTGACCAATGTGACCCGCAATGTCAATGGCAGATATATTACCAACTCTCTAGATGTATTTCAAAAAGTCATCATAGCATGTGTCAAGGTAATTTTCCTTGAAATTAGGCAACCAAAATGCAAACCGTTATTATTTTGTTTCGATCCCGGGGAACTTAAATTTAAAATTTTTTCAAGATTTTGAAATTTATGAATAAACAATTAATAGAGATTTTTTTAATATGATTTATTGAGTGACAGTTTTTGTATAAATACTTTAAACATACCGAAAAACACATAGCCTAGATATCTAGCTATATAATTATCATTTTGAAAAGAGAATAAATAACAAAATTATTGTTGTTGAAGAAAGGATTAGTAGCCATGCGCATAGTATTGCTTGAACGTAATAATTATTATAATGGAAGAGGAAATTTTAAAAAATTAAATGCTATCGAGTTTTGAAACGATTTATTACAATCTTTCATTTATGTTACATATAATTTTATATAATATATAAACCTGATGCAAGTTATATTTCCTTAGGATATATTCCCTTATCTTGCTGATTTTACGCTTTGTACGAAAACCACAAATAGTAAAGTTAGTTGGAAATATAACTCTTAACAATTCCCTAAATATAGGAAGAACAAAACAACAAGATCAGCCCAGACCAATCAGAGTGGACTCCCATTGCGCGCTTCTCGAGCAGTGACTCGAAACTTTGGATAACTAATGGTTCCTTCTGGTATGATAGAGTCACTCCGTATGGGAATGTTAATGATCCAGTGAACAATTTAACTATGATTTCGACCGCTTTCTGGGAGTTGAAAGGACAAGAAATCAAAATTACAAGAAGTGATGATTCCAGTCATACGGCATTGTTACAGACCACTTCAAATTGCCTTCAAGGTAAAAGTAAAACTATATACCTTATGGTATATATCGTTAAGATTTGTATTCAAGTAATTAAGAGAAGGTAAATATAACCTGGAATTGTTGCTGCTCAAGAAAATTTACTGAAATTCTACATAAAATTTGTTCAAACGAGTTAAACTCGAGCTCCGAGTTTTTGACAGTGAATCTTAATACCATAACACCATTTTACTTTAAATATACCCATACATGCAACATTACAACGAAAACAATTAATTGAATTTTTACTGATACAAATAAACATTCGGTGCAATGACTGTAATCTCTCTTCCCAAGGTTTTAAGGGCGTTAGAAGTGACGTACGCTGTCATTAGCAAAGGGAAAGTCGATTAATAGAAAATCCTTTCTTTAAAAGTTTCAATGTACTTCTTTGCTAAATCTTTTGAATATCATATAACTATGCGTAATGTCTCATTACTTGCATGCACTTAAAACTCGTATTGGCCAAATTTTACTTCAGCCAACACTTGCATGCATGTCCAATATACGAAGCGTTTATTTAAAACTATTTAGGTATGACTTTCCGATCCAAAATAACAAGTTATGGAGATTTTCGCAACGTTAAAGCTTGGGCGGTTGACGAATGCCTGGGGAGATGTCCTGTTATTTACGGAGGTCAGTACAGAACAACGGCCGGATTTAAAGAGCACAGCTGCAGTAGTGATATACAGAACAGCAGCTACATTGGATTTTGGTGTGATTGGAGTTCAGGTGATGGTGCTATAATGATGATTGGTGGAGGAGGAAGTGGTTGTAATAGAGCAGATCATGGTATTGGAATAACTGAGAAAAATGATGCAAATTTTGGTGCGTCAGATGGTTATAATTTCGGAGATGACGCCAATGGTTTCCAACCTACAACATATGCACTGAACCTGTGGGTTCGATAAAACAACATTCCTTGTACTTTTCGCAGTAATTTAGGGAGATATTGGTAGATTAGAAGTCGTATATTCATCATTTTTTCGCTTATTTTCCCTTATACTTTTGGTTACTTGTTAATTGCAGTCAAGGGAATGCCGCCAAGGAACTCTCACATGCGTTTGAAAAGATAATCACGCAAAAATGTTTGTTTGATCGATAGTGGAACTAAAGCTCACGTGCCATATTGTGTTGGAAATGTGATATTACAGTTACTTTGTATAATGATTTGGCGCCGACTTCGTATTTTGCTTTCAGAATGGGTATAGTTCGATGAAAAACGTTCTTCGGAAGTAGCTCAGTGAAGAGACATTGGCTTTGCGCGAAGCTTTGTGAGAAGATTAATGCATGTATTGCGGCGAAGTTTAATGCATGTATGCTGCACATGCAAGACAATGCAAAATTAATAAGCTATAGCAGGCATAAACTCAGTGATTCTATCGAGGTTATAATTTTTTCCCATGTATTTGCCATACCTTAAGAGGTATTGTGATTTTGCTAATCCTTGCAAATTTTATTGTTTTCCTATTTAGGTCCATGCATTTATAATAGGGAGCTTTAACATGCAGTGACTACGAGTAGGAGATTCGTCATTCTCGCGCGTTGTTTGCTTACACCATCAGCCAAACTCGTAGTCGCCGAACTTTTAAGTACGAATTTTTTTTATAAATCTCGTACTCGAAAGCCTAACGACTACGACTTTTGGCTGATGGCGTAATCAAACTACGCGTGAGAATGTGATGAATCTCGTACTCGTATATATAGTCGCTGCTAAAGCTCTCTAATATCGTCCTGGGGCCGATTGTATAAAACTCTGAACTACATTTTAAGTGCAGTTAAATCGTAGTTAACTAGAAAATACATTATTTTGATTGGCTAATTCTGCCAGTAACTACATGTAGTAAAAGTTAAGTACGTTTTTATACAACTGGCCCCTGAAATATATATTATGCATAATTTGGTAACAAACGTTTAACTACTGTATAATTTAAAGGGCAATTTATGTTTAATATATTATTGATTGAACTCGTTTTGAATTTTTAATATACATAAAAGCTTGAAGACATGATTTAGAATTAAATTGACAAAATTTCTCATGTTTTGAGTTTCTTTAAACATGAACTCTGTGTTTTATTCATTAGAAATATAGTGAACTGAAACGGGTAATACTGAAGTATTCTGACATGACAGGATATTATAGAAATAATAGTATTAGTATATAGCGAATAGTAGCAACTCAATATGTTGTCTGCATGGCGTTTGTTCACATTACCAACTTTAACCCATGTTTAATTACTTCATGGAGCCCTCAAGTATCGACTATATACTTTAAAAATAAATATATTTCGTCTCTACGATAGTCATTAATACATATCAACGTTCAACGCCAACATTATTTTGTTAAATAAAACGTAAAAAATTAATTGTATTTCTATATGCGAAATGCTAAAACCTAGCTGCTGATGAATATATAGCCTGGAAATCCCTTTTGCACTGCAATAAAACCGCCTCTTGCGAGTTGCGACCATGTATTTTCTGTTAATTTTTAACATGTGCTGTTTAACGAATTAAGGGAATCATGTCCATGTATGGAAATTTATAGAGTCAGACAGTGTTTATACGTTAATTTCTTTCCACGGAATTCTCGCAAAATTATGTTTATTTAAACATATATTATATAGTGTTAAAGTCGTCAATGCCATTTAATTGCTTCTGCAAGCACACCTGCCAGGAGCTTTGCGGCCTTGCCTGAACCGGATTATCATTTCGCATTCATATTTCATTCTTTCTCTCCGCAAGAACACATCAAACAATACGGAACGATGAAGTATGTCAAAATGAAACCAAACATGTTATTTTTCCTCGCAATTATACCTCAGCAATATCTGTCAGAGGCATCTATTACCGAAACGAATTTTAAGAAAATACACAATGATGGTAAGTTCAAAATGTATACACGATATATACAAGATATATATAATTTTCATGTACAGATGCAAAATATTAGTTAAACTGTTGGTCTGGGAAACCAATCAACTCTGCACTGATTGTATTAGAAACTTTTTCTATATACACAAAATTAGAAGTAATAATTCCATTTTAATTGTACTATTATTATGTGATAAACGCGATCTATATAAATTATTATAGTAAAAGATGAATGTATATATAGCTATATAAATACAGCAATAGATAGCTAAGCCTCTTGTGAATCCAGCATTAATGTACAGGGGCCAGTAGCACTCTTACATCTTCCATTTCTCTTGAATATCATTCAACTTAAACACGCTGCACACAATAGTTTTTTATATATGTAGCTATAGTTGTAAACATTGTCGTTAGTATTAAAGTATAAAAACGTTTTAGTTTGCTTGTTGAATAAAACAGTAGATTTTGAGCTTAACCACCGGTTAAGCCAAACAGGCTTGATACCGCAACCGGCTATTGAATGAGAAAACGACACTTCTTTGCTTTAATATCTCGTCCCGTTTGATTGTTTGTGTCTTACCGTTCCAAGAAGGAATATTCGATTTGAAACGAACTGAAACGTGGCTCATCGTGGGAAAGTTTTATTGAATGAGTAGCTATATATCCAAATCTCTAGGCCTGTTGATATCTCAAGGCGATTTTGCTTCATGAATTCGATTTTAAAAATCAGAGGATTCACAATGCCCCTATATTTGCCATAAATATTAATCGCAACTAAAATTGCAGCCATAAGTCTGTAAACGGGCTTTCAAATTATAGACTATTTTTCTTAGCATAAAGAATATATATACACGCGCGAGACTCCATTTTTTTCATCATCCTAAAAAAAGTTTATCTTAGTTTAAATTCAATATCATTTGAAGTCATTGTACATGCTGTGAAAATAAATGAAAAGCAATTAAATTTTAATTTCCGAATCCCACTTAAGTCATCAATTCTCATTTAAGTCACTTTTTTTATAAGACGTCCTTTTTTTTAAGACGTCGAGTGTTTCATTCTAATTTTACTTTAACATTAATATGCCGCTTCAATATAATACATCATTTGTCGTTATGCACTATTAATGAGTTGTGAAGAAAAACAGTTGCGCATGCTGATATTAATTCACTTTTAAAATTTATACGGATTCAGTCTTACACCTTGACAATTAAAAAGTATTCATTGACAACAGTTGCAAGCTGAAATTATAACCAAATATTAATTGTTATCAATTGACTGATTCTGTCATTCGTAATGCCATAGATAGACCGCTTATTGCGGCAAATATTGATATATTCATATTATATAGTAACAAAAGCGTACAAAAAAAGGGGGAACACATGCAGGGAAACTTAATTGGGGGGGCGTGTGTATATTCCATAGAAACAATAGACATAGAATGCGTACTGATACCTCTTCCCTTATAAAAATTTGTCTCCAAAGATGGCGGATTTATAAGGGCATTTTTCCTCGTTTCATACTCCTGCGAGGAGTTTTTTGTGCGCGGTCGCGACGAGCGAGATATGAATGTGAGTGAGTTTGAGAGAAAAGCTTGTTTTTGTTTTTGTTTTTTTCACGCACTGGAGCACTAACTATATAGTTTTGGTTTTGATAACATTGTGTGATGAATGTACTGATGGAGGCTGATCAGCTGTTCCTAGCTTTCGATCAATCTTGTTTCAAGCGTACATAAGTCATAATACGGAAAAAATGGAATCCTGCTTCGCTGTCGACATTATAACGCAGTATTTACTGTGTGAAAAATAAAAAATCACCTACACAAAGACAAGGCATAACTTTTAGAGTGTGGAGTACATAAATAACATTTGATCTCCTCTGGTACTGAGGTACGCTAAATGATGTTTTTTATTGTATTCAACTCGTTTTATGTGTTCTTATTTATTCACAAAATGCTCGAGAAGCGAAATAAAATATTATAGTCATAGTCATTTCTCTTCCCACGGCTTCAACTATTTATGCAGAAATCGCTCGTTTTAAAGTGGAAACCTGTTAAAAAAAAAAGAGTGATATGTTTTTCGTAGCTAGGCAAAAAGGTTTTTAACCATTTATCGTTGCATCAAAGCAAGGTCATGGGACAAATAATCAAGCTCAAGCCAAATAGCAATTTATGTAAACAAACGGTTGCATGTAAAAAACGCGAAAATCCTCAAAAAACAAAGCACAGTTGAAAAATTCGCTAGACAATAGTAATTGACAACCTATTACAATAAGCATTATTCTCTACTAACTATGTTTCCTACACAACAATGCATATGAATACAGTATATATGGCGATAAACCGGTGGTTTGTCAGTTGTGTGCTCAACGGTGAAAATCGACTCTTTCTCGATTATCGATCATCGCTTGTCGCTTTTTCTGTTTTTCTGGGGTTTTTTTTCTGTTCTGCAACTTAATGCCGAACTGGGTTTGGCATTTTTGCCTCTGTGTGCTAATAATTGTCTGTAAAATATGCGCTTATACCTAAAATTTAAGTTTTGAGTTTAAAGTTTTTTTGAAAGATTTTTCACTCCTGGCGAGATTCAAAATGGCGCATTTATAGGGCACAGCATGAAAAAAATATGGGACACGTATTCGTGATATGTACGCATTCTATATCTATTATTTCTATGGTATATTCATATATATTCGTCCTATGCCCGGCTGATTTCTTTTGTACGCTATTGTTCCTACGGTATATAAACATGAATGTATGAATATACACCCCTCCATTAAGCGGTTTAGCTGCGGCCCTGCGGACATAAGAGGAATATAAGGATATAAATTATCTAAACTCCCAATTACTAGAAATACATGCATGCAGCAACCCCTCGCCTCGGTTAAGCGAAATTAGTTAAGCATAGGGATGGTGACATGATAGTTGGAAAATTTTGTGTGGGTTGGGGTGTTTGGAGGGTACTTGGTATTGTTGGTATGTGAGAAGAGAAGTATGGAAATATATTTCTGGAAGCGGAAGCACTGTAGTCATAGCAACTCGCAACCAATATCGCAACGGCCGAATATTTTCAAAGAATACAGTTTACCCTCATATTTTTGTGGAAAAAAGGCAAAAATACGACAAGATTCTAACCATTTTCTGGAAGTTAAGTTACTCATATATAGTCACTGTTATGGTAAATAATTTAAATTATTAATTACGATTAAATATAACATCAGACGTCTCATACGACTTCCGAAGTTTTATAAATGAAATTATAATGTCGTCTATCACATAACACATTCAGATTTGTAGTGAAATACGTTTGAGAATTGAGAATACTAAAGTTGTGTTTACCACAAAAGAATGACTTTTTATACCTGTGCCGGGTATTATTTTCAAGTGTAAAATCTTCCGACTTCATTATACACGGTGAATTCGGTCGAAAATTTAGTCTTGTTTTTTTTTTGTTAAACCGTAAAAACTAAAAAGTCGTGACCACATTTGAGTTTCCCTCTAATGTAATTAAAAAATATATATACTTCATATTTATGAAAGTATAAATAATATGAAAATATATTTATAAGTTTCTTCAAAATTTTGCGAAATGACAGTTATGCAGGTTTAAAAATACAAATATTTGTCTCGACCAATCAAGAGCTTAGTAGTTTACACTGGCGCATGCGCATAACGTAGAAGACCGTCCATGGCGTGAGGTTCATTGCATAATGGCGGACAACTTTGATTTCGCCTTTGCACATCGTGGGTGTAAATATCCGAGCGGAATTAGTTATCTCGCACGGTGCTCCGCACCGGCTCGGGGATGATATCGACTTTTTCAAAACTATATGTATTAGTTTACTTTATACTAGAAATACATGCGTCTTAAACGAAGCAAAATATTTCCTGAGCCAGCTGCCAGCCAGACCTTACCCTTCAGATTACTTTGCTTTATTAAAACATAAACTAAATGTCGGCGGTGTCTCAGAAGAAGGAGAGCTTCGAGACAAATCTCAATTAAACGTGCAAAATGCCAATCTTAATAAGTGATATATTTGTAGAACAAGATTTATTTGAATTTCCAAGGGGACTGCTTCAGAATTGCAATCAATGAACCGCGTAGACGGGTGGGCTTGGGGGTTGCTTTAGCCCGCCATAAAACTTTTCCTATAGATGTTTTCACTTCCGCGTTGAGATAAATAGGGCTAAGCAACATTTTAATTAAAGCTTATACATGAAGTTCACAGAGGTGACAGAGCACACAACCACATGAAGGCTCGGAAAAACTTCATTATAATTATTAATTTTATTCATCACCGAGCCAGTGCGGAGAGCAGTGCGAGGGTACAAATACCTTTAAGATTGTGTTTGTTTCAGAATCGGCTACATCAGCTATCGGGTTATTTACGTCATTTCATTAACTTATTTACGTTGTGCATGTGTTTAGTTGGAAGTGATTATGAGAGTCAATTTTCTTGATTGCTTTATGACGATGGTCTCAGAATTTTTAGAAGTTTTAGCATGAAAGATTTACTTATAGAAAATTAAAATTTTACTGGGGATTCTATTTAGGACTTTGATTTTCCCCTCAACACTCTCTAACTCTCTGCGCACCATTCAGCAAAACTGGGCATATGAGTAGGCTTGCTTCTTCTTCGAGAACACCAGTTGCGTTTCCTGAAACGCTCCCGGTTTGATATAAAAATTATTTTTATTAGTTGATCGTTTATTTGGCGATTATTTTTCAATCAGGCGACTCATTGTCAGCTGACGTGATGATATCCAGTCACATCGTTAATTCCGTAATTGGCTGCTCATTGAAATGTCTTCAACAAACAAAGTGCGTGGGATACAATTACAGGCAAATAACAGAAAAAACTGAAACTAATTGTCAACTGAGCAACCAAACTGAAGAAACTGGCGTTAAAAAAGTGGGGAATAGAGATGGCAATTGGATGTTCTTCCAAGATATAGAAGATCGTTATGTGAGTATTACACCCTTGTGTACATAAAATTATGTAAAAAAAACTATCCAACTTTTCCCAATTTGTGAGCTGCTTTAAAATTTGCTTGTTTTCAAAGCCACAAATTCAACCAAATATTAGATAATTTCTAAAGACGAATGGAATAAATTGAAGTTGCACCTTTTATAGCACGCTGTATACATTTTATAATAATAGATAAACAGTTTTTTCTAATACTGATTAACGCAATTCAATGTGATCAAATTGAAGCTTTAAGTTGCCTATATTAGTCCACTATATCAAATGAATATTGTTTTAACCTCTAAATTGACCTTATCCAACTTTTCAGTTTGAGTCTTGTTTATTTTAAGAATAACCTGGACGAGAAGAAATGGACTCTCATTGCGCGCTTCTCGAGCAGTGACTCTAAATTTTGGATTAAGGATGGTTCCTTCTGGTATGATAGAGTCACGCCGTATGGAAATGTTAATGATCCAGTGAACAACTTAACTATGATTTCGACCGCTTTCTGGGAGTTGAAAGGACATGAAATGAAAATTACAAGAAGCGATGATTCCAGTCATACGGCGTTATTACAGACCACTTCAAATTGTCTTCAAGGTAAAAGTAAAACTATACACGCGTATGGTATGGTTACGATTTGTATTAAGTAAGCGAAGGTAAATAGCCTTGTTGATGCTTAAGAAAATTTTCTGAAATTCATAAAATATGTTCAAAGTGGTTGAACTAGAGCTTTTACCATTTTACTTTAAATATACCCACACGACATTACAACGAAAACAATTAATTGAATTTTTACTGATACAATTAAACATTCGGCGCAATGACTGTAATCTCTCTTCCCCAAGGTTCTAAGGGCGTTAGAAGTGACGTACACTTTCATGATTAGAGCGAAAGTCAATGAATAGAAATTAACTTCTTTGCTAAATCTTTTGAATATCATATAATTATCCGTAATGTCCCATTACTTGCATGCACTGAAAACTCGCATTGGCCAAATTCTACCTTGCATGCATGTCCAATGTACGAAGCGTTTATTTAAAACTATTTAGGTATGACATTCCGATCCAAAATAACAAGTTATGGAGATTTTCGTAACGTTAAAGCTTGGGCGGCCGACAAATGCCTGGGGAGATGTTCGGTTATTTACGGAGGTCAGTACAGAACAACAGCCGGTTTTAAAGAGCACAGCTGCAGTAGCGATATACAGAGCAGCAGCTACATTGGATTTTGGTGTGATTGGAAATCAGGTGATGGTGCTGTAATGATGATTGGTGGAGGAGGAAGTGGTTGTAATAGAGCAGATCATGGTATTGGAATAACTGAGAAAAATTATGCAAGTTTTGGCGCGTCAGAGGGTTATAATTTCGGAGATGACGCCAATGGTTTCCAACCTACAACATATGCACTGAACCTGTGGGTTCGATGAAACAACATTCCTTGTACTTTTCACAATTAGGGAGATGTGGGTAGATTAGAAGTCGTATATTCATAATTTTTTCGCTTATTCTTCGAAACTTTTCGCTTATTTTCCCTTATACTTTTGCTTACTTGTTAATTGTGACCGGTCAAGGCAATGCCACCAAGGAACTCTCACATGCGTTTGAAAAGAAAATAACGCAAAAAAGTTTTTTCGATCGATAGTGGAACTAAAGCTCATGTGCCATATTGTGTTGAAAGTATAATGTTATAGTTACTTTGCATAATGATTTGGCGCCGACTTCGTATTTTGCTTTTAGAATGGTGCATGCATAGTAATAAACAAAAACGAAATTCGGGCATAGCTCGATGAAAAACGTTCTTCGCGAGTAGCTCAGTAAAGCGACATTGGCTTTGCGCGAAGCTTTGTGAGAAGATTAATGCATGTATTGCGGCGAAGTTTAATGCATGTATGCTGCACATGCAAGAGAATGCAAAATTAATAAGCTATAGTAGGCATAAAGTCAGTGATTCTATCAAGGTTATAATTTTTCCCATGTATTTGCCATACCGTAAGAGGTATTGTGATTTAGCTAATCCTTGCAAATTTATTGTTTTCCTATTTAGGTCCATGCATTTATAATCGTTTTGAATTTTTAATATACATAAAAGCTTGAAGACATATGCATGATTTAAAAATAAATTGCCTAAATTTCTCATGTTTTGAGTTCTTTAAACATGAACTCTGTATTCACTCAGAAATATAGTGAACTGAAATAGTAATAAGTATTCTGACATGATTTTGTTAAATAAAAGGTATAAAAAATTAATTGTATTTCTATATGCGAAATGCTAAAACCAAGCTGCTGATAAATATATAGCCTGGCAATCCCTTTTGCACTACAATAAAACCACCTCTTGCGACCATGTATTTTCTCTTAATTTTTAACATGTACTGTTTAACGAATTAAGGGATTCATGTCCATGTATGGAAATTTATAGAGCCAGACAGTGTTTATACGTCAATTTCTTTCCACAGAATTCTCGCAAAATTATGTTTATTTAAACATATATTATAGTGTTAAAGTCGTCAATGCCATTTAATTGCTTTTGCAAGCACACCTGCCAGGAGCTTTGCGGCCTTGCCTGAACCGGATTATCATTTCGCATTCATATTTCATTCTTTCTCTTCGCAAGAACACATCAAACAATACGGAACGATGAAGTATGTCAAAATGAAACTGAATATGTTATTTTTCCTTGCATTTATACCTCAGCAATATCTGTCAGAGGCATCTATTACCGAAACGAATTTTAAGAAAATACACAATGATGGTAAGTACAAAATGAATACACGATATATACAAAATATATATAATTTTCATGCACAGATGCAAAATATTAGTTAAAATGTTGGTCTGGGAAACCAATCAACTCTGCACTGATTGCATTAGAAACTTTTTCTACATGCACCAAATTAGAAGTAATAATTCCATTTTAATTGTATATTATTCTGTGATAAACGCGATCTCCATATGATAGTAAAAGATGAATGTATATATAGCTATATAAATACAGCAATAGATAGCTACCTACGCCTGTTGGGAATCCAGCCTTGTACATGCAGGGGCCAGTAACATTCTTACATTGTACATCTCTCTTGAATCATTCAACTTGAAAATGCTGCACTGAATTTTTTTATGTATTGTTGTAAACATTGTCGTTGTATTAAAGTATAAAAACGTTTTAGTTTGCTTGTTGAATAAAACAGTAGATTTTGAGCTTAACCACCGTTTAAGCCAAACAAGCTTGATACCGCAACCGGCTCCTGAATGACAAAACGACACTTCTGTCCCTATTTCCCATCAATATTAATCGCAACTAAAATTGCAGCCATAACTCCAACTGCAAACGGGCTTTCACATAATTATAGACTATTTTTCTTAGAATAAAGAACATATATACAGGCGCGGGGCTCCAATATTTTACATCATCCTAAAAAAATTGCGAAGTTTAAATTCAATATCATTTGAAGTCATTGTACATGCTGTGAAAATTAATGAAAAGCAATTAAATTTTACTTTCCGTATCCCACTTAAGTCATGAATACTCATTAAATTTTACTTTTCTAAAATCCTGCTTTATAAGACGTCGAGTGTTTCATTCTAATTTTACTTTAACATTAATATGCCGCTTCAACATAATACATCGTTTGTCGTTTATGCACTATTAATGAGTTGAGAAGAAAAACAGTTGCGCACGCTGGTATTAATTCATTTTTAAAACGTGTACGGATTCAGTCTTACACCTTGACAAAAAGTTTTCATTGACAACAGTTCTGTCATTCGCAATGCCATAGATAGACCACTTTTGAGGTGAATATTCATATATTTATATCATAGTAACAATAGCGTACAAAATTAACCAGTCGAACACATGCAGGGCCGTAGCTAGAAACTCAATTGGGGGGCGGGTGTACATTTATATATTCGTCCTATGCCCGGCTGATTTTTTTTGTACGCTATTGTTCCTACGGTATATAAACATGAATATATGATTAAGCGGTTTACCTGCGGCCCTGCGGACATAAGATGAATAATTATAAGGATATATCTAAACTCCCAATTATGATATCGACTTTTTAAAAACTATATATTAGTTTACTAAATACTAGAAATACATGCGTGCAGCATCCCCTCGCTATCTTAAACGAAGCGAAATATTTCCTGAGCCAGCCAGACCTTACACTTTAGATTACTCTGCTTTATTAAAACATAAACTAAATGTCGGCGGTGTTTCAGAAGAAGGAGAGCTTCGAAACAAATGTCAATTAAACGTGCAAAATGCCAATCTTAATAAGTGATATATTAATTTAAAAAACAAGATTTATTTGAATTTTCATGTTCTCCCACATGTTATCGCAAGGGCACTGCTTCAGAATTGCAATCAATGGACCGCGGAGACGGGTGGGCTTGCTTTAACCCCCCATATAACTTTTTCAATAGGTATTTTCAATTCCGCGTTGAGATAAATAGGGCTGAGGAACATTTTAATTGAAGCTTACATGCAAGATGCGAAAAACGAGATTATAATTATCCCCGAGCCGGTTCGGAGCGCCGTGAGGGTACTAATTCCGCCCGGAGATTAGGAAGTTTTGATGAAACAGATATCACTTTAACGCCAATATAGAGTCAGCTGCAATCATTACAAAAATTCAATAATCGAAAAACAACATTCGACATATAAGGGGGTAAGGTCTGGCTAGCTTGGGAAATATTTTGCTTCGTATAAAATAGCGAGGGGATGCTGCATGCATGCATGTTTCTCTAGTAATTTTATATACAGTGAGCAATATTGACACAGTGGGGTTAAAGCTGCCTGTAATTTAATTTTTTTCTTGCGGGAACTTTTAATGCAAAGTTGGCGATTTTCAGTTTCTGCCTCACCCCCACTTTTAATTGCTTTATGACAATGCTCTCCGATTTTTATATTAAAGTTTCCCTTAAATGCATCTTTGTTTAGCGTGAAAGAGTTAATGATAGAAAATTAAAATTTTACTAGGGGTTCTCTACTTGGCCCCTCAACACTCTCCAACCCTACGCACCCCCTTCAGCAAAGCTATACATATTAATAGCCTTCCTTCCTTACGGCACGCTTCCGGTTTGATATAAAAATTATTTTTGTATTAGTTGTTTATAGTTGATGGTTTATTTGGCGATTATTTTTGCGCACATAGTTTGTTTGCACGTAATTAAACTTTCTCAGGTGATGGCCAGAGCTCGCGGGCCGAAAGCTTAAAAATTTAATAAATTACATTGTGTAAACCACAAGCAATTAACAACTAGATTATTTTTCAATCAGGCGACTCATTGTCAGCTGATGTTATGATATCCAGTCACATCGTTAATTCCGTAGTTGATTGCTCATTGAAATGTCTTCAACAAACAAAATGCGTGGGATACAATTACAGGCAATTAATAAAAAAGAATGAAATTAATTGTCAACTGAGCAACAAAACTGGAGAGACTGACGTTAAAAAAGCGGGAAATAGAGACTGCAATTGGATGTTCTTCCAAGATATAGAAGATCGTCATGTGAGTATTATACCCTTGTGTACATGAAATTATGTATAAAAAAACTATATGTCATGGTATACCTGTGGACTACCATGTATGGATATTAATTTGCATGCCCATAGTTATAAAGAACCGCCATGTTTGAATGTAGTTAGTTAATCTTTATACTTGATCTTTATCAGTTCTCTTTATTTTTTTTTTCTACTCAATTATATATTTATAAAACAAGAATATAAAACTATACAACTTTCCCCAAGCAATTTGTGAGCTGCTTTAAAATTTGCTTGTTTTTAAAGCCACAAATTAAACCAAATATTAGACAATTTCTAAAGACGAATGAAATAAATTGAAGTTGCACCTTTTATAGCACCCTGTACACCTTTTATAATAATAGATAAACAGTTTTTTCTAATACTGATTAACGCAACTCAATGTGATCAAATTGAAGCTTTAAGTTACCTATATTAGTTCACTATATCAAATGAATATTGTTTTAATCTCTACAATGACCTTATCCAACTTTTCAGTTTGAGTCTTGTTTATTTTAAGAATAACCTGGACCAGAAGAAATGGACTCTCATTGCGCGCTTCTCGAGCAGTGACTCTAAACTTTGGATTAAGGATGGTTCCTTCTGGTATGATAGAGTCACTCCGTATGGAAATGTTAATGATCCAATGCACAATTTAACTATGATTTCGACCGCTTTCTGGGAGTTGAAAGGACATGAAATGAAAATTACAAGAAGTGATGATTCAAGTCATGCGGCGTTATTACAGACCACTTCAAATTGCCTCGAAGGTAATTTTATATACATAGACATATTAGTAAGCTTAAGCAAGAGACGTTTTTGACACGTACGGTGACGGGAAGTAAAGTTTTTGTTTTTCACTAATCACAATCCTTGACCCACTCTTTTGACGTTACTCATTCTGTTTGTGTTGTCAAAAACGTCACTTGCTTAAGGCTCATTCAGTAGTATTAATTGGGGACATGTCGCAGCTCTCGTAAGCTTTCGTCCAATTGGATAATGCTTTTCTATGCTTTCTAAAGAACGAAGCTATGCTATTTGTTTAAACAGAAATGTATTGTAAAGTTCAGCCAATGAAAATCATTCTTGCGAGGAGCTGCGACACTACCCATTAATTGTATCGGTACTGTTTAGGTGCAAAAAACCAAAGGTAAATGTGTGACCTCCAACTTACTGTTGATGCCTAACCTTTATCTAGGAGGATAACGTATGCAATGTAAAATATATTAAAAAAATTCACTACAATTCCACGGGAAATTACACAAAATTATTTCATGATCAACTGGTATCTCTAGCACTCTGGCTCCGAGCTCACATTGAATCCATAAGTATTCCCAGTCAACCCCTCAGTGAGTCTATAAATATCCCTACACAACATTACAACGAAAGCAATAAAATTATTGGTAGGGTGTCAGAAATAGAATGGGGATTTTGTTTGAAACTCTTTAGGTATGACATTCCGGTCAAAAATTACAAGTTATGGAGATTTTCGTAATGGCACAGCCTGGGCAAGTGACAAGTGCCTAGGGAGTTGTCCAGTTATTTACGGCGGTCAGTACAGAACAACGGCTGGTTTTGGAGAGTACAACTGCAGTGATACTTTGCAGAACAGCAGCTACATTGGATTTTGGTGTGATTGGAGTTCAGGTGATGGTGCTATAATGATGAATGGTGGAGGAGGAAGTGGTTGTAATAGAGCAGATCATGGTATTGGAATAACTGAGGAAAATGAAGCAAAGTTTGGCGCGTATTGGGGTTATAATTTTGGAGACGACGCTATTCGTTTCTCACCTACAACATATGCGCTTAATCTTTGGGTTTGTTGAAATTTCTCTTCCTGTAATTATTTAAAATTGTCTTAAATAGGATAGACTTGTTAGCTGGTTTCGGCGCACTGTGTCGATAAAGTAATAAAAATAATGGATTGGTTATTGCACAGTCAAAGGTTTAAAAATGTATACAATTTATATAAAAAGTATATAAATAAATATAAAAGGACAAGGGATAGCGAAAAACAGTGAGATTAAATTTTTTTAAAGCATGTAGTTTGTAGTGTTTTACGTCCGTTTAGCGGGAGTAACAATCTCATACCATAATTTTTAGGGAGCGTTAGCAGTGACTAGGAGTGCGACTACGAGTACAAGATTCGTCATTCTCGCGTTTTGTTTGTTTACGCCATCAGCCAAGACGCGTGGTCGCCGGGTTTTTGAGTACAAGTTTTTAAAAGCTCCCTATCAGGGCGCTTATAAAGGCGGATTTCCACTTACAGCGAATTCGTTCGCTAGCAAAATATTTGTATATTTTCTTTTGAATTTTAACAGCATAAAAAAATTAGTGGGACTTGAAAATATGCAAAAAGAAAAAGAAAATATGCAAATATTTCGCTAGCGAACGATTACGCTGTAAGTGGAAATCCGCCTTAAAGAAGGTGAAAGCGCTTACTGCGCGCCGCGATCGATGTGTGATGCGGAAGTGGACTGTGGGATGAGCGTGATTTTGTCAAACTCTTGGGCAAAAGTGGCCAATAGTGTGCTTGGGATTGTTGTTATATTTTGGCTATTATCTCACTGAAGAGGGCCGTAACTAGAACGACAATTGGAGGGGGGTGTTATTCATATATTCAGTACTGCCCTACGGATTTTCAGGCCGAACTGAATATATGAATAACCTCCCCCCACCCCAATTATCGTTCTAGTTACGGCCCTGTCGACGGTTCGAGTAGTAGTCGATAAATGACATTACCGGAAGTTGAGGCCAGCTCCATGCAGCAAACTCTAATAAAATTCTACATTAATTTTGCCTCTCGCTAGTCAGGTATTCTACTCCGGACTAGCACTGGAGATGAGACACACACTTTGTGGAAGCATGGAAGTACTGAGCTATAATTTCCTTCAGTGCCTTTCAGGAAAATACTAATTATTAATACAGCAATATACATATTATAGCGTTTCACAGGCGGCGAATTGTTTTAAATGCAGTAGATGATTACAATAATTGCTACATAGAGTACAACTGTATAATTGAACACGTATATATACTTCTAATAAAAAAAACATTATGATTCTAGGACTCCTTCATACTAATTACTATAATTCACATTGTTTCGGCCGGACACGCTTGCTGGATAAACTTTCTATAGCCGCGTTTACACTACGTGCTTTGACCTGGCCTGGACCAGGCCTAGGCCTACATGACTCGCTAGATAAACAACGTTCACATCATGTGAACGTTGTTTATCTAGCAATTTAGCAAATGCACTTCTGATTACCTGTCAAAAATTCCGGCATTAAATTAAATCGAGTTATCTTTTAATGAGCAATGCTACATCATATATATTCATATTGAAATCAATGAAATCAATCATTTAAGGAGTTAAAAGTCTTGTCTAATGACTAGTATTCGGTTGAAGGACAAATTTTCTCTCTTAGCTACAGTTCTATACCATCATCACGTCGGCGATTGATCCGTAGCAATTTAGCAAATGCACTTCTGAATCTGGCAGATCTTAATGCGTAGCAGAAAAAATTAACGCTTGAATTCATCAGAGCAAACAAAATATGGATATCACGGAACCAGTGAAGAGTCGTACAACTGCAGTCTTCACAAAAAATTACGAAATATATCATCACCATAGAGGGACCATAACAGCACAGGAGAGCTATAAGAACGATTAGAAACATTTGAGTGATTTTGGCTTCCAAGAGTTGTTTCTTTGCCGCCATACAATCTACATTAAATGTTGACTGATTTTCATCATGTGAGATTTCATTTGGGTCTGCCGCGGTGGAAGAAGTTGTTTCAATTTTCAAACTGCGGGATCTTAACTTCCTTCTCATTAAAGTGCAGGTTATACAAATTATTATAACAGCAACTGAAATGGAGGTGTTGGCGAATATGAATGCGTATGCAGTGAAACCATCGTGAAAATAGATGTTGGGTAAACTTAATGAAATCAACCAAATGAAGATTGTTGTTAGAATAATTCTTTTGTTGGTCACTTTATCACGATAAGTATTCGGATTTCTCACAGCCAGATATCGTTCAACTGCCAAACTTGTAAGACTGAGGATTGACGCCGTGCATGAGATGAAGTAAGTCATGTGGGTTAAGATTAGTTCTTGAGGATCCTTATTCTTCCTGAGTCCTTCTTTAATGGTGTAATAAGCCAAGCAAGGCTCAGTAATAACTCCGACCATTAAATCAGCTACTGATAAATTAACGATCAACCAGTTGAATGGAGTTCGTAGGTTTTTGTTCGGATCAAACACAACAGCAAAAATGTTAAGAAGATTGCCTGGGATGTTGGTAAGAATGAAGGCAATTGATATGCTGGCTGTCATAAATGCTAATTCAATTGGAGGTGCGCCTGCCTGACATCTCTCTTCAAAGGTGCTTTCAATGACCATGGTAACAATTCTGCAGAATAAGAAATTAAAGACTTATCAGTGTCACTGTTTTCAGTATATAAATATAACAAAGAAGAAGTGTACATGGCTGCGTGTTCCAGCAATTTCTCATCAAATATGACCTAAGTTATACAAAACACGTCTCGTCGGTCTTGACGTTCAAATTTAGGGATAAAATAAATTATCCGTAAGTGCCCAGTAAATAGTCCTCACAAATAATGTTTTTCAGCAACATAATCTAATTCCATAATTCGGTCAAGACTTTCACAAAATAACAAAAACGTCACTATTGTACAACTGCCGTTTCGCGCCAAAACATAGCTACATAATAATATTTAAACAAAGCAGTTTCAAGCAGTAGCTACAGAGCTAGCCTGTGGTATCGTTTGCAACATGTCGTGTGAAAAAATTGTACAGCGAATTTTGGGAAGTCGGAACTGCAAAAACACTGTACCAGTAGAACTAGATTACACAATAATATAGTTAATGATATAATTAATTTATAGAGGTTTGAGGTGTCTTAATTTCAAATGGAACTATACACACTTCAAATTCAAGCCAGGAACAGTTGATTGAAAAATGAGTCAACTATAGTTCCTCCGGCAGGAATCGATGCCAGTGCAATGCTCTTGCACTGAGCTACATGCAGAGGTAGCTGACAAGAGCAAGCGTGGTTAATGTGTATAGATAGATGGTAATGCCGGGAATAGGTGAGGGAAATTCAATAATGATTTTGGCACTTCACTCGATACAGGACTCATTTTTCCATCAGCTGTTCCTGGCTTGAATTTGAAGTGTGTATAATACCACTCGAAATTAAGACTCTTAAAACCACTAGAATATTCCTGCATCGAGTGAAGTGCCAAAAATCATTAGATAATTTATACACTAGCGGTGAAAAAGAACTGCTCAAAACAAGTTAAAATGCTCTGAAATGAACGTAACTGTCCCCCTAACAATATATACGAGTAAATATAGACTAGATTACATACTAAGCTATATGAAATATTAATCCCCGAGCCGGTGCGGAGCACCGTGCAAGGGTACTAATTCCGCCCGGAGATTAGGAATTACACCCGGGACCCGGGAGAGCATAGCGGAAACCAAAGTTGCCCAAATGTCATGGACGTTCAATGGTCATGGTACTTGTGCGCATGTGCGAAATGCCAACGAGTGTAGACTGGTAATCAGCAACTTCCTGATTGGCTAAGACGAAACGTTTGTGTTTCAGTGAAAAACGTCAGCAATTTAACTGTCATTTTGCAAACTATTTTTTAAAAAAATGTTTTGAAAACAAAATATGAAATGTGGAATCAAATAACAGATAAAACACTGGAAAGAGTTTAAAATATTATCAGAACTGGAGGAATTAGCGGTGAAAAAGAACAACTCGATTATAATCCTTGAAATGGTAGGAGTCTATTTTGTTTATTTCGAGGTTTATTTCGTGTTTGCTGTACGAATACATTTTATGACGTAGGTACAGTATGTCGTTTTGATCGGTTTTGCGAAGACGTGACCGACTATTTAAGGCTTTACATCATCGTTTTAACTTCCAATAGAGTCCTTAACGACTGCAATCACTGCATGAATTTAATAATCGAAAAATAACATTCGACGTTCACTGCTTGGTTATTTATATTATTTGGGCTGTTTTGATGTTTTGAAGGTTTAGCTATAATGGAGTATAAACTCTCACTTAAACTGTGAAAGTCTATAACTTAATGCAACGGAAAGCAGCAGGAAAACGGGTGATTTCACTTCACCTTTACGACTGTGTTTGCTTCCGAAATATTTGAAATATCAGCTATCGGCTTTACATTTAGGACATTTCATATTATTGAAGGTTAGGTCTAGCTAGCTCAGGAAATATTTTGCTTCGTTTGAAATGGCGAGGGGTTGCTGCATGCATGTATTTCTAGTATTTTGTTGACTCTCCTTTGGCCTTATAATTGATGACGGCCTTACACCGGCGTGGCATACTTTCTGTTAAGGTGGTAATCTTCACGGTCAAAAGAAATTCATCCTATGGACAGTCTTTACAGCAACGCATAAATCATGGACGCTTTATGAATGAATTCCTTTCTTGCACTATCCCCTTGACATTGTCCCACAGATTTTCAATAGGGTTAAGGTCTTTTGACTGTGTAGGCCAATCCATTTCTGTCACTCCCTCTTCCTGAAACCATTGTTTAACTATATATCTTGAAAGTGTGGCGAATTGCCTTACATTACTGAAATATTGTTTAGAATAAAAGAATTATACAAAATGCCTATGAAGCTCTCTCCTATATTCGCTTCTTTTTTTATCAATTTGTATCTAAATAGTTCTTTTTGACCGCCAGTGTATATAAATAATGCATACAATTTCAAACCAACTAAGCAATTGCCTGAGCTGGGGAGGTTGAAGCTCATATTATGAAAAGTACATTAACGTACATTATTATATGGCACGCGGTCTCGTGACTAAAATCGCGTGCGCTGATTGGTTCTTTCCCAGTCTGGAATTCCCCAGTGTTAGACCGTTGCCGTAGTAACGGTCCAACTCTCATATTTTTGAACAAAAACAAGCTTGCACTTTTACTTTTGACACGAAAAATATCGACGAAGAATGGACGAAGAAGAGCATTATTTGGTACATATGAATATTATATTTATTCATCTCTGATTTTTGTGTATATTACTGTATCATTCTTATTTAACGAGTAAAAAACAAAGTTTTGGAAACCACTTTGTTGCTTGCTTGGTGACTGGCCGGCGAAAGAGCCGGCAAGATTGCTGCCGTGCATGGTATAAATGAATAAACCAAATACTGTATGCCATATAATAAATCCGGCCCTTATTAGCCGAATACGTTCCGTCTCTACTGGAAAAATATCAGACCTCGATCTTTTATGTACGGACTTTGTTATCGCTCGGTCCGCACTGTCAAGACCTCGGTCTGATATTTTTCTAGTTAGACCTCAAATTCGGTTAATAAGCACTGTATGTATAAACATCCTCCTTTTTTCTGCTGCATTAAGCAGACATTTATGGTCTCCTGTAGCTTAAGTAAACGTTAAAAATTTAAGCAAAACAAAACAATGCAAAATCTTCAAGGACTAAACATCGAATGTTATCTTTCGAATATTCAATGACAGTGAGTGCAGCTCGGATTCCACTCGACTCTATAAAACAGGTGATATTTGTGGTAACATTTACTCTATCAAAATTCAATTATATTTTACTTTCAAAAACCTTTTTGAAGCTGAAGCAATGGTGTAATAGTTTCTTATAGTCGGTCTTTGCAAAACGACATATACAAAATTCAAAAACCAATAATGCGTGTCAAAAACTTGAACTTTTTTATAATATCATGACAAGCGTATACAATATTTTATCGCGGTTATGCTGATAAGAATTCTCTCCCGAGTTGAGATCGCACATAAGTTACGTAAGTGTGAAAATGAAGTATTAGGCATTTGCATAGGATGAAACCGCTGTTCTATGTTACTTGTGCTCAAAAAATCATTCTGACAAACAAAAATCGATAAAAGTGAGATGCACGTCAAGAATATAGACGCGTACCTCTTAAAACTCTTATAAGCTACGATATATCAATCGCATCATTCCTCATTCCCGTTTATTCTAAATGTTTTCCTGGTAGTTATCTTTTAGTTTTTATCCCATTTTTTCATATTTCATTGTGTATAAAATTCATAAAACGCTTGCATAAAAAAGTTGCGAAATGACAGTCTATTTACGGACGAACTCATTGGAATGTACATTTTTGTCTTAGCCAATCTGGACGTTGTTGATTACAAATCCCTCCACGTTGAAAAGACGTGCTGGCGGAATTAGTACCCTTAGAGGGCGTTCCACGCCGAATCGGGAAAAAATATTTGTCTGGGTGAACTATCTTCAGAAGAGAAGTATGGAAATATATTTCTGGAAGCGGAAGCACTGTAGTCATAGCAACTCGCAACCAACATCGCAACGGCCGTATATTTTGATTATTTTCAAAGAATCAAAGTTTATATCCTCATATTTTGTGAAAAAAAGGCAAAAATACGACAAGATTCTAACCATTTTCTGGAAGTTAAGTTACTCATCTATGGTAAATTATTTTAATTATTAATTACCATGAAATACGTCTCATACGACTTCCGAAGTTTTATGTTACGCTTCGACTGGTTTTTGCACGCGAGAGGTCCAGGGGTGCAATTAGATAATATTGAAAACTTTTATAGCCCATTGAGGTACAATTAAGCTGATGACCTTAATGAAAAGTATATTATGCAAATATGACTCATGGTTGAAACTATACTCTTGCACTTAGTCAGCTGCCAAGCATCTTGCCCCTGAGCTTTGGCCTCTGTTTCTTTGGATTATACCTAGATATATTGTCCTGAAGACATTCAAGAAAACATTATTAATTGCATACTTTCAGTAATTCTGCAGTTCATGCAGGGTTCAAAAAAGTCTAATTGATGTCCATAAATATCCAGTTGTCCCCAAAATGTCCGACAATAGTGCCAAAAAGTTCAAGCATTTGTTATAGGAATGTATAAATAATGAAAATGTAAAAAAAACACCTGTCAGTTCGTGTCAGAATTAAAATCTTCAATTTTGTCCACAATTTTTTGACGTTTTAACATATAATTGTTCTTGCGTTGGCAATAACAGCATCTACGACTTGTATTCATCTTAAAAAAACGCTTCATATTTCAAAAAATGCAATTAATGATGTTTTCATGACTTTATATTTCAGAAAAACAAAACAAGTTTTCACGGGAATTTTTTTTATAAAGGCCAGGGGGGAGAATCTGTTGTTTACTAAATCCAGGGGGGAGAACACCCTTGTAGCGGGCTCATATTTGAGCCCGGTCAGTGGTAAATACCATGGCCAAAAGGAACCATGTGGCGTCAGCAGAGCTTCTGCGGTTGCGCAGAAGGGCGAAGTCCGCCATGTTTTTGGCGACAAAAAGATGGCGGCGAAGTTACCGAAAAATGACGAGCCGGTCCTCCAGGAATTATTATATAGCTCAGTGGTTACAAAACTATATTATAATTCCTAGAGGACCGGCTCGTCCTCATCAAGTGAAGGTGAAGCCAAAAAGATGGCGGATTTTAGGCTTTGCTGACGCCACATGGTCCTAAATGGCCTGGGTAGTTACCACTGACAAACCGCGATCCAAAGACAAAAAATGAGTCATCTCCGTCCTGGTTTTTAATAAAAAATACTTTTGGTTTTCGGTGAATAACTTTTTCCTAACTTTTTGTTTTTAAAAGAATAAATTAAAATTGTTTCTTCGTTTCCGGGCTTGCCCTGTTTTACAAATTATGCGAAGCTGTGGTTTCTTAAACTACTGGTGATGTAGTAAACGTTTTATCTGAAGAGAATCAGGTACTAATCTTTTTGAAATATTTTCGTTTCCTCCGTCTGGACTTTAGTATATAACTAATATACGACTTAAAATTAAAGCTCAAAGCCAGTAAGTCTATTAAAACTTCTGTTATGAAAAGCAAAAATGTTTGCCAACAACATATTTTGATTTCATTATAATTACTAATTCAATAAAAGTTTTATTGCTATGTTACAGGGAACTAGTTTTTTATGTCAGCTTTTTTGGTAAATTTTCATAATGCAATTTTTTCAAACAGCCAAACTTTTAGTAGAATGTATACAAGTTATAAGTTTGTGGGTAAGTGGCAGACTGTATATTTTTAGCTAAACAAGACATACTAATCACTTTATATTGATTTATTTGCCTGACCTGGCAGGGGTTCAGGCAGGTTATTTAACAACCAAGTCAGTAGAGTGGCAGTTAAAGCCTAATATTTTCTTTGACAGGATTTATATATCATGGTTTAATAGCTATAATTTTTCTACCTTGTACTCACTTTGTAACAATTAATAAAGGGTGGACTAAATTGAGTACATTCTCTTATTTTGCAAGAATATGATGCCAATTGGAACAAAAGCAAGAGATGGCTTGCATCCTTTTATTCCTTTGTTCTGAAATATTGAATTAGAGCAATTAAAATGTATCATACACATGGGCTGCTCATTGATTATGCCATATTGATTTAATTTTAACCTTTTTCTTAAAGTTTAATTCAAAAATAAAAAATACAAACATTGACTAATTGTGTGGATTGTGTCTCAAATCAATAACGAGTAACCTTTCTTAAATAATTTCTAGCTAAATCATCCCCTCCCAAGAGGGCTAGTTAATGGGGATAATTCAGGATAATTGAGAGTGAATAAGCCCAATTTCATTGTGAAAGTTCCTTTGAAACATGAAATCACTGTAACTGCAGTAAAAGAAAACCCACACCAGTTGGTGTACACATATATCAGCTATAATTTCTAAAATACAATTCTCAATATGTACTAATCATTGTCATAATGTACAATATCACAGGTATTACACTGTATCAATTAAGGTGCATCCATGGTCAGGAATGCTAAATGAGCAATGCTATAAATCAAATATGACTTAGCTGAAATTGTATTTTCTGCACATAAAATGTTGATAAATGCATTAGAGTTTAGAAAACTTCAATTTATCTCCATAAAAGATCCAAACAATTTCTGGCATACAAAAAGTTAAGAAATTCTTAGACGTTTACTCTAGAAGTTCAAAAATCAATTGGCGTTGACGTTTTTTCCCATATTTTTTGAAGTTATAATACTTATTTTACCTGGTATTGGTAAAAACAACGTGTACGACTTGTATACATCTTGAAATAATTTTTTTTCGTATTATGGTTAATAAAATATATCGAAAACAACGAGGTTTCGCACAAAATATTTTTTTTTAAAAAATCCAGGAGGGGAATGTTTTCGAAGCGGGCTAAGATTTGAGCCTGATCAGTAGTAACTACCATGGCCATTTAGAACCATGTGGCGTCAGCAGAGCTTCTACGCATGCGTAGAAGGGCGAAGTCCGCCATGTTTTCGGCTTCAAAAAGATGGCGGCGAAGTTACCGAAAAATGAAGAGCAGGTCTTCCAGGAATTATATTATAGCTCAGTGCGTGAGGACAACTTTGATTTCGCCTTTGTACATCATGGGTGTAAACATCCGAGCGGAATTAGTACCCTCGCACGGTGCTCCGCACCGGCTCGGGCACAATGAGTGATTTCAATAGTTTGCTATTTTTTAGACACCCTGTAGATTCCGGTAAAATGCTCTCAAGCAGATGATCATAATTCATAATTCCAACTAACCGTAGACGGAGTATTCGGGCGGCCGGAGTATTCGGGCCGCATTATAGATTCATAAAATGTACAACCTGGTAGAAACACCAATTAAGTTGACTGCATGAATACCATGTTGAACAAAATAATAGAATAACCGCTTTCAGTCTCATAATGCATGCGATAACTGGAATTGTCTATTTAAAACTTTTCGTCTCATTATCATTATCAATGCATGTCTTAATACCAATCAGCGCTACAAAAGTGCGATGTCTAAATCATGCCTAAGTGAAATTCTGATTGTTGAAAGTGTAAATCTAAGCGAGGAAAGTTTCAGCCCAAAAAAAGGCCCGTGAAAGAACATTGTTAGATTTCACTTAATCCCTAGTTACCTTGTTGTCAAAAGCTTTTAGCAATAAATAGGTTTAAATTTGACATTTTTCGGTTCAAAACTTACCTCGCAATCCCTTCCTTTGAAGAAATTTTCGAATGAAGCAAAAGTATTAGGTCAGTATAACGAGATTGCGGCTGTATAAATTTTAAAAACCGTATGGTAAAAATATACTTCTTCGACGGATGCCAACTTTATCGCAACAACTTGCAGCTGAATCTTGATGCATTTAAAATTTGTCAATTATCCGTTAAACGAAAAAGACATTTTAATTTAACAGTCAAGTACTTGTACTCATGTATCAAACACTATACATATAACTGTTTAACACATTTAAACAAAAGTGAAATTTGATCGCTTACTCTGAAATTGAAAATGTATCAATTTTAAGCAAGTTTTGGAAGATACTTTGTAATTTGTAATTTCTCGAATCGTTGAGGTTAGGTAGTTAAGGCAAAATTGTCCAAAAAGAGCAGCGCATACGTTTTTTTAGCGAGTTGGCGTGTACATTTGCTTTTCTCTCTATTACCTGTCAAAAAAATTCATTAAATTAAATCGAGTTATCTTTTAATAAGCAATGCTACCCACTACCTAGTGATCTCTATACAACTGAAACGATAGCTTCTGACAAACAACTCTATTCCGAACAAAAAAACGAGGAATTTTCAGATATTTTTTAGATATTTCCCTTTAAGTTAAAGCCTGGAAATTTCTAAATATAAAAGCACCTCCATGAATTAACATAGAGTTTGTATTCATGCCATTTTATAGTCCAGATTTTAATTCCAATGGCTTTAATTCCAATTCCTCCAAGACCTCACCACCGTCATTGTGATGAAATGGACAATTGGTCATAACTATGACATCACCAGCTTCCAAGCACGGTCGTCCAGTACTTAGATCCAACGACTGAAATGCATCTTCAAAGAATCGTATAAATTCTAAAGTTTTTGACGGACCGTTTACTGTGCACGCGTACGTAACCGCTGTCAAACTGCACAAAAGGCTAAGTGTTACATTGGCTGTTTGGGAGCATAATCATACGACCCTTTTTTTATATATACCCACCTCGACTGCTCTCTTTTCGACTTTGGCGTGACCATAATCTCGTGATCCATTACCTGGAAGCTTTATTCCACACTCATCAAAATACTTAAGCGTATACGGATCTTTTCCGTACAGATAGTCCACGAAAAGCTGCGTATAAGCCATGTTAGCAATTGTGAAACGTTCTTCAGCCACAGTCGTAATTTTTTCAACGAAAATTGTCCACGCGGTAATTTATATTGGACCGGACTAGGGCCTAATTCCACGAGCGCTTTTTCTCGGCGAAATTCGAAATATTTCGCCAGTTTGTTTTGAATTGTGACCACTTAAATACACTACTTAATCTGCTTGATTTCTCACAATTCAAAACGAGCAGGCAAATAATTTTATATCGAATTTCCCTTCAAAATTTTGCCGTGGAACCAGGGCTTTACAGAGAGAGGTTACCGACGTATTTGCCTTCTGGTAGATCTCCGAACTCAAATATAAGCACTCCATAATTTCTGAATTTGTAATAGACCGATACTGCGTTTTTAGAATATCGATCATGCAACTGAATATCACCATCGGACAAACCGGGCGGCGCCATAGTTTTGATACTATCGCATTAGAATCTGAGCGAAACTCCCTATAAAAGCACCTGTACCTTTATTGCCTCCCCTATAAATAGGATTTCGTCAATAATACTACTTCTTCTGTTAGGCGAGAGGGCCTTCCCATTTTGAAAACAACGACCTTTCTTGTTTGTTCGCCACATTCTATATTAATCCAACTAACGTAAGTCCACCCTTAGTAACGATGTCATTTGACCCGAGAGACTGAGTCGAAGGCTGAGTAAAAACAGATTTCTGGCCTACCTATGGCCAATGAGGACGCTGTTGATTACAAATCCCTCCACGTAGACAACACGTGCACGCGCATAATTACCAACAAAACGCCCAACGTCGACCATGCACTAAATACCCGGGTGTAATAAATCTCTCAGCGGAATTAGTACCCTCGGAGGGCGTTCCACGCCGGATCGGAAAAGGCACTTACTGATCGCTTTTTAAATGGAAAATGAGAAATAGTCGTTCTCGAATGCAGGTTTTTGCCGAACAAGCTTCACCCCCACTTGGGTAAGACAACATTTATTTCGTAATCTTCTTGGTATGGATTCCGATAAAATCTTCTCAAGCAGATGATCATAAAAAAGTTTCGAATGAATCAAAGGTATAAGGCGAATATGAAAGCGTATGCAGTTAAACCAGCGTGAAAATAGATGTTGGGTAAACTTAATGAAATCAACCAAATGAAGATTGATGTCAGAATAATTCTTTTGTTGGTCACTTTAATTATCACGATAAGTATTCGGTCTTCTCGCAGCCAGATATCGTTCAACTGCCAAACTTGTAAGACTGAGGATCGATGCCGTGCGTGACTTAAAGTAAGCCATGTGGGTTAAGATTAGTTCTTGAGGATCTTTATTCTTCCTGAGTCCTTCTTTAATGGTATAATAAGGCAAGTAAGGCTCGGTAATAACTCCAACAATTAAATCAGCTACTGATAGATTAACGATCAACCAGTTGAATGAAGTTTTTGTACGGATCAAATACAACAGCAAAAATGTTAAGAAGATTGCCTGGGATGTTGGTAAGAATGAAGGCAATTGATACGCTGGCTGTCGTAAATGCTAATTCAATTGGAGGTGCGCCTGCCTGACATCTTTCTTCAAAGGTGTTTTCGATGACCATGCATGGTAACAATTCTGCAGAATAAGAAATTAATGACTTATCAGTGTCACTGTTTTCGGTACATGAATATAACAAAGGAGCAGTGTAGCTGCGTGTTCCAGCAATTTCTCATCAAATATGACTTAAGTTATACAAAACGCGTCTCGACGTTCCAATTGAGAGATGAAATAAACGATCCGTAAGTTCCCAGTAAATAGTCCTCACAAAAATTGCTTTTCAGCTACATAATCTAGTTCCACAGTTCGGTCAAGACTTTCACAAAATAACAAAAATCTCACTATTGTACAACTTTT
This sequence comes from Dendronephthya gigantea, assembly GCF_004324835.1. NCBI lineage: Eukaryota > Metazoa > Cnidaria > Anthozoa > Malacalcyonacea > Nephtheidae > Dendronephthya > Dendronephthya gigantea. Next base: position 318,697 of record NW_021163100.1, on the reverse strand, counting down.
GCGCCAAAACATAGCTACATAATATATGTAAACAAAGCAGCTTCAAGCAGTAGTTCTGTGCCTGTGGTATTGTTTGCAACATGTCGTGTAAAAAATTGTACAGGGAATCGGGAAGTCGGAACTGCAAAGACCCTGTGGAACTAGATTACATAATATAGTTAACTATATAATTTATTAATAAATACATGCATTCAATTTCAAACCAACGAAGCAATTTCTTGAGCTGGGGAGATTAAAGCTCATATTATGAAATAACGCAAATGATTTGATAGCTATACGATTTAGTGCAAAATTAGTCATTAACGTACAGTATAAAAATCACCCGTTTTTCTGCTTCAAGCAGACTTTTATGGACTCCCGCAGCTTAAGTAAACGTTAAAAATTTAAGCTTCTAACCATCAAAACAGTACAAAATCTTCAAGGACTAAACGTCGAATGTTATCTTTCGAATATTTATTCAATGACAATGAGTGCAGCTCGGATTCTAGTCGACTCAATAAAACTGGTGACATTTGTGGTGACATTTACTCAATTATTCAATTATTTTTTACTTTCAAAAACCTTTTTGAAGCTAAAGCAATGGTGTAATAGCCTTTCATAGTCGGTCTTGTCTTTTCAAAACGACTTAAAATGATACAAAATTCAAAAATCATTATGGCGAGTCAAAAACGTAGCTTGAACTAGTTTATAATATGATGATAAGCGTATACAATATTTTATCGCGGTTATGCTGATAAGAATTCTCTCCCGAGTTAAGATCGCACATAAGTTACGTAAGTGCGAAAATGAAGTATCAGGCACTTGCATAGGATGAAACCGCTGTTCTATTGTACTTGTGCTCAAAAAATCATCCTGACAAGCAAAAATCAATGAAGTAAATTAGTACCCTTGGAGGGCGTTCCACGCCGAATCGGGAAAAAATATTTGTCTTGGTGAACTATTTTATGGGCATTTATCAATCGATTTTGTAGCTCGAAAAGTGCGAAAAGTCGTTCTCGAATGCGGTTTTTTCCGAACATGCTTCACCCCCGCTTGGGTACGACAACATTTATTTCGCAATCTTCTCGTTATAGATTCCGATAAAATCTTTTCAAGCAGTTGATCATAACTGTGACTAATTCTAGGCAGAGTATTCGGGCGGCCCGCATTATTGATTCATAAAATGTACGACCTAGTATAAAAACCAAGTTGACTGCGCGCGTGAACACTAGCCTCCTTCGCAGGCATCTCTTATGTATTTATATTAGGCATTTATATTTGGCTTGGGTTAGCTGTGTCGGGGAAGGCGAGAAAAAAAAATTTGCCACATTTTTCCTCGCCTTCCCCGACACAGCTAACCGAAGCTAAATATAAATGCCTAATATAAATACATAAGAGATGCCTGCGGAGGAGGCTACGTGAACACAATGTTTAACGAAATAAATTAATAACCGCTTTCAGTGTTACTTATTTAAAACTTGTCGTCTCATTATCATTATCAATGTCTTAATACCAATTAGCGCTACAAAAGTGCCTTGTCTAAATCATACCCAATGGAAATTCTGAATGTTGAACGTGTAAATCCAAGCAAGAAAATTTTCAGCCCAAAAAAAGCTTGAAAGATCATTGTAAAATTTCACTTAATCCCTAGTTATCTTGTTGACAAAAGCTTTTAGCAATAAATACGTTTAAATTTGACATTTTTATCGATTTTATAACTTACCCCGCAGTTCTTTCCTTTGAAAAATTTTTCGAAGGAATCAAAGGTATAAGGTCAGTATAATTAGTTTGTGGCTATAGAAATTTTAAAAACCATGTGATAAAACGGTTTACTGAAGCCTATGATTTATACTTTTACGATGGATGCAGCTGAATCTTCATGCATATAAAATTTGTCAATTATCCGTTGGGCGAATAAGACATTTTAATTTAACAGTCAAGTACATGTACTCATGTAGCAAACACTATACATATAAATGTTTAACACATGCACCTAAACAAAAGTTAAATTTGGTCGCTTACTCTCAAATACATCGATTTTGAGCAAGTTTCATACTGTATTTGAAATTGGTATTCTCTCAAATCATTAAGGTTAGATAGTTAAAGCGAAATTGTCCAACGATAGCGGCGTTCTACGTTTTCTTGGCGAGTTGGCGTATACATTTGCTTTTCGCTCTATTACCTGTCAATAATTCATTAAATTAAATCGAGTTATCTTTTAATAAGCAATGCTACATCATATATTCATATTGAAATCAATGATTTTCATAATTATTTTCTAAACTCTTTACGTCTTAGCTACATAGTTACCCGCAGTATTCGGTTGAAGGACAAATTTTCTATCTTAGCTACAGTTCTATACCATCATCACGTCGACGATTGATCCGTAGCAATTTAGCAAATGCACTTCTGAATCTGGGAGATCTTAAAGCATAGCAGAAAAAGTTAACAGATGAATTCATCAAAGCAAACAAAATATGGATATCACGGAACCAGTGAAGAGTCGTACAACTGCAGCCTTCACAAAAATTTACGAAATATATCATCACCGTAGAGGGACCATAACAGCACAGGAGAGCTATAAGAACGATCAGAAACATTTGAGTGATTTTGGCTTCCAAGAGTTGTTTCTTTGCTGCCATACAATCTACATTGAATGTTGACTGATTTTCATCATGTGAGATTTCATTTGCGTCTGCTGAGGTGGAAGAAGTTGTTTCAATTCTCAAACTGCGGGATCTTAACTTTCTCCTCATTAAAGTGTAGGTTATGCAAATTATCATAAAAGCAACTGCAATGGAGGTGTTGGCGAATATGAATGCGTATGCAGTGAAACCAACGTGAAAATAGATGTTGGGTAAACTTAATGAAATCAACCAAATGAAGATTGTTGTCAGAATAATTCTTTTGTTGGTCACTTTGTCACGATAAGTATTCGGATTTCTCACAGCCAGATATCGTTCAACTGCCAAACTTGTAAGACTGAGGATCGACGCCGTGCATGAGATGAAGTAAGCCATGTGGGTTAAGGTTAGTTCCTTAGGATCTTCATTCCTCCTGAGTCCTTCTTTAATGGTGTAATAAGCCAAGTAAGGCTCAGTAATAACTCCGACAATCAAATCAGCTACTGATAGATTAACGATTAACCAGTTGAATGGAGTTCGTAGGTTTTTGTTCGGATCAAATACAACCGCAAAAATGTTAAGAAGATTGCCTGGGATGTTGGTAAGAATGAAGGCAATTGATATGCTGGCAGTCATAAATGCTAATTCAATTGGAGGTGCGCCGGCCTGACATCTTTCGTCAAAGGTGCTTTCGATGACCATGGTAGCAATTCTGCAGAATAAAAAATTAAAGAATTATCAGTGTCGTCACTGTTAGCAGTGTGGCTACATGTTCGAGCAACTTCTTACCAATGGCCTAAAAGCTGCTTTCCAATGTCACATTTTTTGCACGTATACGTACACGGACGTAAAAGCTTAAAACCTTTCAAGTCGTTGTATAATTTACGCCAGAAAAAAACACATACTAAATCATCAACGGTGTCCAACACAACGTATCTATTCAATCGTTGATTTCATAACTCATAAATATCGTTTAAATTATTTCAAACTTATACGTACGTCTACGCGTAAGTACAAAAAACGCGACAGGGGAAAACAGCCGTAAGATAGAACGTCTCGGCGTTCCGACACTAGCATTTTTGGTTGTTTACGGCTATCGCTGCTTCCGGAGTTTGGGCAGACAGGTCTAATTTTAATGTCCGAGACACGATGAATACGAGAGGTTTATCGTGAGGTTTAACACACCTGCAGCAGGGACGAAACTAGAGCGATGATGATTGGGGGAATGAAATTCTGCAAGTTAAAGGCGTGAAAGAATAGTGGCTTCCATGTAAATTAAATTCATGGTTGCGTTGATGACGAAAGCTTTTAGAGGTTAATATACTTATATACTTATAATATACTTATATTTTGAAATTTTTACTTAAAAACTTACCTCAGAGTTCTTTCTATGAAAAGCTATTCGAATGGAACAAAAGTAAGGTCTGTAAGAAAAGTTTACTGCCGTGACTTTTAACAATTACTTGCCGGTAAGTAGATAACCCCCCCCATATAGCTAGCAAAGGGTGCCGACACAATAGGTTCACGTGAACAAAAATCACGATTCACGTGGAGAAAGACCATGCGTTTGCACGTGGGCATGGGTCTTGGATCATGTGAACAAAGAAGCCATGATTCACGTGGACAATGACCATGAGGTACATGTGAACAGGGATCATAGATCATGTGGGATGGAGATTTTCCATCACGTGAATAGGGATCATTGAACATACAGTAGGATGCATTTAGAGTGTAAATGAGATCATTTACAATTATTTTAATATGTTATAAAATTTAAAAGATAATTCACAAATTTCTTCTGCTTTTGCCTCGTTCACGGAGATCCATACCAGCCAAGAAGTATTTTATAATTTTAATATAGTATAAACCTTTTTTTAAAAAAACCCGACTATTCTTACATGGAATATTTCGGTTCACAAACACAAAAAAAATATAGTCCAAGAAATACTCCAAACATTTTGCTAAATTAGTTCCTTTCTGCCTAGAGTATACGTCCATCAATTGCAAGTATGGCAGCGCGAATATTTGTTCAAATTCTGTTTTGTGGGTTTGCTGTACTTTAGCACATCATATGCTTCGCCAACTGCTTGCCAAAGCCTAGTTTTGTTTTCCTCTGCTTTTGCCTCGCTTACGCAGATCCACCAACCAAGCGATCTGGCTTCCTTCTGCTGATTTTTTCAATTTTAATTTCCTCTGTATGAACTTTAGTAATGTTAGCCATAATCTCATCTCTGGCTAAAGTTTTCACTGTTGTTAAATCAGCACCGTACATATTTGTTTAAATGAATGAGTCATTTTAGAATGAGTACATTGGTGCTTAAGAAATGTAAATGAATAGATTTCGCACGGTTGCACACATCAAGTCAGATCCTGTTTACACTGTACCCGATTCGCATGGTCACGACATCAGTTTAAGTTGTTTTACCGTATATTTGTCCCCCAGAACTTTTTTCATTTGTCAGATCATGCTAAAGTAGCCATGCCACCAAACGTTTGGAGGTGAAACTCCCGTTGACATGATTAATTTTGATGTCGTGACCATGCGAATCGGGACTAAGAGGCTACTTTGGGGATGTAAATTAGGCGCTTGCAAAATTAAATGCGTGGGAAGAGCACGTTGTGGATGTAAATGAGGCCGGCTAGCAAAATGATATGCATGAAGAGAGCACGTTGTGGATGTAAATGAGGGGCGTGCGAAATTAGACAAACGTGGGTATGCTAAAGAGGAATGTGAGACCACATGAACAGAGTGTGCAAGTGGTGTGATTAACACGTCGTCCACGCAATGAATAATCCTTGAAAGTAATATGGGTTACAATTTTGTGGAATGAGCCGATGAGCACATGCGCTTAACTGCTCATAATTGCTCGTAACTGCTCATAACTGCTCATGAGAACATGCTCAACCGCTCGTAGACATTTTTAATACCAAACTATTAAGTAGTATTAATATCAGATTTAAGTAGATTTTGAAGGCAAAATGGGTTGCAATTTGGCGCAATGAGCGTATGAGCATGTGCTCATAACTGCTTATGGACACATGCTCATAGCCACTCATAGCTGCTCATAGCTGCTCATAGCTGCTCATAGCTGCTCATAGCTGTTCATAGCTGCTCATAGCTGCTCATGACTGCTCATGACTGCTCATGAGAACATGCTCAACCGCTCGTAGACATTTTTAATACCAAACTATTAAGTAGTATTAATATCAGATTTGGGTAGATTTTGAAGGCAAAATGGGTTGCAATTTGGCGCAATGAGCGTATGAGCATGTGCTCATAACTGCTCATAGCTGCTCATAGCTGCTCATAGCTGCTCATAGCTGTTCATAGCTGCTCATAGCTGCTCATGACTGCTCATGAGAACATGCTCAACCGCTCGTAGACATTTTTAATACCAAACTATTAAGTAGTATTAATATCAGATTTGGGTAGATTTTGAAGGCAAAATGGGTTGCAATTTGGCGCAATGAGCGTATGAGCATGTGCTCATAACTGCTCATAGCTGCTCATAGCTGCTCATAGCTGCTCATAGCTGCTCATAGCTGCTCATAGCTGCTCATGAGTTAATCGGCTTCTGTGCTCATAAAATTCAGTTACTGCTCAATAACAAACCATTTTTACACAATCAGTCCTAAGGGAATGAGCTGCCAGTTTTGCGGGAAACACTTTAGACGCGGTTACAATCTGCGCAGACACGAACGGGAATATTGTCCACTAAAACAGCAAGAAAGAGGCATGTCTCGAAGAAACTCGGACAGTCAAGAAAGGGATTTGCAGGACGATGTCTCGACCAACTCATCTGTAAAGTCTGAAAGTTTGATGACGACTGACTCAGAAACTGAAGAAAAAATGGATCCATGGATACCCCTAATAGAAGAAGCAAAGCAAAAAAATAATACAGATTTTGAAGAAATGAAAGAAAGCCTTATAAACACTGGCCTGGATGAGCAATCTGCTAAGGAGAAAGCTTACTCGAATATTATGCCTATACTCCAGAAAGAATTGGAAAATATTTATTTGGAACGCCTTCTGTGGATGAGACAACTAAAGAAAGATCCAGTACATAAGAAAATAATGCACACAAAAGATGCGTTCGTTGAAAATGACGATTTTGATCCAGAAGAGGCAATAGAAGCTGCTGTTGATAAAAGAAAGTTTCTTATTAAAAGGCTTTTAAACAATCACCAGGTTGAGGATGAAGAAGAAAATACAGATAGCGATGATGATGATTAGAAATAATGATTTACTAAACCATTCTTATAAAGAAACCATGAAAAACGAACAAAAAGAGATAAAAAACGATTTAGAAGAAATTATTATAACAGAAAAATAAATGTTAAAATCGTTATTCCAATGATTGTCTTTGTTATTTCGTTCAACCAGTATGTTACTTTTTTGGCCTAATACTAGTAATAGTTTAATTTCGACTATTAAAAATTGGCAATGAGAAGTTGAGCAAAATGAGCTATGACCAGCTATGAGCGACTAATATGAGCAGCTATGAGCAGCTATGAGCGGCTATGAGCAACTATGAGCAACTATGAGCAGCTATGAGCAGCTATGAGCAGCTATGAGCAGCTATGAGCAGCTATGAGTGGCTATGAGCATGTGTCCATGAGCAGTTATGAGCACATGCTCATACGCTCATTGCGCCAAATTGCAACCCATTTTGCCTTCAAAATCTACTTAAATCTGATATTAATACTACTTAATAGTTTGGTATTAAAAATGTCTACGAGCGGTTGAGCATGTTCTCATGAGCAGTTATGAGCAGTTACGAGCAATTATGAGCAGTTAAGCGCATGTGCTCATCGGCTCATTCCACAAAATTGTAACCCATATTACTTTCAAGGATTATTCATTGCGTGGACGACGTGTTAATCACACCACTTGCACACTCTGTTCATGTGGTCTCACATTCCTCTTTAGCATACCCACGTTTGTCTAATTTCGCACGCCCCTCATTTACATCCACAACGTGCTCTCTTCATGCATATCATTTTGCTAGCCGGCCTCATTTACATCCACAACGTGCTCTTCCCACGCATTTAATTTTGCAAGCGCCTAATTTACATCCCCAAAGTAGCCTCTTAGTCCCGATTCGCATGGTCACGACATCAAAATTAATCATGTCAACGGGAGTTTCACCTCCAAACGTTTGGTGGCATGGCTACTTTAGCATGATCTGACAAATGAAAAAAGTTCTGGGGGACAAATATACGGTAAAACAACTTAAACTGATGTCGTGACCATGCGAATCGGGTACAGTGTAAACAGGATCTGACTTGATGTGTGCAACCGTGCGAAATCTATTCATTTACATTTCTTAAGCACCAATGTACTCATTCTAAAATGACTCATTCATTTAAACAAATATGTACGGTGCTGATTTAACAACAGTGAAAACTTTAGCCAGAGATGAGATTATGGCTAACATTACTAAAGTTCATACAGAGGAAATTAAAATTGAAAAAATCAGCAGAAGGAAGCCAGATCGCTTGTGGTGGATCTGCGTAGCGAGGCAAAAGCAGAGGAAAACAAAACTAGGCTTTGGCAAGCAGTTGGCGAAGCATAATGTGCGAAGTACAGCAAAACCCACAAAACAGAATTGAACAAATATCGCGCGCCATACTTGCAATGATGGACGTATACTCTAGGCAGAAAGGAACTAATTTAGCAAAATGTTTGGAGTATGCTGGACTAGTATTTTTGTGTTTGGAACGAAATATTCCATGTAAGAATAGTCGGGTTAAAAAAAGGTTTATACATATAAAATTATAAAATACTTCTTGGCTGGTATGGATCTCCGTGAACGAGGCAAAAGCAGAAGAAATTTGTGAATTATCTTTTAAATTTTATAACATATTAAAATAATTGTAAATGATCTCATTTACACTCTAAATGCATCCTACTGTATGTTCAATGATCCCTATTCACGTGATGGAAAATCTCCATCCCACATGATCTATGATCCCTGTTCACATGTACCTCATGGTCATTGTCCACGTGAATCATGGCTTCTTTGTTCACATGATCCAAGACCCATGCCCACGTGCAAACGCATGGTCTTTCTCCACGTGAATCGTGATTTTTGTTCACGTGAACCTATTGTGTCGGCACCCTTTGCTAGCTATATGGGGGGGGTGATCTACTCCGGTAAAAGAGATTGCTGAAACCGGATACTTTTTCGACGGACTCTCGCGACTCTCGCAGAAAGTGCAGCTGTATATCTCAATGCAGGTAAAATGCTTTGTCATTTATTCCTTTTAATTAACGTTCAAGTGAGCTCTTACAGCAAACACTATAGCTATACGTAATTGTTAAAGAAATTGAAACAAAAATTAATTTTGTTGCTTGTTCTGAAATTGAAAACATATCATGCAAATTCATGGAAGTTTATAGAAGAATATGAAATTTGCGTTTTTCTTAATCGCTAAGGCAAAATGGTAAAATTAAACCTATCCGGGGATGAAAAGTTACCTATATTTTTTCTGGGCACTCTAACTTCCTATTTACTTTATCACCTGTCAAAAACTCATTAGATTCATTAAACAATTTCCTTTTGATAAGGAAAGTTACATCAATATTATATTCATTTTGGAGTCAATAATGCTTCTGCATGCAATCTGATTGGTTAACGTTGAAACTTGAAAATAACGTGTTATTTTTGGAAGAATTTGAGTGCAATTAACGCAAAAATCATACGTCGAGTCAAAATCAACGGATCGCCTTGCGGGGGGCTGATTTATTAACCATTTAATTCGTTCTATTATCCATGCAGTATCTATTATCTTCTGTAATCAAAAAGTACAATTTATTGAACTTCAATATAATTAATAAATTTTTATCACAGCAACACGTATATCACATACACGCAACATCGTATCATCTTAAACTAAATTAATTGAAGCTATCTAACACAAGAATCAATCACTCAGGCTGATAAATTATAGAACTCGACTGGCACGTAACAAGTGATTTCTCAAGAAATTTGATCTTGTATAAATAAACGACCTAGATTTCAGACTGCTGCAAAATAATGTAAAATATTATGATTTTTAATATATGCTACGGTTGAGAATACGTTATGGCTTAAACTCTCCCCACGGGTCTTATTTTTTTAATAACCGTACGTAATATAATGGTACGTAATAAATTGTAATGGTACGTAATATAATTGTACATGCTTGTTATGAACGAACTTATTACGATCATCGGCCTCCTATGCCTATTGCCATGCGAAAATATTTTAGAAAATTATTTTCTTGGTTTATAATAACTGAATATAATTAAAATCACTCGCACCGTAGCTAGAAGCTTAATTGGGCGGAGGATGCATAATTATCGTCTTATGCCAGCGGCTGATTTCTTTTGTACGCTATTTGTTCCTATAAATATGATATTGTAAATCTGATCATATTAATATGCACCCCCCCAGCAATTAATCGGTAGCTAGGGGCCGGCCGTTTTAGAGGTACGTATAAAGAAGTAATTTAGGCCATCTTTTATTTTAGACTTGTGTTATTTACAATTACAACATGAAGGTGTATTGTTTACATTCTTCATGCGCAGATTAGAACTTTTATTACAATAGCTTGGCGATAAGAAGTCATAAAAAACATACAAATTAAGCTCACGTCGCCTTAACGGCTTATCTCTTTTGTTTTCTTTCTGCCTCCGCAGGCAAAAAGCCTTTAAAAGCCTGTTTATGCGGGCGGTTTGGGCTTCAAAAAAATCTGACAATGTTTCATCTGACAATTTTTCAGGTGATGTGTAACTCCAAAAAAAGTAAAGTGCTCTAATCTAATTGAATTTAATTTCAGATCACCGACTTCAAATTTGTTGATAATTTCTTGGGTACACTATGATGTCACACTATTATCACAAACGGAATTTGGTTTACATTCATATAGAATACCAAAAATTTGGTGAGCAAAAAAGAATTAAAATGCTCATACAAAAGATCTATATCTTGCACGAAAGATGTGAAGCTTGCACACGGTGAAAACAAATCGCCCCAGTTGATAACCTTAGTACATACTAAAAATTGACCTGCATTTATCGCTGCAGATGCTTTTCATGAACTTTCAAAAGATTGCAGCCTACGCATCCAGGGGTTGTTCAAAGCTAGGTTAGCGCTAACCCTGGATTAATTTTTAACTTGTATATATTGTTTTTTTATTTTGTGTGCTTTTTAACCAGTGTTCGTTTTTAAAACTTAAGAAAATATTACTTCTATTTGTCCAAAAAGTATTTATGAAAAAATTTATTGAATTTGTAAACAGCCAATTAAAAAAAGTAACGCAAAGATTTGTTTTAACCCAGGGTAAATGTAACCGGCTTTTGAACAAACGGCCCCAGAGGGAAATTTGAACTTAAAATTGTTTTAAATTATCCTGTAGTATAGAGAGAAAAACAGAAATGCATAAATGTGAACTATTGATGAGTTTTCGAGTTCAAATTTCATAAACATTAATTTTTGCGATGTCCATCATCAGGTTGATGATTTATTCGTAGCAATTTAGCAAAAGCACTTCTGAATCTGGAAGACCTTAAAGCATAGCAGAAAAAGTTAACAGATGAATTCATGAGAGCAAACAGAATATGAATATCACAGAACCAATGAAGGATTTTACAACTGCAATCTTCACAGAAATTTGCAAAATATATCATTGCAGTTGAGGGACCATAACAGCACAGGAGAGCAATAAGAACGATCAAAAACATTTCGGTGATTTTGTCTTCTAGGAGTTGCTTCTTTGCCGCAATACAATTTGTATTAAAAGTTGAGAAATCGTCGATTTGTGAGATTTCATTTCCGTCATTTGACGCGAAAGGGGTTGCTTTTCTCTTTAAAGAGCGGGATCTCAATTTTTTTTTCATTAAAGTGTATGTTATACAAATAATTATAACAGCAACTAGGAGTGATGTGTTGGCAAATATAAATGCGTATGCACCGAAACCAACAAGCAGATAAATGTTGGGTAAGCTTGCCGAAATCAACCAAATCATTAGTCCCCGAGCCGGTGCGGAGCACCGTGCGAGGGTACTAATTCCGCTCGGATATTTACACCCACGATGTGCAAATGCGAAATCAAAGTCGTCCGCCATTATGCAATGGACCTCACGCCATGGACGGTCTTCTACGTTATACGCATGCGCCAGTGTGAACTACCAAGCTCTTGATTGGTCGAGAAAAAAATTTGTATTTTCAAACGTCAATGAATAACTGTCATTTCGCAAAATTTTGATGAAATTTATAAATTTATGTTTTCATAAATATGGAAAATATGTATTTTTTAATTAAAGTAGAGGGAAACTCGAATGTAGTCAAGACTTTTCACGGTTTAACAAATAACAAGACCGAATTTTCGACCGAATTCACCGTGTATAATGAAGTCGGAAGATTTTACACTTGATAATATTTCATCCGGCACAGCTTTAAAAAGTAATTCTTTTGTGGTAAACACAACTTTAATATTCTCAAATGTATTTCACTATAAATCTAAATGTGTTATGTGATAAACGACATTATAATTTCATTTATAAACTCCGTTTTCATAATGACAAAAAGAAAAGAAAATCAAAACATTCCCGTGCAAAAACCAGTCAAAGCGTATTATAGAACTTCGGAAGTTGTATGAGACGTCTGATGTTATATTTCATGGTATTTAATAAGTAAAATAATTTACCATAACACTGACTATAGATGAGTAACTTAACTTCCAGAGAAAGGTAAGAATCTTGTCGTATTTTTGCCATTTTTTCGCAAAAATATGAGGGTAAACTTTGATTCTTTTTAAAAAAATATACGGCCGTTGCCGAGTTGCTATGACTACAGTGTTTCCACGTGCAGAAAAATATTTCCATACTTTCCTCAATTTCTATTTCTCAAATATCATGTACCCTCCAAGACCCCCAACCCACATAAATTTTCTAACAATCATGTTACCATCCCTACGCTTAACTAATATCGTTTTACCGAGGCGAGGGGTTGCTGCATGCATGTATTTCTAGTATAGTCAATAAAATTCATTGATTGGTGACATTACTTCGGTAGGTACTTGGCCTTCTCACAGCGAGATATCGTTCAACTGCCAAACTTGTAAGACTGAGGATCGAAGCAGTGCATGAGATGAAGTAAAATATTCCACCCGCATAACGTTCTTCAAGAACTTCTTTTTTCCCGAGTCCTTCTTTGATATGAAAATATACAAAGAAAGGTTCAGCGATGATGCCAACAATTAAATCGGCCGCTGATAGATTGATAATTAACCAGTTAAATGGAGTTCGTAAGTTTTTGTTTGGATCAAGTACAACAGCCAAGAAAATAAGAATATTGCCAGGGATATTGGTAAGCATGAAAATAGTTGAAATGCTGGCTGTCATAAATGATAACTCTTGTGGAGGTTCAACATTCTGACATCTTTTCTCAAATGTACTTTCTATCACCATGATGAAAATTCTACAAGAAGACCATTTAAATTGTTTAATGCACGATTTTCTGTTTTTACTAAATAAAGTTGCTTTTGAAATATTACACGATTCATTTTATTTCTTACATTTTATTTCTCTGAGAACCTAACTAAAACAACACGGATTCATTTTCAGATTTCGCGCCACAAGGAAGTGACTCTAGTCTAGAAAATGTGAAATGCTTGACAGACAGGTCATGCAGGTTTGAATTTTGATGTAAAATGTTACTTCAGAGCTTTTAAGGTGGATCGCAAAAAATATTTTATGTTTAGTACTTGTACATTTTGCACTTCCTAATGTCTCAAATCATAACTAATCATAATCATAATCAAATCAAATCATAATCATAATCATAATCTAACAGAAGAAGTATACTTCTTTTGTTAGGCGAGAGGGGCTTTCCGTTTTGAAAACAACGACCTTTCTTGTTTACTCGCCACATTCTATATAAATTCAACAAACGTGAGTCCACCCTTAGCAACGATGTCATTTGACCCTAGAAATAGTTCATTTTAAACGTCCCAACGGGCTTTGAGAACGCATGCTATTTACGGTCAAACGGAATCGGCTGTGACAATCGTTCCTCTTTCAACGCTTATTCTGTTTATTATGTCCACAAAGTAGTTATCGTTTAGCTTTCATCCCATTTTTTTCATATCTTATTGTGTATAAAATCATAAAACGCTTGTTACAAAAAAATTTTCGAAATGACAGTTAAATTACTGACGATCTCATTGGATTACACATTTTTGTCTTAGCCAATCAGGGCGCATTATTACCAAAACGCCCAACGTCGACGACCGTCCACTAAATATCCGGGTGTAATAAATCTCTCAGCAGAATTAGTACCCTCGCAGAGCGTTCCACGCCGGATCGGAAAAAGATATTTGTCAGGGCGAGCTATTTTCTGGGCACTTACCGATCGCTTTTTTTATCTCGAAAATGAGAAAGAGTCGTTCTCGAATGCAGGTTTTTGCCAAACATGCTTCACCGCCGCTTGGGTAAGACAACATTTATTTTGCGATCTTCTCGTCATAGATTCCGATAAAATCCTCTCAAGCAGATGATCATAACTATGACTAATCGTAGACAGAGTATTCGGGCGGCCCGCATTATTGATTCATAAAATGTACGACCTAGTATAAAAACCAAGTTGACTGCGTGAACACCATGTTGAACGAAATATAGAAGAATAACCGCTTTCAGTGTCATGATGCATGCGATAGCTGCATGGAATTGCCCATTTAAAACGTTTCGTCTCATTATCATTATGAATGTCTATAATACCAAAGTGCCAGTACCTACAAAAGTGCCTTGTTTAAATCATACCCAAGGGAGATCCTGAATGTTGAACTTTTAAAATGTAAATCCAAGCGAGAAAATTTTCAGCCCAACAAAAACTTGAAAGAACACTGTTAAATTTCACTTCATCACTAGTTACCTTGTTGACAAAAGGTTTAACAACAAAATATAGGTTTAAATGTGACAGTTAAAATTTGACATTTTTTTCTATTCAAAACTTACCTCGCAGTTCTTTCCTTTTAAGAAATTTTCGAATGAAACAAAGATGTAATGTCAGTATAATGAGTTTGCGCCTATAGAAATGAAGCCTATACTTCTTCGACGGATGTCAACTTTATATCGCAACAACGTGCAGCTGAATCTTGATGCAAATAAAATATGTTGTCAATTATCCGTTGGCCGAATTAAGACATCTTAATTTAACAGTCAAGTAGATGTACTCCTGTAGCAAACACTTTACATACAATCGTTTAACACACCTAAACATAAGTGAAATTTGGTCGCTTACTCTGAAATTTTGGGCAAGTTTTATACTGTATATATTTGTAGATACGTTCCAATATAACCAGGCAGAAGCGTGGCAGCGTCTTCAAACAACTTAGTATCAAATGTGGTATAATTATATATATTATATTATATAAAAATAGACAAAACACTTCTCGACGTTTCGACCTAAGTGCCTTCGTCAGGAGACTAACTCTCCTGACGAAGGCCCTCAGGTCGAAACGTCGAGAAGAGTTTTGTCTATTTTAGGCAGTTGTTATACCACTGTATTTGTAATTTGTATTTTCTTGAATCGTTAAGGTTAGGTAGTTAAAGCAAAATTGTCCGAAGGCGAAGAGAGCGGTGTATACGTTTTCTTGGCGTGTTGGCGTATACATTTGCTTTTCGCTCTATTACCTGTCAAAAATTTAATTAAATTAAATCGAGTTATCTTTTAACAAGACGCCTGTTCTGGCTCACCGGCGTGCCGCGCATGTGCCAGTCCTTCAATATAAAGCTTCTGAACATAAACAAGACAGTTCGTATTCATTTCGATTCCTTGCGAACCTAAAATGTTGTTCGATCGCAAGATTCAGAGGCACATCGTACTTAAAAAAGTATAAAAGTTCAATTGTTCAAAACTGTAAAATTTTAGTAAACCGCATGATACATTCACTTTGTCTTACACTTTGCCTTTGGAATTCGCGCTTATATAGTTATATTAAATCTTCAATCCTGTGCAAACTGTGACGTGTCAATGCGCCCATACACGACCACATCTTGTTAAACGATGACTCAGTAGGAGCGATATTATTAAAATAGGACAAAATGCACATGTATTGAATGTATTCGTACAATAATTAAGTCTAAACCTAATCGAACAGCATCAAAAGAACGGGTTATTTGTTCCTCTTGGAGGAATTGCCGTATCATGCGAGCAAAATCGAATTGCGCATCGGAAAATTAGCCAAAGCTGTGCACCACAACTTTTTGGGAGACAAAACTGGGACGTAGATAAATACGGTCACATACACATTTTAAATACTCGTGTATTTCGCGCCAAAACAGACTTGCGATAACGACCTGGATAACGAACGCATCTACAGAAGGCAAAAGTAAAGCCGGAAGTGATCCGGCCGCCACGCGATTCAAACGCCCCACTTTTGTATCATTTAATACAGATTTCTATTACAGAACCGTAGTTTTTTGCTTGGTTCATGTCTCTATCCGGGCCAATTTTACAATCAAGAACATAGAAGCATACGAGAAGAAATTTGAGCAAAAAATTTGGAATATTTCGACTTCATAACATTTTTTGCTCAGACCTCTTCTCGTATGCTTCTATGTTTGTGATTGTAAAATTGGCCCGGGCAGAAGCGTGGACATGGCAAAAAAGGCAAAAAACTACGGTTCTGTAATATAAATCTATATTGAATTATACAAAAGTGGGGGCTTTGAATCGGGTGGCACCCGGATCACTTCCGGCCTCACTTTTGCCTTCTATAGATGCGTTATACAGTCTTATTTCAGATTAGTGATGCTACATCATATATTCATATTGAAATAAATGATCTTCATAATTAATTTTTTCTAAACTCTAATTTCTAAAGTCTTGACTAGTATTGGGTTGAAAAACAAACTCTCTATGTCAGCTACAGTTCTATATACCATCATCACGTCGACGATTGATCCGAAGCAATTTAGCAAATGCACTTCTGAATCTGGCAGATCTTAAAGCATAGCAGAAGAAGTTAACGCTTGAATTCATCACAGCAAACAAAACATGGATATCACGGAACCAGTGAAGAGTCGTACAACTGCAGTCTTCACAAAAATTTACCAAATATATCATCACGGCAGAAGGACCATAACAGCACAGGAGAGCAATAAGAACGATCAGAAACATTTGAGTGATTTTGGCTTCCAAGATTTGTTTCTTTGCTTCGATACAATCTACATTTGTCGTCGACTGCTTTTCATCATGTGAGATTTCATTTGCGTCTGCTGTGGTTGAGGAAGTTGTTTCAATTCTCAAAGTGCGGGATCTTAACTTTCTCCTCATTAAAGTGTAGGTTACACAAATTATCATAACAGCAACTGCAATGGAGGTGTTGGCGAATATGAATGCTATGCAGTGAAACCAACGTGAAAATAAATGTTGGGTAAACTTAATGAAATCAACCAAATGAAGATTGTTGTCAGAATAATTCTTTTGTTGGTCACTTTATTTCGGTAGGTATTCGGATTTCTCACAGCCAGATATCGTTCAACTGCCAAACTTGTAAGACTGAGGATCGACGCCGTGCATGAGATGAAGTAAGCCATGTGGGTTAAGATTAGTTCTTGAGGATCTTCATTCTTCCTGAGTCCTTCTTTAATGGTATAATAAGCCAAGTAAGGCTCAGTAATAACTCCGACAATTAAATCAGCTACTGATAGATTAACGATCAACCAGTTGAATGGAGTTCGTAGGTTTTTGTTCGGATCAAATACAACAGCAAAAATGTTAAGAAGATTGCCTGGGATGTTGGTAAGAATGAAGGCAATTGATATGCTGGCTGTCATAAATGCTAATTCAATTGGAGGTACGCCTGCCTGACATCTTTGGTCAAAGGTGCTTTCGATGAACATGGTAGCAATTCTGCAGAATAAAAAAATAATGAATTATCAGTGTCGTCACTGTTTTCAGTATATCAATATAACAAAGGAGCAGGGTGGCTACATGTTCTAGCAACTTCTCACCAATATGGCCTAAGGGCTGCCTTCCAATGTCGCTTTTTTGCACGTACGTACACGGACGTAAAACCTTAAAACCTTTGAAGTTGTTGTATAATTTACGCCAGAAAAAAAACACATACTAAATCATCAACGGTGTCCAACACTATGTTTCTATTCAATCGTTTATTTCATAACTCATAAATATCATTTCAATTATTTCAAACTTTTACGTACGTCCACACGTAAGTACAAAAAACGCGACAGAGGAAAACAGCCGTAAGATAGAACATCTCGGCGGTTCCGACATTTGTATTTTTGGTTGTTTACGGCTATCGCTGCTTCCGGAGTTTGGGCAGACTGATCTAATTTTAATGCCCGAGACACGATGAATACGAGAGGTTTATCGTGGGGTTTAACACACCTGCAGCAGGGACGAAACTAGAGCGATGATGATTGGGGGATGAAATTCTGCAAGTTAAAGGCGTGAAAATATAGTGGCTTCCATGTAAATAAAATTCATGTTGTGTTGATGACGAAAACTTTTAGAGGTTAATATACTTAATTTTGACATTTTTACTTCATAACTTACCTCAGAGTTCTTTCTATGAGAAGCTATTCGAATGGGACAAAAGTGAGGTCTGCAAGATAAGTTTACTGCCGTGACTTTTAACAATTATGTGCCGGTAAAAGAGATTGCTGAAACCGGACACTTCTTCGACGTACTCTCGGCGACTCTTGCAGAAAATGCAGCTGTGTGTATATCCCGATGCATGTAAAATGCTTTGTCATTTATTCCTTTTAATTTAACGTTCAAGTGAGCTCTTACAGCAAACACTATAGCTATACGTAATTGTTAAAGAAATTGAAACAAAAATTAATTTTGTTGCTTGTTCTGAAATTGAAAACATATGCAAATTCATAGAAGTTTATAAAAGAATATGTAATTTGTGTTTTCTTAATCGCTAAGGCAAAATGGTTAAAGTGAAACTGTCCGGGGGTGGATAACTATCTATATTTTTTCTGGGGCACTGTAACTTCCTATTTACTTTATCACCTGTACGTCCAAAACTCGTTAGATTCATTTAACAAATGAATTTCCTATCGATAAGGAAAGTTACATCAATTATACTCATTTTGGAGTTAATAATGCTTCTGCATGCAATATGATTGGTTAAAGTTGAAACTTGAAAATAACGTGTTATTATTGAAAGAATTTGAGTGCAATTAACGTAGAAATCATACGTCGAGTCAAAATCAACGGATCGCTTTGCGGGGGTTGATTTATTAACCATTCAATTCGTTCTATTATCCATGCAGTATCTATTATCTTCTGTAATCAAAAAGTAGAATTTATTGAACTTCAAATCTTCAATGTAGTTATTTTAAAAATTTTTATCATAGCAACACGTATATTGCATACACTACAGTTATTAGAATATACATGGTTTGGAGACTAGATGGAAGTACAATACAACTCATTATCTCTGTTATTCCCCAGGTTTATGCAAAAAATGGTTCCTTATCCGTATATGTTTATTGTATTTTTGCCCAACTAACCAATAGCAATGGCTTGGCTTAGCTCCTCAACCATGACTTGAACAACATGTTAATTCAGACCTTACTATTGGTTTCTTTGTTCAAATTACAATAGACACGTGATGAATAAGGAACAATGTTTCGATTTTGAATTCAAAAATAAAAAAAGTGGAAGCACGAAGGACGTGCAAGAAACACATTCGAAAGAACACGGGACATTTTGAAAAGGGTCTTCAAACATTATACTATAAATATGTGAAAACTAATCCATTTTTTTCTGCTCAACGGAACTACAGCTAGGAAAGGCTCACGAAAATTGTGAGTAACTGATTTATTCATTCAAAGCTTACATATATATCATGTATTTATCAAGTAATTGGGGATGTATTTTTTGTTGTAGTTGACTTCATTATTTATTCATCTGTGTAATGTCTTCATGATGGCACAAGAATAAAAATAAGTACAAAAAATAAGTGGCCTAAATCCTCTGGGAAGTCCAATAAAGTAGTGCTTCGAATCGAAAGTGCGAAACAAACAATTTTTTGCATAAATAGTTAATTTCTGCGTTATTTAATATAGACCAGAATAAGGCTTTAAATTTAATTTACAAACGACGTTTCGGAGTTTACTCCATCATCAGGTTAAGATAATCAGATTATAAATCTGAAGAAGGAGGCATATTTTGTAATTTAGACTTGTGTTATTTACAATTACAACACGGAGGTGTATTGTTTACATTCTTCATGCGTAGATTAGAGTTTTTATTACAATAGCCTGGCAATCAGAAGTCACAAACAACAAACAGAGCTCACGTCGCCTTGAAAGGCTTATCTCTTTTGTTTTCTCTCTGCCTTCGCAGACAAAACGCCTTTAAAAGCCTGTTTATGCTAGCGGTTTGGGCTTCAAAAAAATCTGACAATGTTTCATCTGACAATTTTTCAGGTGATGTGTAACTCCAAAAAAAGTAAAGTGCTCTAATCTAATTGAATTTAATTTCAGATCACCGACTTCAAATTTGTTGATAATTTCTTGGGTACACTATGATGTCACACTATTATCACAAACGGAATTTGGTTTACATTCATATAGAATACCAAAAATTTGGTGAGCAAAAAAGAATTAAAATGCTCATACAAAAGATCTATATCTTGCACGAAAGATGTGAAGCTTGCACACGGTGAAAACAAATCGCCCCAGTTGATAACCTTAGTACATACTAAAAATTGACCTGCATTTATCGCTGCAGATGCTTTTCATGAACTTTCAAAAGATTGCAGCCTACGCATCCAGGGGTTGTTCAAAGCTAGGTTAGCGCTAACCCTGGATTAATTTTTAACTTGTATATATTGTTTTTTTATTTTTTGTGCTTTTTAACCAGTGTTCGTTTTTAAAACTTAAGAAAATATTACTTCTATCTATCCAAAAAGTATTTATGAAAAAATTTACTGAATTTGTAAACAGCCGATTAAAAAAAAGTAATGCAAAGATTTGTTTTAACCCATGGTTAATGTAACCGGCTTTTGAACAACCAGCCCCAGAGGGAAATTTGAACTTAAAATTGCTTTAAATTATCCTGTAGTATAGAGAGAAAAACAGAAATGCACAAATGTGAACTATATTGATGAGTTTTTCGAGTTCAAATTTCATAAACATTAATTTTTGCGATGTCCATCATCAGGCTGATGATTGATTCGTAGCAATTTAGCAAAAGCACTTCTGAATCTGGAAGACCTTAAAGCATAGCAGAAAAAGTTAACAGATGAATTCATGAGAGCAAACAGAATATGAATATCACGGAACCAGTGAAGGATTTTACAACTGCAATCTTCACAGAAATTTGCAAAATATATCATCACAGTTGAGGGACCATAACAGCACAAGAGAGCAATAAGAACAATCAGAAACATTTCGGTGATTTTGTCTTCTAAGAGTTGCCTCTTTGCCGCGATACAATTTGTATTAAAAGTTGAGAAATCGTCGATTTGTGAGATTTCATTTCCGTCATTTGACGCGAAAGGGGTTGCTTTTCTCTTTAAAGAGCGGGATCTCAATTTTTTTTTCATTAAAGTGTATGTTATACAAATAATTATAACAGCAACTAGGAGTGACGTGTTGGAAAATATAAATGCGTATGCACCGAAACCAACAAGCAGATAAATGTTGGGTAAGCTTGCCGAAATCAACCAAATCATTACTATTGTCAATAAAATTCGGTGATTGGTGACATTACTTCGGTAGGTACTTGGTCTTCTCACAGCGAGATATCGTTCAACCGCCAAACTTGTAAGACTGAGGATCGAAGCAGTGCATGAGATGAAGTAAAATATTCCACCCGCATAACGTTCTTCAAGAGCTTCTTTTTTCCCAAGTCCTTCTTTGATATGAAAATATACAAAGAAAGGTTCTGCGATGATGCCAACGATTAAATCGGCCGCTGATAGATTGATAATTAACCAGTTAAATGGAGTTCGTAAGTTTTTGTTTGGATCAAGTACAACAGCCAAGAAAATAAGAATATTGCCCGGGATATTGGTAAGCATGAAAACAGTTGAAATGCTGGCTGTCATAAATGATAACTCTTGTGGAGGTTCAACATTCTGACATCTTTTCTCAAACGTACTTTCAATCACCATGTTGAAAATTCTACAGGAAAATATCCATGTTAGATTGTTTTAATGCGACCGTTTTAGACAAGCTTTTGCTTTGCGTTTTAAAAATTATATGATTACTACACATCGTCGCCTCGGTTGGGATGAATTTTATCTTTAAAATCATCAAAATAATTTTCATCAATATGGGCCAAGTGTTTACAGGGATTCCCAAATTGCAATAAAATTCTTAAAAGTCATCTGCCTCGCAAGAATGAGTGCATGGTATTGTATGCAGTGTTTGCCGAATTTTTATAAACTGTCGTGTGCTTATAAACCTCCTTAATAATAATGATTAGTGCTTCCAGCAATAAATATAACTCAAATTTGAAATACATGCATGCGTGTATGTCTCATTAAAAAATTACCTTATAATGTAGTACTTTTGTGGTATATTAACAAATGGCGCGTTTTTTATTACGGTTTGAACAAGATCACAAAATCGGTTTGTCAAAAACACTTTTTCAAAACACTTTGAAAGTGCAGCTGCCTGTCTCTACTACACTGGAAATTTCGGTTCATAAATATATATTTAAAGTCCTTTTTGGGCACATTT
Organism: Dendronephthya gigantea; assembly: GCF_004324835.1. Taxonomy (NCBI): domain Eukaryota; kingdom Metazoa; phylum Cnidaria; class Anthozoa; order Malacalcyonacea; family Nephtheidae; genus Dendronephthya; species Dendronephthya gigantea. Next base: position 296,374 of record NW_021163100.1, on the reverse strand, counting down.
TGAAATATATAGGTAATCTAATTCGTCGTATAATCAATTATTGATTTTATAACTATAAGAGCATTGAAAATTTTAAATTTCTCTTTTTAGGGACAGTTTTAAAGCAGCTTCACGAATGAGAGCTGTGCAAAACTTGCACATGCTGTTTGCATGTTTATTCTACTGAGACACAATGACGCTTGCCTTGGACGCTTTATCTTTCAACACATTTCGCTATGATGACATATATATATAGTCAACTTTGGGAAACTCAGATCTATATCCGCATAAAATTTAGTTGTAGCTACATATTTCTTAGAGAATGGTCTTGTAAATGACCAGAATAAACGAGAAAGATCGAATATGCAGAATATAATTATTATGCATCCATTCAAATGTAATTGACTTCAACACGTACGACTCAGCGTATAAAATGATTATTATTCGATGAATTTTATATTAATTATCAAAAACATAAAATAATGGCCGAACCTTATAAGAATTGTACTGTATTGCATACAACTCTGAAATTTTCTCTTCATTAAATATAATGCACCTAAAAGTTTGAACTCGTTGACGAAAGGAGTTTATAATGGCCTGAGATCATTAGTGCGATAGCAAACAGTTGAGAAGAGCAGGCTGGTCGATGTCTTAACTGCTGCACATGTATACTCACGAGTAACCCCAAAAACGTACAAATGTCCCTCTTCAATCGAGTCAAAAAGGGTGTTTGTTGCATTTTGCGTTCAGAATTTCATGTGTTCAATGTTTAGCCACACAATGTAAAAAGTACATTAAAATAATATTCGAATTCTATTGTCAGTATCGCCGTTTTATTCATCAGTCTTAGCCCGCCTACTTAAAACGTGCATATTAAAAGTATATATTATATACGTTAAGGGTATAAAGGTATAAAACTTTTTTTCCTAAAAATTTAATAGCTCTAGTAATTGCTATAATCATTAGCTGCCAAAGAATACTTAAATATTATTATTCTGTACAAACTAAACAAATACCAGAAAATGTCGATAATTTAGATGATTTCGATAAATAAAACTTACCTTTCCAGGGAAAAATGTCCAAACTTGGAAAATAGTGTCGGTATAATTATTGAGATAGGATTGGAAAATAAACCAAATGGGTTACTTTTTTTAAATGACCGAATTCGAACGAGGCAGCGTGCAGCTGTATTTGATATCCAATGATAATTATCGAAATATTTAAATTTCTAAGTTGTGTCAAGAGGTTGGCTTCTCATTTGTCTCCTGGGTTACGCTGACGCATTTCTACGTATTAAGCAAACGTGGAGCAAAAAATTCAATGCCCGCTCACCCCCCCCCCTCAAAATCGGCCCCCACTTTCAACAGGTCTGCCTCTATCTTTTTAATGTCATATAACAGGTCGGTCGACGAGTAAACGTATGTAAAAAACAGCATGAAATAGAAAACTATATGAAGCTGGGGAGTATTTGAGGGACGGGAGCAATTTGATGAAATTTTTTTTCTCATTTTGTTGAAATTTTCTAAAATTGTCAGTTTTAAAATATAACGGCTGTAAAATGTCACCTGGTGAAATATGTTATTTTTCTCATTGTATATACCTTAGCACAATGGAAAGCGCTCCATATATGTACGGTCAAACTCCTCGCTCAAATCAGTGGCGCCACTCGTAATGTTTTTAGAGGAGGAAATTCTACAAAGATCCGGATGCATATATATAGCCTTTGTGTTGATTTCGAAATACATTTGTAAAAACGCGGGCGCCAGAATCAGACCTAGGTGTCGGAGAGAGGGGGGGGGGGGGCGCACAAAAGAAGCTTAAAATCCAATAACATGCAGTGTATATGTATATATTTCCGCGCTTGTAGAAAGTGATCTAGCTGTTCCTGAATTTCCCGTGTGGCTAACAAATAGGCTTTTGCATGCATACTTTGTGCTATATATATATATATATATATGCAAATGGTGTATATATGCAAATATATATATATATATATATATATATATATATATATATACATATATATATATATGTATATAAAAATCATTTCGCCTGATGATCGTTTCAGAAGAAACGTGAAACACAGAGTGTAGCGAACAATATATTCAAAATTTTGTAATATTTGATTTTATTTTAATTGCTCTATTAAATTTTGATATCGAGCACTCTTTCTTCTTGGATACTTTACTTAATTGTATATATATATATATATATATATATATATATTATTATCTATTATTATATAGATGGGGGTATTTTAGTGAGAACTAAAACAGTCGCAGAACTCATGCGCCATTCATACGGTATATACAGCGCGCGTATTTTCCGCACGTCACGAATGCTGAACGAGTGACGCGGCATAACGAGTTTCGAAATATTTCCCGCAATTTTTACTGCTGTTTTTATGAAAAAACAAACGGTCTTTGGTTCGTATATAAAACGAAATTAACGTTGGAAATACAAACTAACATTTAAAAGAGATAAGTAAAATTTACTGTGCTTTAATTTTTAGAGTATAATTTCAAAAATATTCGCTTTTATAATTGTCTTTATTTACGTGTCGTTTTTGTTTGTATTTTTGTCACTCTGAATTTTGTCCATAAAATGATAAACAGAACATTACACGGTTAAGATGTGGATTTTATGTTCGAGTGGCGAAAACAATACTCAAGAGATGTTGTTTTTGCCACTCGAGCATGAAATCCATATCTACTCGCAACGGTGTGTGTAATTCCCGAGCCGGTGCGAAGCACCGGGAGAGGATACTAATTCCGCCCGGGGTTTTAATTGCGCCCGGGAATGCAAATGCGAAATCAAAGTTGTTCGGCTGGATTATACCGCCGGATTAGAGCTATTACACGGAAACAGAAAAGTACCGGATCATTTTTCATAACACCTCCAGAGCGGAGTGATTTTTACTGTGCTGAGCATACCGGATTAAGGGGATTACTACATCCTCATGTAACTGCAACGCCTATCTGATATGGGAAGTAATCCGATACGCTACTAAACCGGTATCGTGTAACTGGGGCCAAATATAGACAGTCAGTCTTCGACCGAGGCTAACCATTTGGTTATTTAGTCCAGCTATGTAAATATCAAGTCATTGTTTAACAATTATTCGTCAAAGGCGGGGTAAATATCTAGTGTCAGGTTATTTCTGGGCAGTACTGTATATTTGTGTCCTTCTTTTAGTATAAGTAAATCATTGTAAAATGTAAACTAAAAAAAATTACTTAAACATTGTCAGTATCCTTTTCGGGCAATTAAAAAACACCGAACATTGTCTTCTGAGTGAAATATTACCTAATCACGCGATTTGGAGCTTCGAACTATATGAGGCTTGAAGTCTCTAAAATAGCTACACCATGTACAATATACAATAAATTATACAATAAATAATATACAATAAATTATACCAAATCAAAATACAGTGAAACGGAAAACTTTAGGTAAGTTTCGTCGTAAGACTTGTCAAGTTTTCAAACTTTTTACCGTCTTCGTTCATCATCTACGCTGAGAAAACCGCTGAGAAAGTTAATTAATTAGAAAATATCAAAATTCATTACAAAATTTCATAATATAAGCCTCCATCCAAAATATATAAATTTTAAACCATTTCGTTTAATGAATTTAAACCTCTATTGGGTCCAGTTGTTCTAAAGGCGTTTAGTTTCAACGGCGGATAAAACAAAGTTATCGTTTTATTTGACAAGTGAGCTGAAATTTTTTTCGAATGTAAATAGCTTAATTAATTTTCAATGGAAATGCATATTTAATGTTTAAGATGCAGGTGCAGTCATTCACAAGATATAGCATTTTTAAACTTGGCTTATCCACTGTTTAAACTAAACACATTTTAACCCCGGTCTCTGATAGTGATACTTATCGCTAAACGCCAAAAGGTGGATTACGTTTATTTAAGTAATTTGTGTAAGATTAAGGTTCTGCGTGTATACGTTGCAGTTTTGTCACGAACATACATCACAGTACGTGTTTCTTGTGAAATATCAATTTTGTGCATCTTTTTAATGTTTACTAACTTTCAACTTTGGAATCGATTGTCTCTTTAATGTATTCAAACATCTGACTTTGGAATCACATAAAAAAATTAACTAAATCGGCTTTTGATATAATTTCAGTCAAATTAAATTGTGAAATTAAATTTAATAAAAAACTGCTTTTGTCCGTTTTACGTAACCCAAATATAAAATTAAACTTTCGGCCATTTTGTTTTTGCTACTCACGATATATGAGGTGATACACAGTGAGTATATATCTCGACCAATCAGATTGCAAAATTGCTCATATACAGTGAGTAGCTATATTAAATAATGATATAAATATTATGAAATAAAATAAATGACATTATTTTGAAAAAATTTTATTCACGCATTTTCAAAATTTTCTCCATATCTTCTGTCATCGTTAATATTTCATTTAATTTTATAATATTGAGCTCATCCGAAATAATTATGTAAATATTCACGCTTGCGATTAACTAACAAATCATATAACGCCCATTACATAGGGGTCTAGAATTTGAACAACTTTGGACTTGACTTTTAAGTCGGTATTATAATATTTTAATTTCTCCAAAAATTGCCTGTTTTCTACAATCTTCTTAATACTTAAATATTACCATGGAAGGACTCACGCCTGTATTTTAAAAACTCACTCGTACTCAAACTCATTTTTTGGGAGATCACATTCTCAGTTACTTCATGCATATGCATAGCGATTCCTTTTCGGTATTTCTACTCGAGTAATTTATTTTCAAGGTGTTACCTCAAATCTTTCCATGAATTAATCTCATTGATCATTACATTAAATGAGTGCGAGTGTGCGTGAGCTTTTTTTAATACAGACGTAAGTCGTCAAGCTGGCTTTGCTACTGCAGGTAATTTACCCCCAACAATATACCCATGTTTATTCAAGTTTCTGACGGTTGCACATTTGCTTTAAACTAACTACACTGCTATTTTTTTAACGTTTTACTTAGGGATTCGAATCCCCTTATAAGAATTATGTCCCAGGTCAAAAATCCGTTTGGCCTTCGACAGTCATCTGCTCACTAATTTTGGGAAATTGATGACTCATAGACCGATAATCCCCGAGCCGGTGCGGAGCACCGTGCGAGGGTACTAATTCCCACCGGAGATTGTGAATTACACCCGGGACTCGGGAGAACATAGCGGAATCCAAAGTCGCCTAAATTTGGACCATGGACGTTCAATGGTCATGATACTTGTGCGCATGCGCGAAATGCGAACGAGTGTAGACTGGTAATCAGCAACTTCCTGATTGGCTAAGACGAAACGTTTGTGTTTCAGTGAAAAACGTCAGCAATTTAACTGTCATTTTGCAAACTATTTTTTTAAAAAATGTTTCGAAAAGACAATATGAAATGTGGAATCAAATAACAGATAAAACACTGGGAAGAGTTTAAAATAATATCAGAACTGGAAGAATTAGCGGTGAAAAGGAACAACTCGATTATAATCCTTGAAATGGTAGGAGTCTATTTTGTTTATTTCGAGGTTTATTTCGTGTTTGCTGTACGAATACATTTTATGACCTTGGTACAGTATGTCGTTTTGCTCGGTTTTGCAAAGACGTGACCGACTATTTAAGGCTCTACATCATCGTTTTAACTTCAAAAAGAGTTCTTAAAAGTGTAATTCGGAGTTTTAACATAACAAATATCACTTTAAAGGTTATAGAGTCGACTGCAATCACTGCATGCATTTAATAATCGAAAAACAACATTCGCCGTTCACTGCTTGGTTATTTATATTATTTGTGCTGTTTTGAAGGTTTAGCTATAATGAAGTATTAACTCTCACTTAAACTGTGAAAGTCTATAACTTAATGCAACGGAAAGCAGCAGGAAAACGGGTGATTTCACTTCACCTTTACGACTGTGTTTGTTTCCGAAAAAATTGAAACATCAGCTATCGGCTTTACATTTAGGACATTTCATAATATTGAAGATTAGGTCTGGCTAGCTCAGGAAATATTTTGCTTCGTTTGAAATGGCGAGGGGTTGCTGCGTGCATGTATTTCTAGTTCATAAACAACCATTGGGAGCTGCATTTTCACTTTCAATCAACAGCAACATGCAAAGAGAACTATTGTTAACTATTACCCCTTTTTTGTTAAAATAATAACTTCTGCTCTACAGGACATGGCTAACCTAATGATTTTGTTCAGAAATTAAGAACTAAAAAAACTAATGTTGTTAGGGCGAACAAAGCTAGATTTTTGTGTTAAATTGACTGTATAAATGAATAATCGTCTAATGCAAGATAGCTGAGCTAAATTGTCAGGCTGCTGCGCCATTGAGTGGAAAAACAGCTAATTTCTATGTTGCAAATATATACCATCATCACGTCAATAATTCATCCGAAACAATTTAACAAAAGCACTTCTGAATCTGGAAGATCTTAAAGCATAGCAGAAAAAGTTAACAGATGAATTCATCAAAGCAAACAAAATATGGATGTCACGGAACCAGTGAAGGGTTGTGCAACTGCAATCTTCACAGAAATTTACTAAGTATATCATAACTGTTGAAGGACCATAACAGCACAGGAGAGCAATAAGAACGATCAGAAACATTTCGGTGATTTTGGCTTCCAGCAGTTGCTTTTTTGTCACCATGCAATTCACACTGACAGAAGACTGGCCTTCATTCGGTGACATTTCATAATTTTCCTTTGTTGAATCACGGCATCTCAGCTTTCTCTTCATTAAAGCGTACGTTAAACAAATCATAATAACAGCAACGAAAAGGGAGGTGTTTGCAAATATGAATGCGTATTCAGTGAAACCAACACTGAAATAAATGTTGGGTAAACTTAACGAAATCAACCAAATCGTTACAATTGTTACTAGGATTCGTTGATTAGTCACTTTATTTCGGTAGGTATTTGGTTTTCGCACAGCTAGATATCGTTCAACTGCCAAACTTGTAAGACTGAAGATCGAAGCAGTGCATGAGATGAAGTAAGCCATGTGAATAACAATAATTTCTTCAGAACCTTGGCTGTCAAGACCCTCTTTAATATGATAATACACCGAGAGAGGTTCAGTGATGATACCAACTATGAAATCAGCCGCTGATAAATTAACGATTAACCAGTTAAATGGAATTCGTAAGTTTTTGTTAGGATCAAGAACAACAGCCAAGAAAATAAGAATATTGCCAGGGATATTGGTAACCATGAAAACAGTTGAAATGCTGGCTGTCATAAATGATAACTCATTGGGCGGTTCAACATTCTGACATCTTTTCTCAAATGTACTTTCCATCACCGTGGTAAAAATTCTACAAGAAGACCATTTAAATGGTTTAATGCACGATTTTCTTTTTATAATAATAAATAAAGTTGCTTTGAAATAATTATAACATGATCATGATATCTCCAATATACTAAAACAGATTTAAATTTCTATTCCCAGCAAAAATAATCATTGGTAGGACACGAAACAGCGGACGAAGGCACTATAATTACGCCTGGAGATTTGCAATTTCACCCGAGCATTGTGATGAAATTAAACCATGCGAAATCAAAATGTGAATGAGAATGGAGTGGTAATTAACAATTTCCTGACTTCATACAAAATAAGATGTGAAAAATAAAATAAAATCCTCAGAGAACGCTTTTCTGACCATATTATTTTATTTCTTAAATTTTATTTTCTTCGAGAACCTATCAAAACAACACGGATTTAGTTCAAGATTTTTGCGCCGGACGAAAGTGGTACTATAGTCTAGAAACTGTGAAATGTTTTACAGACAGGTCATGCAGGTTTGAATTTTAATGTAAAATATTACTTCAGAGCTTTTAAGATGGAATGCAAAAAATATTTGATGTTTAATACTTGTACATTTTGCACACTTCCTAATGTCTCAAATCATCAAAAGTTAAAATTTAAATAATTGCTTAACAGTTGCCCAAAACTGCCTGATTTATGTAGCAGAAAACGGGTATTTTTGTTTATATTTCATATATGAAATTAATATTGGCTAGCGTGTCATAATTATTATGAATAATAAATTAAAAGTGCTTTGTGTCTAAATCTCGTGTGCTAAAAATCGAGCTTTTTTATCGAATACTTTATGGTATAAAAATAATAAGATTCGATGTTCAACTCAGTAACAATATAATCATTATCTACAGTGCAGTGTCCCTCCAAAAAAGTACCCTCAACAACAAAAGAGTGATTTCAACAATATAGGGTACTTTTGAGGGACACAAGTTATTGTGCTTATATCTGCATGTAATGCTTAGGTCTAGATAAATCTTGCATCAGTGGCGTAACGTGAACGATAATTGCGGGTGTTTATATAATAATTACTCAGTTCTGCCCGCGAAGGATATTTTTTAGGCTATTGCACGAACAAAGAAATCCGCCGCGTCGGCCGGGAAGAACTGGATATGAATAAATACCCATGTTCGAGTTACACCTCTGCGTTGCACTTTTTATGCCTTAACGCATTTAAAACAGTCTAGGCCTGTGGTGGACAAAAACGTTTTTCCAATATGTTTTTCTTATATTATAAAAAAAGTAAGCCAAATTAATTAAATAATTATGAAAAATTTTAGCAATAATTATGAAAAAGCAGCAAATTTAGCTTTGTCGGTACGTGTTTCACGTTCGCCGTTTAAAATTTAATTATATTGAACGATAATATACATGCACCCTCAGCCGTTCAAGCATTAAATTTCATACGCCGAACGTGCATTCTAAATGCATCAGATATAGCTTATTGCTTTCTTACATTACTGCTGAACATCACAAGTTTTATGTAGAACGTTTATAATTCAGCGAAATTGCCGCACACTTAAATATAGTGGAGTTGAAACACAAACTTTGTTAGCGGTTTGGCGTTTGCCGTAAACGTCAAACTAAAGGTCTCTATATATTATTGGTTACGTAATACATCAGGTACCTCTGTTTTAAACCTAAATGTATACGTCTCCTTCACCCCACCTCTCACCGCCCACCCACACACACACAAACACACGAACAATGATATGGTTTTGGAAATTGCCTGCCTTTTTATAGTAGGGAGTTTTCGATGTACGACACGTCGCTGGATGTCGCCAGTCAATTATTTTGCCAAAAGTAAGCTCAGGGAAATTAATTATGCTGCCAGAACTTTGATCTATGAAATGATCATACAAACGTTTCAAAGATGTTAAGAACCTTCTTTATCTAGCTGATATTGCAGTTTCATATGCATATAAGCTAGCGAACAACTATCACGTTTCAGCTGCTTTCAGCCTTTCATGTCATCGAGAAGCCGTAAAAATGCCTCATTTAAAGTGTCGTTTTTAAAGAATGACAATCCTTCTAGCCGCGTCGTGAATCGTAAACTTCCTATAGCATATGTGTAGTGCATTTTGTCCACGTTGATAAATGCATGTTAAATGTTTTGGCAAGTGCGTAAAACTATAATAGATTAATATAAAATTGATTTACTTTTTCTACTTGCCGTTTATTATCTTAGGCAGCCTGTATAGTATATGTGCGACTAAATAAATTATAATATTCAACATATGTCGCGTTTCACACGTTTAAAAACCGTTGTGTCAATACTATAGTCTAAAAATCCATATCGATCCAGCAAAAAATTGAACTAAAGTTTTATAAAAAATTGACCGTGTAAAATATTACTAAACCATCTGCCACTTGTATGTTTAGCAGAAGAAATTAAATTAAATTTGACAAAGAACTCACCGATAATTCTTCTCTCAATAATTTTCAAAATTAACGTACAGATCCAGAGGCTTTCAGTTGATAGAAATTCAGTTGTAGTCGATTTGCCCACGAAATTTACAGATCAATTTTGAAAGTATGTGTAGCAAGCTGAAGCTACTTTTCTTAACGATTGCAAGAAAAAAAAGAACTGAAAGCTGCGGCCAAATACGTTAATATATAATAGCATAAATATATATGCTGACTTTACGGTTGTTTGTAGGTTACTAACAAGCAAAAGTGTCGCTGATCCCAAGTACCTAGCTATCTCCAACGCATGACAAAGCCAACTTGACGGATTAACCCCGCGCTGTACTAATATTTAGGTATACATTACAGGCCCACACATGCACACCGGACGCGAATTTACGAATTTTGAGTTTTCAAAAAATTGGCATGTTTTCATAGCTCTCAAAATTTTCTTCCAGAATTCAATTTGTTTGCTTTAAGAGACTGAAAATTTGGGTCGGTCGACAATAGTTTCTAGGACGTAACTTTTGTAGCTCTCCGCGTTGCCAGGCTAATGAGTATTTCAATTTTTGCCCAAAAAATTTGATTTATAAATATAATAAATAATAATTATAGAAGTGCAGAAAAACAGGCCACAACACGAAAATCTCACATATTCTCACACACTACTAAATATGTGGATTTTTCGCTTAATTTGTTTTAATTAAACCTTACCATAAAATTGGTTCATGAAATTATGCCAATTTTGAGCTGTTTTCGTTTGGTCATGGTAAGAAATGCTTGAAGAAATGAAACATTTAAAATTCGGATCATATTCACATCCATATTATTTATATACAATTATATATTGTTATATAGGTGCTGTGTATACTAATTAGTAAATGCATGTGATTGGTTCGTTCGTAGTCAAATGACTTAAAATAAATACAATGTTTTCTGCCTGAGAAACAAGTGAGAAATTGTTGCCCGTATATTTTGTGATAACTGCAAAGTGTTTTTGGAATGAGATTGTTGTGTAACATGAATGTTTTTGTTCCTGTGTAACAAAGCACTTAATGTACACTCCCTCTGGAAATAGTGAATTTTGTTTTTCCCAGTTTCAATGTTTCCCTCGATGTCGTCTCGAGAAACCTCTCGAGAAAACAAACTATTTCCCTCAGGAGCATATGATTAAGTGTATGATGATATATCTTTATAGTGAATAAATTAATAATGATTTTTGGCACTCGATGTAGGTAAATTCTAGAGGTTAAAAAGGGTCTTTATTTCGAGTGGAATTATACACACTTCAAATTCAAACCAGGAAAAGTTGATGAAAAAATGAGTCAACTATCGGTCCTCCGGCAGGAATCGAACCTACGCTTTTGCGATGCCAGTGCAATGCTCCTGCCTTAGTAAGACCCTTTAAACCTCTAGAAAATATAGTGAATAGTCTGCTTGACCGACTGATCATGGTTTCTTTTGGAAGCATTGTTCTGAGTAAAACTTAGTTATGTAAATATAAAGGTTTGCTACCTTATGAAATAAATTTTACGTGACCGAATGCTGTAGGACGTATTTTCTAACTCTAACGTATTTTCTACTGTCACTCCATCTTAATTCAACTACACGGAATTGAACCGTATAGCAATTTAACAAATGCACTTCTGAATCTGGCAGATCTTAAAGCATAGCAGAAAAAATTAATGCTTGAATTCATCAGAATAAGCAAGACATGAAGATCTCGGAACCAATGGATGGAAGCACAACTGCAATCGTGACAGAAATTTACCAAATACATCATCACTGTAGAGAGCCCATAACAGCACAGGAGAGCTGTAATTACGATCTGGAACATTTGAGTGATTTTGGCTTCTAGCAGTTGCTTCTTTATTTCGATACAATTTTTATTGACTGAAGACTGGTCTTCACTTTCTGAGATTCGATTTACACGAGCTTCGTTAGGAGCAGTTGTTTCACTATTTTTACCTCGGTATCTTAATTTCCTCCTCATTAAAGTGTAGTTTATAACAATGATTACAACAGCAACGACAATGAAGGCGTTTACAAATATGAATGCGTACGCAGTGAAACCAACAATAAAATAAATATTTGGTAAACTTAACGAAATCAACCAAATCATTGCTATTGTTGTTGGAATTCGTTGATTAGTCACTTTATTTCGGTAGGTACTTGGTCTTCTCACAGCCAGATATCGTTCAACTGCCAAACTTGTAAGACTGAGGATCGAGGCAGTGCATGAGATGAAGTAAGTCAAATGAATCAAGCTAATTATCTCTTCGGGGCCATGCTCGCCAAGACCCTCTTTAATATGATAATACACGGAGAGAGGTTCAGTGATGATGGCAACTATGAAATCAGCCGCTGATAAATTAACAATTAACCAGTTAAACGGTGTTCGTAGGTTTTTGTTGGGATCAAGAACAACAGCCAAGAAAATAAGAATATTGCCAGGGATGTTGGTAAGAATAAAAGCAGTTGAAAGGCTGGCTGTCATAAATGATAATTCATTTGGTGGTGCAACAGTCAGACATCTTTTCTCACATGTACTTTCCATCACCATGGTAAAAATTCTACAAGAAAAGAACGAATAACCAGAATTATTAATGCAAAAATAATGCGAGTGGTTACAATATCAACCGAACGGGCCACGGGAAGTTAAATTCATTGCACCGCTTGATGCTTTTTATTACTTATAACATTACTTTACTATTAATTATATGTAACTAAATTGTAATTGAAAAAAGACAAATATAGCAGTTTATTGAATTTCAACATGATTATTAAAATTTATTATAATTTAACTTAAACAGTGAAAGTACAACTCGCAAAAGGTGCGATCAATGCTCGAATCGCAATCCTCTCAGGCAGTGAAAATTAATGAAATAACCGTATTTATTATATCATATGCAGAATTTTATTGAAAAGTGATAATAACACATGTGCGATAATTAATGATAAAAACGTTCACATGTGCGATTATCGTGTTTGATCCAACAATCAGGTATACGCGCCTTGGAGAACAAAGAACTTTCCAATAAAAGGTTTCTTATTATATAATATGAATGGATATTATTCTCAAAAAGTCTATGCTATCCTCAACACTCGAAATAAATTTCATATTTTCGCACATCCATGTATTATTCTCTACATACGTAACTAATAGCTTTTCTAGACCAATCAGCATTCGGTTATCTAGTAAGCGTAATATATGTTGACTCAATCAAATTATTAATATTAATGTTTTTTTAAGTCATTTCCAAATTCTAGCATGTTAAATCAAACATATATCAACATATGTTTCGTTTCACACGATGAAACACCGTTGTGTCAACAGTAGCGTAGCCAGCCTGACGATTTGTCCCGCTATGCTAATATTCTGGTGATAATTGATTGTGAAAACAATAAATTTCTAAAGAAATGAATAATAATAATAATAAATCGAAATTTCCATTGCGGGACAAAATCGTCAGGCTGGCTACGCTAATGCGTGTCAATATTATGCTGCAGCGTTTCAGTAAATAATTTGCGACAAACAAGGATTACTCGAACAATCTATACTGTGCAAGCAAATCAAACTGAAAATTTATAAATGTTCAGCCGTGTAAAATATTACGGTCTGCCACTTTAATACATACGTAAAGTCCCGCACAGTTTTCCTTCACGGGCAAGTTTTCCTTCCCGATTTTTATTGCTCGTGCATGTGTACGCGAAAAAATTGACAAGTCATGTCAAACGCTTTTCAACAAAGAGAAATCCTCATGTGTACAGCCGTCAAGGAAAAGTTGACAAGGGGCAGTGGGGACAGCGGAATTAACAATCTTCGCGTCAATCGAGAGGGTTTTTCAAGCTCATCAATTTCTATTTGTTTTGATATTCTGTTGTATACTCGTTTTATCATGGCTCATGTTATCGTAAAACTTGTCAAATTTGTCAAATTTTTCGCGTACACACGAGCAAATAAAACTTGGCAACGAAAACTTGTTCGTCATACACACCAGCAAGTGGACTGGTCAAGAAAACTCGTGCATGAGGGAAAACTTGCCCATCCGTACGGGCTTAAAAGATACGCAAGAAATTAATTTAACAAAGAACTTACTGATATATTTCTTCTCTCGTCAAGTTTTCGTTTTCTGATAGAAGTTAATACAAGTATATTTAGAAGTACGATTTTCCAACAAATTATTTCACAGATCAATCCTAGAATAAGCAAGCTGCGGCTGTATAATTGTGTTGGTGAATGCAAATGAAAAATAACTGAGGATAAAGCGGAGCACGGCTATTTGTAGGGAAATAAAAACGACGCGTGTGTTATTGGCAGGCATTGTTTTTGCTTATTAAGTATACCTGTATATTCGGTGGCTTAGCCATACTGACGCTTCAGTCCCGCTATGCTAATATATTGGAGTTCATAAACCTTTAAAACAATCAATTTTTAAAGAAATTAATAGTTGTTATGATTTATGTGGCGAGATTAAATCGTCAGGCTGACTACCGCCACCGCATATGTCAATAGCGAATTCAAATTAATGAGGGTTAACTTATCTAAGATGGGAAACTCGTCTGATGTAATTCCGGCCAGTTTGTACACATATTTTATAAACGACTTTCTCTTTTGATGTGCAGGTTTTCCGTCCCTTATAATCAAGACAACCCGGGCAAGCAAGAATGTCGCATGGATGCATAATGTATAGAAACAGAAACTGGAAGTCATTGGCATCCAACAGATTTCAAGGCCTAACTTCTGTATTAATTACTTTAGATATTTTTTTTGTCAACTATGCAACCTTTAGAATTTTTTTCGATAGCATTAGATTTAAATAATTATTAACTCTGCGAAACCGGCTAAAATGCCTTAAAACTTAAATATAAAAAGAACCAAAAGCGTCACATTCTTTTTATTTCAACATTACTAAACACACCTCTGATTTACAACTTTTTTAAAAATTAAACATTAACAGAAATTTTGAGCATTTATTATTATATAATTATTCGATGAATTACTAATGGCCTGATCTAAACACGCGGGAATATTGCGAGAGGAAATTTACATTGCCGGATTGAGTCGTCAGGCTGTGTACGCCACCGCTGTCTAACTCCAAAAGACTCCCAAACCATTAAAATCGCCAATAACAATATGATAGCTAGGGTTTGAATGTCTAAAGTCCGTTTTTCACTTGGCGAAGCGATATTTGAAATCCAGTGCTGTGATTGGTTTGTAAAAAAAATTTCCACGAAAAGGTAGAATCGCTACTACGCACGAATATTCGCCTAGTGGAGCGAGATTAAACCGTCAGGCTGACTACCGCCACTGGAGGACGGGCTCAAGCACCCTAGGGGTAGGGATCCACAAGTGTATAAATGTTTGCGGCATAATCATTTTTTGCATGATGACAGTAAATTTTTTGTAACCACAAATAATTTTTATTGCCAATATTTACACTTTACACAGTCACGGGTTTCTTTATAAGTGTGCCTTAATTTCGGTACTTTAATACTTTTAACTGCAAAAATCAAACTGTGATCCGATATTCCAAGATGGATCACGCCAGAATTTATTATATTTTCAGATCTGTTTGTTAAAAAAAGGTCGATTAAAGTTGCCGATTCTGCGGTCACTCGTGTTGGTTCAGTGATTAATTGATCCAATTGGTATAAAGAACATGACAGTTGGAGTCTCCGCGTATGGGAGTCTAGAACTGCTTTAACAAGATCACAGTTCATATCTCCAACAATCATTAGTTCTTTATTTTCAAGATCGCATTTACACAGAAATAAATCGAGTTCATTAAAGGCGTCGTTATTGGAATTAGGCGGCCTATACCAAACACTTACTAAGAAAGCCACTCTATGTGGTCTACGTACTTCAATACATATCATTTCAAGCGTTTCTGGAAGGAGATCTTTCCTTTCAGAAAAGGATATATTTTCTCTAATGTAAAGGACTACGCCACCCCCAGATCTATTTCTATCATTGCGGATCATGTTATATCCAGCTATGTTAATTTCATTATCTGCTATTGAATCATCAATCTTTGATTCATTAATTGCAAGAATATCCAAGGAAGAATTAGTCAAAAGCACACGGAGCTCATCTATATGTTTTAGTAGGCTATTTATATTCAAACTTGCTATTTTAATACCTTTTAATTTGCTTATTGCATGCAATGGATGATCAAAAATACCTGATGCTGTGCCACACGTTAAATCAGTTAACGTTTCCCTCTGCGGATGTCCTTCTGTGGTTGTACGATTATTTTCAACAATTCTCCAAGTTTCTGAATCGTGGAACTCTGAAAATCCTGATAACGTTGTTTCTGGGATGAGGCTGGTCCACTGCTTCCCCTAAGAAAATTGATAAGATAAACGGCTAAGATGGCCGAGCTCGAGCCTTTCGCATTTAGATGAAGTTTGCCTCCATTTAGGCATGTGTCATCAATGGTTGAGTTGTCAATGAATGAGATATCCAGTTTCGTACAAATGAGCTCAAGTTCCTTGTTGACTTCGTCAATCTTTCTGGATAAAGCGAGGTCGTGTCGCACTGTTAGACCTGATAAACCAATTTTCGAATAGGGAAATTGCGATTTTACTTTTGTGGCAAGCTTTTCAATCTTTTGAGAGCATTCGGCAGCGGATTCCAAAGGGAGATTATTTGTCCCAGCATGCAAAATTACATGGGACGGGATTGCTTTTAATTTATCAAAGTTGATCTGCATTTCGATCTGATCTGCAGTTTTTCCTGGATAAGTAAACTTATGCACCTTCTTCTTTGAAAGCTTTCTTGGTTGGATATTTTTAATTATCGAGTCTCCTATAATTAAGATATCCGATCCAATTTCGTGTGTTTTAGGACTCTGTCCCTTCTTTTGGCGCACATTGGTAGATTCTTCTAGGTCATTTGTAGGATTTATTTCGTTACTCTTGGGATAATTGCCAGCCCTAATCTCTGTTTGCGTCTCGTTGTCCGATATATCGCTTGAAATCGATTATCTACATTGAGCGTGTGGGGAGTTGATGAGATTTCACTTGCTTGCTGCTTTCTGTTACAGTTTTTGTCCTTCTGTACAACTTGAAAGTTGTTAGACATTTCAGCTGAATTAGTATTCTTTTGATTTAAATTATTCAGGCAAGCTTGATAATCGTTTTGGTGAAGCGTCAGAGCGGTTACTAGATCGGTTTTCTCTTGCTCTAAATTAATAATTTTGGTGTTAAGGTCTTTTATTATACTGTTAGCTTTGTTGTTTCTCAGGTGAACCTTTTCGTTTTCACACGCGCTAATTTTGCATACTTGTGTATCTTCGTCTGCTCGATTTTTAAGTTGTAATATATCACTTTCGATACGCTTGAGTTGTAGCGCTAGGTCACAGCAATAACACTGAGAATTGTCGAATTTATGTCCACTTTTAGCATGAGGCGTTTCGATTGAAAGATTGTCCGCATTATTTAGGTTTTTGCGTTCATGCTCGTTGACATTGGTCGATGGATTTTGAACGATTTTGACCGGGTTTGAGTTTTCTTCGGCTTTGCTACACGATAGATGTTCGTCATGATAATCTTCGTCACGGATCTTGGCTTTATTTAACGAAGCGAATTTTACAAGTTTTTGTCGAAGGCTTTGATTCTCGTCGTCTTGGAATACCACAAGCTTTTGCTTCGTTTTACTATGCCACTTCAATACATAGTTTTTACTTGTGAATTTCTTTACTTCTCCGCCGGTAGATTTCCACTACCCTTCGAATCGATTCCCAAGTCGGATTGTATAAACAATTTCAGATTCTCATACGAACCATTCCAAACCAATTCGTCATTTATTTCGATAAGATTTGATTGTTTAGCAGGTGTTGATGTCACCATACTATGTTCATCAATTTCTTGATTAAAACTAAAATGATCTTCAATAATAACGGAGTTGTCAAATACACGTCCATACGCCATGATGTGTCGACTCACTCGCCATGATATTCGACTTATTCTTCCTATTATTTGTACTTATAGCTATACGTCAAGTTATCGTATATAATAAAGAGCTTATGTGCAATCGTATGCGTGCACCTCTTATGTGATATCCCTAACTTGTCAGTTCAAGCGAACAATATCTCGGCGACCGAGCTTTACACAATTAAAACAGCGAGAAAAAAACCCCGAAAATTGCGTGCCGGGAGTTACACTATAATATAATAATATATATTACACTAGAATAAAAATATGAGGAAGAGATTGATGGACGGAAACAAACAATGACAAATTGAAAAAAAACGACGTATCGTGCATCTCTATATAAATATATATAGCCTGCGGTATAGGGTATATAGATTTTACATGATGATTGATGGTAGTCTTGGTTATGAATTACTAAGGAGTATTAATTTTAGAACTTAAATCTACTAAAGAAATCCATATAAAGAAGCCTATTATTGTCAAGTAATTCACATAATTATTACAGTTAAATGCCATCAACACCTCGATATTTGATCTGTAGCAACTTAACAAAAGCACTTCTGAATCTGGCGGATCTTAAAGCATAGCAGAAAAAGTTAACGCTAGAATTCATCAGAGCAAACAAAATATGGATATCTCGGAACCAGTGGAGGGATGTACAACTGCAGCCTTGACAGAAATTTACCAAATACATCATCACAGTTGAGGGACCATAACAGCATAGAAGCGCTATTAGAACAATAAGGAACATTTGAGTGATTTTGGCCTCCAGCAGTTGTTTCTTTGTCTCGAAACCATCTTTACTGAGAGTTGACATGCCTTCATTTGGCGAAGTTTGTTTTGCGTCAGATGAAGTGGATGGAGTTACTGATATTCTTTTACTTCGGGATTTCAATTTTCTCTTCATTAAAGTGTATGTTATACAAATGATTATTACAGCAATGACGATAAAGGTGTTGCAAAATATGAATGCGTATGCAGTGAAACCAACAATAAGATAAATATTTGGTAAACCTAACGAAATCAACCAAATCATTGCGATTGTTAATAGAATTCGTTTATTGGTCACTTTATTTCGGTAGGTATTTGGCCTTCTCACAGCCAGATATCGTTCAAATGCCAAACTTGTAAGACTGAGGATCGAAGCAGTGCATGAGATGAAGTAAGTCATGTGACTTATGATTTTTTCTACCGGATCGTCTTTGTTAAGACCTTCTTTAATATGATAATACACGGAGAGAGGTTCAGTGATGATGCCAACAATAAAATCAGCCGCTGATAAATTAATGATTAACCAGTTAAATGGAGTTCGTAAGTTTTTGTTTGGATCAAGTACCACAGCAAAGAAAATAAGAATATTGCCCGGGATATTGGTAAGAATGAAAGCAGTTGCAATGCTGGCTGTCATAAATGATAACTCATTTGGTGGTGCAACATTCTGACATCTTTTCTCAAATGTACTTTCCATCACCATGGTAAAAATTCTACAAGAAGACAAGTTGAAAATTTCAGTGTGACTTTCCCATTATCCTGACGAAACAACAATTTTATAATATACTGTATAGATTCCCCTTTCTTAGTAGAGACATGTATATATACTATGTTTCTTACTACACGTGACGGCCAAGTAGGGATTTTACCATGTTGGAGATGTCCAAAAAACGTGACTCAAGAAAAAACACCTACAAGGCCCTCCGGAATAGGGTGACTATACCTATAAAACTATAGTAGAAATACATGCAGGCAGTAACCCCTCGTCTCGGTTAAGCGAAATGAGTTAGCTAAAAAACGTTATGCAACATATACGTAGTTTACTTATAGTTGTAAAACCTATTATGTCTCTTATGTTTATTATAAATTATTAGCTTACTGGAACGGGTTGATCTTTGGACTCTTTGGGCAGATACGGAAATTCTAGAGCTGAATTATCTAGCAGCAGCAAGACTAGACAATGGTTCTAGACAATGGAGTTATAGCTTGCATATTAATATAAGAAATTTATGGCTTTCTCTAAACATAGTTAAATTCATTCATGTATTGAATCTCAACAAAAAGCATTGTTCTTGAGTCTATCCAGGCAATGTACATTTTACAAAATTAAAACTCCATGTAAAAGGAAGGTTATGAAACATTGAGTTCATGTCATGTTATAGTTTCAGAGCACAAAAAATTTATTTTTTTCATTAAAAAATTCACATCCAAAAATGTATATAGTTCTGATTGGAAAATATAGCTCTCAATCTTCTCACAGAATTAAGCCACACAGTATTGCATAAATACTGTAATTTTAGATTAGATTGGAAATTGATTTGCATGTCCTTCATGAGTTATACAATCACATGTATGAAATATTAATGTCTGTTAGCATTTACCATTTGTGTGTGAAGTTGAATTTATACTCGTGTAAAAAGTATTGTATGTATATATATAGGTAAAAGTTGCATTTGTTTATTGTAAATCCTTTGAATTCGAGTTCAAGATTCGAATAAAAAACATGTAGTTTATGTAGTTTTTGCTAAATTTATGGCAAAACAAATAATTTTCAAAATAATTTTTTCGTGTGTTTCATCAATCATGCTTGTTTTTAAATCAGCTCAGATGTTTTCTGAAGGGAAAAATAACTGTCTAATTAAATCGGCAACGATGTTGGCAATCAGCTTGATATTTATAAAGAAACTGATCATTCCCGCTTGCATTTTTTACTTCTTTATCTATAACGCATAAATTATATTTTTTACAAAAAAAACAATCATCTACCGTTTATTTTTAAAGTTTGACGCACAAATGGGGATCAATAGAGCCAACTTTAAAATATTAACATTTGCGTCTTTCGAACACCTTTCCCCCATACATTATCGAAAGTCGAAATACTTTCCAGAGCAATTTGCGTGGCGCGTGAAATGGCGTAGACAGGGGGGGGGCAGCAACATCAAAGAAGAGAAGTGTATCCGTTTTTGTTCTCGAAAATGCAGTTCTACATCAGCCCGTAAAATGTGCCGGCCGTATCACGGAGAGCGCACGCGAAAGAGGCTAGCGAGCCTGTCTTCTGGATTGTCTATGGTTGAAACCGATGATCAGCAACGATTTTCCGATGATGACGTTTGTCGATCGAGTAAATTGCATCCCGCCTCTGTTTAACAAAATTTCGATAAAAATTTATTTTGATATTTCGATAAAAATTTCAAGCATTTCTAAGTTGTTTTCAAGTCTAAAAATGACAGATAAATTTATTAAATATATCCAAGGTTTTTTTTCATCTAGTTTTTTTGTCAAGAAACTAGGGTAATTTTTGTATTTCAAGAGATGGTATTAATGTATGCATTATATTTTTTGTCAGAGAGTTGCCAGCCTTACGATAATAAATAAAATTATTGTATACATAAGATAGTACTATACGGTGCCTGCATTGACCGGGCTGCCTATGGTATCATAGCAACGGCTAAAAGAAAATAATGGCGTTCAAAAATCACTCTAAGAAATGGATGAACTTCATCGCGTTGGGGAACACATTTACGCGCCTTTTTTAGCCTCTAAAATGCGATGTGCATAAAGCAAGAGTCTTTACGAAAAATCTTTGACGTGGAAATTTGCCGATGCCTTCCAACAAAAAGAAGAAATTGAAGCAGTAAAGTACCTAATATGTTCGAAGTATATACTTTCTTATACAATTTCAATCATGAAAATATTCTTTCTTGGAAACAAACTTGGACATCTCGAGTTCACCTCAAATTTTCGGTGGCTAAAGATCGATAAAATTGATATATGATGTTTTGGACGTGGACAAACATAAGTTCTCAATTGTCGGTTACATTAATACTGCAAAACTTTCGGTCCATTAACTTAGGCCTTCATGGCTTCATCAGTGCAACGTTATATCTTAAGCTTGAAAAAAAACTTACCTTTCTCAGTGATTATTCAAATTCAAAGATGACCTCTTTAGTGCAGAAGTATAGAGTAAGAAAAATTTCAAGCAAGTCTGTATAGCAGTCGGGAACCAAAGAATTACTTTTCAGACTTATTTTCAATTTAGGCAAACTAACAAGGCAAAGCCAAAGGGCAGCTGTCTTCACTCTACTGAAGTAAAATATTTGACTTGTGTCAATTTTATTAAAATTAACCAAAAGTTTTGTCAAGTGGTCATCGTGACGCGTATTGCTGACTGGCTGAAGTCATTTACCTGCATGAATATAAACGCGTCTTTAGTGGGCAAAGATGCAGATACAGAAAAAGTCTTTGCTTGCCCAATTCTTCCCCACCTTTATGCAATTATGCGTATTCGATCTCTCTCGATGACTGGGCCAGTTCGATTATTATTAAAGAAAGAAGAATTGCTGACGAATTGCAGCCGATAGTTGGCGGAGTATAATTATATTGACTCATTGATTAAAAACTTAAATTTGAGTTACCTACAGTATATTATAATCTATTATAATATAACATATATCGTACGCGCGTGCTGATTGGTCGAGAAGCGTGTTTCTATTTAACAATTAGACAACGAGTCCGAGTTGTCTATGAGCGAATAAACAACGACGGCGAAGCCTGAGTTGACTATTCGCTCATAGACAACGAAGGCGAGTTGTCTAATTGTTTTAGTATACACCCTGTACCTAGATATATTAATTTCGAGAAAATAATCGATACACCGCAAATACACCGAAAAATAATCCAATTTTATATGGTCGCGCGAGCGAAATTTTCCCAACCGTGCACCATCACGAATAGACAATGATTGAGTAACCAATCAGAATGTAGGATTTATAATAGACAATAGTTGGGTGTATACTAGAACTGTATAGAAATAGGGGAATTTTCCCGCCGAACTTGACAAGTGAAGTGATGTAACGAGCATTTGTAATTGAATCGAGTTATAACTTATAATAATTTATTTGTACAAAATCTTTTTATTGAGTTATATTATAAAAGAAATAGAAAACATTTTTTCCTGTGTTTCTATACAGTCAGAAACACTTGTGGGAGTTTGGGAGAACTCGAAGTAATGTGGAATTATTTCCACTGATTATTTCTCGTCCTCCCAAACTCTCATGCGTGTTTCTGTTAAATAAAAGTACACGATAATTTGATCGCGAAGCCCTTCTTTTTCAATTCATGCACCATTGCAATGTCACGGAGGCTGAGTTGGATAAAGCAACAAATTTTGAAGTTAATTTTAACACATTTCAAGTTTTAATATTAGGCAATAATAATTTTAACAAAATACATACGTAATATGTAAAATATATATATGTTATTTACCAGATTGGAAGTCCGTATAGGAAAATCTTTCCCAAGGTTTCAAAAACCTTTTTGAAACCGAGGGAAATATTTCCCTATATACGGATCGACCGACTAAACTGGTAAATCATGGATTTATTGTTTAATACCTGCCCCCCGTACGTGGTTTCAAATCTCGCTCGGTCCGTACAGCCTCATATACGGACCTCTCGCGTAGCCAATCAGATTGCAGGAAACGGAACATAGCCAGAAAATTCGGACAAAATTAACATTCTACTTCCGCCTAAATTTGCATATGGTGTCAAAATAAAGCTTTGTGAATTTATATTAAACTGTAATGTGCACACTACTAAACGCTATAAATACAGCGTTAGGTGGTCGATTATAATTTGCCTTAATTGTTCGTTGCAGAGAAAGTTAATCTTAATATTTTTAAATAGTATTTCAAAATGTTTTATCAGTATTCGTCTGCATTTTCAAAATAAAATTTTGGTCATTTATCACGTTGAATACCAGATAAAACGAAAACCGTAATAGCGTAGAAATAAAATAAAAATGCAGAGCCGACATAAACCTTTACCAGCAAAATATTACTTCAGGATCTTTAATATGACACGAATTACAAGAAACAACCAGGGCAAATTGCAATGATGCAATGATTTTCTAAAATTTTGCGAAATTTAAGAATGCGCAATATAATTTATAGTTCTGCAAACGAATAATATTTAAACAGATATGCAAATTTGCTACGGCAATCTGCATATTCCATGTCCGCAATTTCTGGCCATGAAATATGAATCATTCGGCCCGCAAGAAAAAAAAATACATGTACGTACAACGAAACTATATATTTCTCAACATCTATATTGGATTTGAGCCCCTAGCTAATAATTATATGATTTTTTGGGATGTGTTATATAATATCAAAGAACAAACCTATATATGGCCTTTCGATTTATTACTACCTCGTCGCGTAATTCCCTGTCCCCGTGTATATACTGATACTCGATTGTAAAATTAATGAAACAAGCTCAAAATAAGGATAAGTGATAGCTTTCCAGTCCAGCTGCTTATTGAATATATCTATATATATATTTAATTTATATATATTGTTTAATTCCATGTCATTTTAACAAAAATAACTAGCCGGCATTTTAAAAAATCGCGTGATTATCGCCTAATAATCTGAGATAGCTCCACCGATCACAGGCCAGAATGTTCAATAATCACGTTAGTAATAATACTGAATACAATTATCGATACCAAATATTATAATCATTTATAACATACGGTTATTGATCTTAGATTAACTTAAAACAAAATTTTGCAAGAGGACCTCATTGTCTATAATATTTATAGTTTCTATACTGGTATTAATTAAACGAACAAAGCACGGACATTGGCCAGGTACTTCCAAACATATATTTCACTTCCTTGCAGTCAGCTAGGCAGCATTTACCATGAACTTGTTTTTAACCTCTATTTTTTCGCAATCACCTTCAACATTAAAATCGTGTAGAAATGTATACATATAATTCGAGTTCGAGGTAACATCAATATCGTCTCAGCAGTATTTAGTTGTGGCATGAACTTTCTATGCTATGGCGTCACGTGGACGATTGATACGTAGCAATTTCACCAATGCACTTCTGAATCTGGTAGAACTTAAAGCCTATAGCTGAAAAGGTTGATGCTTGAATTAATCAGAATGAGTAGGACATGAAGATCTCGGAACAAATGAATGATTGTACAACTGCAGCCTTGGCAGAAATTTACTGAATATAACATCACAGTTGAGGGACCGTAACAATACAGGAGAGCAATAAGAATGACTATATAGGAACATATCAGTGATTTTGGTTTCTAGCAGTTGTTTTTTTGTCTCGATACAATGTGTACTGTCTGTAGACTGGCTTTCATTTTGTAAGATTGGATTTGCCTTGGCTGCATGGAGTGGAAAAAGTTATTTGAACTTTCAGAATGCGCCTGGATCTAATTTTTTTCTTCATTAAAGTGTAGGTTACACAAATGATTAGAACAGCAACTACGATAGAGGTGTTAGTAAACATGAATGCGTATGCCTCGAAACCAACATGAACATTTTGGAAGGCAAACTCAACGAAATCAACCAAATCATTGCTATTGTTAACAGAATTCGTTTCTTGG
The DNA here is from genome assembly GCF_004324835.1 of Dendronephthya gigantea. Lineage (NCBI taxonomy): Eukaryota > Metazoa > Cnidaria > Anthozoa > Malacalcyonacea > Nephtheidae > Dendronephthya > Dendronephthya gigantea. The sequence continues at coordinate 271,318 of NW_021163100.1, read as the reverse complement.
TCACTTTATTGCGACAGGTACTTGGTCTTCTCACCGCCAGATATCGTTAAAATGCCAAACTTGTAAGACTGAGGATCAAAGCGTGCATGATATAAAGTAAAAAATGTGGCTTATGTACTGTTCTTCACCAGGTATTTCTTTCTTCAGACCTTCTTTAATATGATAACTTACAAAGAAAGGTTCAGTGATTACGCCAACTGTGAAATCAGTTGCGGATAAATTAATAATCAACCAATTGAATGGAATTCGTAAGTTTTTTTCGGATCAAATACAACAGCAAAGAACATTAGAATATTGCCAGTGATATTGCTAAGAATGACAGCAAGTGATATGCTGGCTATAATTAAAAATAGTTGATTTGGCGGTCCAACAGTCTCACATCTTTTCTCAAATGTAGCTACTTTCAATCACCCAGGGCCGTAAATAGAACGATAATTGGATGGGTGTTTATTCATATATTCAGTTCTGCCCGACGGATTTCCATTGTGAGCTATTGCACTTACAAAAGAAATCCGTCGGGCATACACTGTATGAATATATGAATGAACTGAATATATGAATAAACACCCCCCAATTATCGTTCTAGTTACGGCCCTGCAATCACCATGATGAAAATGCTACAAGAAGACATGTGGAATTGTTTTACATGGAAGAAGAACTAACAATTAGAAAAATAAAAAAAAATCTATAATAGCAAAAAAAGATTATAGAAAAAAATCTCTTTAAGTCTCTAAAATAGCTACACCATGGATATACAATAAACCAAATTAAAACACAGTGAAACGGAAAACTTTAGGAAAGTTTCGTCGTAAGCTTGTCAGATTTACCGTCTTCGTTCATCATCTAAAACTTAACAGACGCTGAGAAACTAAGGAAGTTAAAATTTATTATAAAATTTCATATAATATAAGCGTCCATCCATAATATGTATAAATTTTAAACCATTTAGCTCTATGAATTTAAACCTCTATTTCGCAGGGTCGGGTTGTTCTAAAGGCGTTTTAAACAAATTATTTTTTTATTTGACAAGTGAGCTGAAATATTACAATGTATAAATAGCCTAATTTCTAATGGAAATGCATATTTAATGTTTAAGATGCAGGTGCAGTTATTCACAAGATATAGCATTTTTAAAATTGGCTTATCCACCGTTAAGGCTAAACACATTTTAAACAAACGGTCCCTGATAGTGATACTTATCGCTAAACGCCAAGGGGCGGATTATTTTTACTCCTGTAAATTGGTGTAACATTAAAGTTCTGCATTTATACGTTGCAGTTTTGTCACGAACATACATCACAGTACGTGCTTCTTGTGAAATATCAATTTTGTGCATCTTTTTAATGTTTACTAACTTTCAACTTTGGAATCGTTTGTCTCTTTAATGCTTTCTTTTTGGAATCTTTCTTTCTTTTTGAAAAAAATTAACTGATTCGGCTTTTGATTTAATTTCAGTCAAATTAAATTGTGAATTTAAATTTAATAAACAGCTGCTTTTGTCCGTTTTACTTACGCCAAATATAAAATTAAACTTCCCGCCATTCTGTTTTTGCTACTCATAATAATTATATTAGCTGATATACCATGAGTATCTCGACTAATCAGATTGCAGAATTGCTCATATACAGTGAGTAGCTATAATACAAAATTATATAAATATTGCGAAATAAAACGCATTTTTTTGAGAAAATTTTATACACACATTTTCAATTTTTTATTCACACTGACCGTGCATTATTGCATACAGAAACTCACCCGTACTCAAACTAATTTGTTTTCGAAATCACATTCTCAGTTAATTCATGCATCTGCATAGCGATTCCTTTTCGGTATTTCTACTCCAGTAAGAACCTTGATTTATTTTCTAGGTGTTACCTCAAATCTTTCCATGAATTAATCTCATTGATCAGTGATAACAACACAATTTCTATTTTACAATAAATGAGAGCGAGTGTGAGTAAGCTTTTTTTAATACAGACGTAAGTCGTAAAGCTGGCTTTGCTATATACTGTAGGTAATTTACCCCCAACAATATACCCCTGGTTATTCAAGTTTCTGACGGTTGCAAATTTGCTTTAACTAACTACACTGCTGTTTCTTTAACGTTTTACTTAGGGATTCCTATCCCCTTATAAGAATTATGTCCCAGGTCAAAAATCCGTTTGGGCTTGTCACCCTTTGGATAGACAGTCATCTTCCCACTAATCTCGTGAAATTGATGACTGATGGAGCGATAATTTAAAAACAACCATTGGGAGATACATTTTCACTTTCAATCAACAGCCAGAAAGAGAATTATTGTTAACTATTACCCCTTTTGTTAAAATATTAATAACTTCTGCTCTGCAGGACATGGGTAACTTAATGATTTTGTTCAGAAATTAAGAACTAAAAAGACTAATAATATTCGGACGAACAAAGCCAGATTTTTTGTTAAATTGACTGTTATAATGAATAATGCAAGATAGCTGAGCTAAATTGTCAGGCTGCTGCGCCATTGAGTGGAAAAACAGCTAATTCCTATGTTGCAATTAATTATATACCATCATCACGTCGATAATTCATCCGAAAGAATTTGACAAAAGCACTTCTGAATCTGGAAGATCTTAAAGCATAGCAGAAAAAGTTAACAGATGAATTCACCAGAGCAAACAAAATATGGATGTCACGGAACCAGTGAAGGGTTGTGCAACTACAATCTTCACAGAAATTTACTAAATATATCATAACTGTTGAAGGACCATAACAGCACAGGAGAGCGATAAGAACGATGAGAAACATTTCGGTGATTTTGGCTTCCAGCAGTTGCTTTTTTGTCACGATATAATTCACACTGACAGAAGACTGGTCTTCATTCGGTGACATTTGATAGTTTTCCTCTGTTGAATCACGGCATCTCAACTTTCTCTTCATTAAAACGTACGTTAAACAAATCATAATAACAGTAACGAAAATGGAGGTGTTTGCAAATATGAATGCGTATGCAGTGAAGCCAACATGAAAATAAATGCTGGGTAAACTTAACGAAATCAACCAAATTGTTACCATTGTTGTTAGGATTCGTCGATTAGTCACTTTATTTCGGTAGGTACTTGGTTTTCTCACAGCCAAATATCGTTCAACTGCCAAACTTGTGAGACTGAGGATCGAAGCAGTGCATGAAATAAAGTAAGCCATGTGAATTACAATCATTTCTTTAGAACCTTGGCTGTCAAGACCCTCTTTAATATGATAATACACCAAGAGAGGTTCAGTGATGATGCCAACAACAAAATCAGCCGCTGCTAGATTAATAATTAACCAGTTGAATGGAGTTCGTAGGTTTTTGTTCGGATCAAGTACAACAGCCAAGAAAATAAGAATATTGCCAGGGATATTGGTAAGCATGAAAACAGTTGAAATGCTGGCTGTCATAAATGATAACTCACTTGGTGGTTCAACATTCTGACATCTTTTCTCAAATGTACTTTCAATCACCATGATGAAAATTCTACAAGAAGAACATTTAAATGGTTTAATGCACGATTTTCTGTTTATACTAAATAAAGTTGTGGTATTGGTTTGAAATATAACATGATCATGCTATGCCCAATATACTAAAACAGATTTAAATTTATGTTCCCAGCAAAAATAATCTTTGGTAGGACTCGAAACAGCGGACGAAGGCACTAATTCCACCTAGAAATTTTCAACCGAGTATTGTGATGAAACCATGCGAAATCAAAGTTGTCCAAGTTTTTAGTTTCAAAATGTGGATGCGAAATGGAGTGGTAATTAACAAATTCCTGATTTCATACTAAATAAGAAGTAAAAAAATAAAATAAAGTGCTCAAAGAACGGTTTTCTGACCATATTATTTTATTTCTTACATTTCATTTTCTCTGAGAACCTATCAAAAACAACACGGATTTAGTTCAAGATTTGGCGCCGCAAGGAAGTGGTTCTAGTCTAGAAATTGTGAAATGTTTTACAAACAGGTCATGCAGGTTTGAATTTTAATGTAAAATGTTACTTCAGAACTTTTAGGGTGGAATGCAAAAAATATTTGATATTTGTAGTGCTTGTTCCTTTTTGTTCTTTCTTAATGTCTTTCTAAAACATTCTAAATCTCAACTTTAAACACTTGCTTGACACTTGCCAAAAAATGCCTGATTTATGCAGCAGAAAACGGGTATTTTTGTTTATATTTCATATATGAAATATTGGCTAGCGTGTCATGAGTGTGAATGATAAATTAAAAGTGCTTTATTCCTAAATCTGGTACTACAAGTCGAGCTTTTTTATCAAATATTTTATGGTATGAGATTCGATGTTCAACAAACTCTCAGTATTAGCTACTATAATCATTATCTACAGCGCGGTGTCCACCCAAAAAAGTACCCTCAACAACAAAAAGTGATTTCAACAATCGAGGGCACTTTTTTGGGGACATAAGTTACAATGCTTAGGTCTATAATAATTAGGTCTAGATAAATCTTGCACCAGGGGCGTATAACGTGAACGATAATTGCAGGTGTTTATATATAATTATTCAGGCAGTTCTGCCCGCGAAGGATTTTTTGTAAGCTATTGCACTAACAAAGAAATCCGCCGGGAAGAACTGAATATGAATAAATACCCTCCCAATTATCGTTCGAATTACGCCACTGCATTGCACTTCTTATGCCCCGAACGCATTCAAAACAACTTAGGCTTGTTGTGGACAAAACGTTTTTTTAATATGTTTTTCTAATATTATTTAAAAAATTACGCCAAATGATTATGAAAAATTTTGCCGTTAGATCACCTAAAACTTGAAACTCTTTTAACATGTTATCGCCATAGTTACAAGGACTCATAATGAATAAAAATAGAAAAAAAAGGGGAGGGGTTAATATAGAGTTGTGTGGGAAATAATAGGAGCAAAAATATATTACGAAGGGTGATGCCCAGACATTAATAGTTACCTAATACATGAGGTACTTCTGTTTTAAACCTAAAGAATTCACGTCTACATGTAGCCACAAAGCATTAACTCAACACACATAAACACACGCACAATGATATGCTTTTGGAAATTGCGTGCCTTATTAGTAGGGAGTTTGCGATCTACGACACGTCGTTGGACGTCGCTTTGGGAATTTAATTATGCTGCCAGGACTTTGAAATGATCATACAAACGTTTCAAATATGCTAAGAACCTCCGATATCTAGCTGATATTGCAGTTTCATATAAGCTATCGACACAACTATCACGTTTCAGCTGCTTTCTGCCTTTCATGTCATCGAGAAGAGTAAAAATGCCTCATTTAATATAAAGTGTCGTTTTCAAAGAATGACAATGCTGCTTGCCGCGTCTTGAATCGTAAACTTCCTTTAATATATGTGTGCTGCATTTTGTCTACGTTAACGAATGCATGTTAAATGTTTTGGCAAGTGCGTAAAACTATAGTAAATTAATATAAAATTGATGTACTTTTTCTATACTTACCGTTTATAATCTTAGGCAGCCTGTAGTATATGTGCGACTAAATATTATATTCAACATATGTCGCGTCTCAAACGTTTAAAAACCATTGTGTCAATACTATATAGGCTAACAATCCATATCGATCAGCGAAATATTAAACTAAAGTTTTATAAAAGAATTGACTGTATAAAATATTACTAAACCATCTGCCACTTGGATGTTTACCAGAAGAAATTAAACTAAATTAAATTTGACAAATAACTCACCGATAATTCTTAATTTTAACTCACTAATTTTCCAAATTAACGTATAGATCCAGAGGTTTTCAGTCGATAGAAATTTGTAGAAGTTAGCAAGTCGATTTGCCTAGAAAATTTAAAGATTAATTTTGGGAGTATACGTAGCAAGCTGCAGCTACTTTTCTTAACGTTTGCGAGTAAAAAAAACTGAAAGCTGCGGCTAAACACGTTAATATATGTTGACTGTACGGTTGTTTGTAGGTTATTGACAGGCAAAGTGTCGCTGATCCCAAGTGCCTAGCTATCTCCAGCACATGACAAAGCCACCTTGACGGATTGACCCCGCGTTGTACTAATATTTTGGTATACATTACAGGCCCACACATGCACACAGGACGCGAGTTTACGAATTTTGAGTTTTCAAAAAATTGACATGTTTCCATAGCTCTCAAAATTTCCTTCCAGAATTCAATTTATTTGCTTTAAGAAACTTTTTTAGCTCTCCGCGTCGCCAGGTCAATGAATATTTTAATTTTTTCTTAAAATAATTGGATTTAAATCATTATAATGCAGAAAAACGGACCACAACACAAAAATCTCACACATTCTTTTATAGTTCAACACCACTCAATATGTTACTTTTTCGCTTAAATTTTTTAAATTTGAATTGAATTGAATTGAATTTATTAATAATCTGGATAGCAGCCTACAAGAGCTGAAGTATACAGAATTATTTACAGTAAGAATACCCAATATACAAATACACAGTAAAAATATTAAATTTACAACTATACTATATAGGGAAATATTTAGAAAAGTACAAAACAGACAATCCATAGCTAATTCATAAAATTCTAAAAACTACTTTAATGAGTCATTATTCTCATACTTCTGCTGTGCGAAATTCCTGAGAGTATAAATTCCGGAGATTATGGTGGTAACTAGAAAACTTAACGCTGTCTAGGGCTATTTCTGTTCATAAAATTTGAAAAAATCTATGGGTTATAATAACATACACCACAATATTGCATGTAAACCATTTTTTTACTGAATGGGTTGATTGGAGTCTGCTTAACATGCCAATAAGAAAAAAGGATTTAAATATTTTTTTGCCATTTATGATGGTCGGACTGCTTAAGCGTCTCGACTCTCGTTTTGCCCCGCATTACCCTATTTTAGCCTAAAAAGACCTGATTTTTTTGTGAAATACATGACGGGAAAGGAATGACCTAAATGTGATTGGTTCATTCGTAGAAATAATGAGTTTTGTTTTCCCTCGAGTCTCAATGTTTCCCTCGACTTTGTCTCGAGAAACATTCAGAGTCTTGAGGAAGCAAGCTGACTATCTGCCTCGGGAGCATACATTAAGTGTATGATGATATATCTATATAGTGAATAGTCTGCTTGACCGATTGATCATAGTTTCTTTTGGAAGCTTTGTTTATTGTTCTCATGGTAAATATAAAGGCTTGCTAGCTGATGAAATAAGTCGTACGTGAGCGAATGCTGTAGGACATATTTCATATTTTCTAACGCCAGAGGGTGCTGTCACTCCATCTTAATTCAACTACACGGAATTGAACCGTATAGCAATTTAACAAATGCACTTCTGAATCTGGCAGATCTTAAAGCATAGCAGAAAAAATTAATGTTTGAATTCATCAAAATAAGCAAGACATGAAGATCTCGGAACCAATGGATGGAAGTACAACTGCAATCGTGACAGAAATTTACCAAATACATCATCACTGTAGAGAGCCCATAACAGCACAGGAGAGCTGTAATTACGATCTGGAACATTTGAGTGATTTTGGCTTCTAGCAGTTGCTTCTTTATTTCGATACAATTTTTACTGACTGAAGACTGGTCTTCACTTTCTGAGATTCGATTTACACGAGCTTCGTTAGGAGCAGTTGTTTCACAATTTTTACCTCGGTATCTTAATTTCCTCCTCATTAAAGTGTAGTTTATAACAATGATTACAACAGCAACGACAATAAAGGCGTTTACAAATATGAATGCGTATGCAGTAAAACCAACAATAAAATAAATATTTGGTAAACTTAACGAAATCAACCAAATCATTGCTATTGTTGTAGGAATTCGTTGATTAGTCACTTTATTTCGGTAAGTAGTTGGTCTTCTCACAGCGAGATATCGTTCAACTGCCAAACTTGTAAGACTGAGGATGGAGGCAGTGCATGAGATGAAGTAAGTCAAATGAATCAAGCTGATCATCTCTTCGGAGCCTTGCTTGCCAAGACCTTCTTTAATATGATAATACACGGAGAGAGGTTCAGTGATGATGGCAACTATGAAATCAGCCGCTGATAAATTAACAATTAACCAGTTAAACGGTGTTCGTAAGTTTTTGTTGGGATCAAGAACAACAGCCAAGAAAATAAGAATATTGCCAGGGATATTGGTAAGAATAAAAGCAGTTGAAATGCTGGCTGTCATAAATGATAACTCATTTGGTGGTGCAACAGTCAGACACCTTTTCTCACATGTACTTTCCATCACCATGGTGAAAATTCTACAAGAAAAGAACGAATAACGAGAATAATTATTGCAAAAATAATACGAGTGGTTACGATAGGGACCTAAAGGCCGGCGCACACTAGAGCTATGTGCTTAGCAAAAAGTCATTCGTGGACATTAGCGTAAGCCAGTTGCTCTCGTGTGCGGGCGACTTTTCCAGTGACTTTCGTCATTCGTGCCAAAAGTCGCCGGTAAAGTCGCCCGTACACGAGAGCAACTGCCTTACGCCGATGGCCACGAATGACTTTTTGCTAAGCACATAGCTCTAGTGTGCGCGGCCTTTAAACATGTAGGACGGCAACACGACGACGGCAGCTATCAATACAATGATTCATTGAAAATAAATGAATTATTAAATACCTGGGAGTTTTAGACGTGATCTACGTTCTGTTTACAACGCCAGTGAGCGCTACCTCGAATAGGCTCTACAGAATTGTCCCTAAACGTAAACACAATATTTTCAACGTCTTATACCTCATTAAATTGGTACAGTTGATAATAATTTATACAACAACGCTTTATCATAACATTTATTTAAAGGAGTATTCCAACCACGTCGTCGTCGTGTTCCCGTCCTACATGCTTAAGGAGTTAAGGCCCCTAAAGGCGATTAACGTCCGCTTCACTCGCGCGGGCGAAGCGGCTTTTGAAATTCTGTCCATGCGACCATGACCGGCCTGAAAAACAAAGCGCGCTTCGCCTGCGCGGGCGGAGCGGAGGTAATGGAGAATCGCCTTAATATCAACCGAACGGGCCGCTGAAAGTTCATTTGTTAACCACGATCGAGTATAATTTTAGAGTTCATTGCACGGCTTAATGCTTTTTATTACTTATTAATTATATGTAACTATTGTCATTGAAAAAAGACAAATATAGCGGTTTATTAATTTTCAACATAATTATTAAAATTTATCATAGTTTAATTTCAACAGTGCAAGTACAACTTGCAAAGGTGCGATCAATGCTCCAATCGCAATCCTGAAAACAACCGTATTTATTATATCATATGCAGTATTTTATTGAAAAGTGATAATAACAAATGTGTGATTATTCATGATAATAACGTTCATGTGCATGTGCGATCATCGTGTTTGATCCAACAATCAGGCATACGCGCTGGGGAATAAAGAACTTCCAACGAAAAGTTTCTTATTATAAATTATAATATCAATAGATATTATTCTCAAAAAGTGGATGCTATTCTCAGCCATCAAAATAAATTCCATATTTTCGCGCATCCATGTATTATAATTCTCTACATACGTAGCTAATAGCTTTTCTAGACCAATCAGCATGCGGTCAAATAGTAAGCGTAATGTTGACTTAATCCAAATTAAGTTCCCGAATTCTAGTTACTTAAATCAAACATATATCAACATATGTTTCATTTGAACCACCATTGTGTCAATATTATGCTGCAGCGTTTTAGTAAATAATTTGCGACACACAAGGATTACTCGACAATCCGTATTGTGCAAGCAAATCAAACTGAAAATTTATAAAGTTCAGCCGTGTAAAATATTACGGTCTGCCACTTTGATACTTAGGTAAAGTCCCGCACAGACGGGCAAGTTTTTCTTGCCAAGTTTTATTTGCTCCTGTGTATATACGAAAAAATTGACAGGTTTTCCTTGACAAGGAGCTTTGTTCAAAAGCTATAGCCTATAATCATGCAAGCTTTTCAACAAAGAGAAATCCTCATGTGTACAGCCGTCAAGGAAAAGTTGATAAGGGGTAGTGGGGAAAAGCGCAATTAACAATCTTCGCGCCAATAAAGCGAGTTTTTAAGTTTTTCAATTTCTATTTGTTTTGAGATTCGGTTGCACACTTGTTTTATCATGGCTCATGTTATCGTACACACGAGCAAATAAAACGTGGCAAGGAAAACTTGTCAACGAAAACTTGTTCGTCATATACACGAGCAAGTAAACTGGTCAAGAAAACTTGTGTAGGAAAACTTGAAAACTGTCTGTACCGGGCTTAAGAGATACGCAAGAAATTAATACGCAAGAAAATTTAACAAATAACTTACTGATATATTTCTTCTTAATACAAGTTTATTTAGAAGTACGATTTTCCCACAAATTATTTCACAGATCAATCCTAGAATTAGCAAGCTGCGGCTGCATAATTGTGTTGGTGAATGCAAATGAAAAATAACTGAGGATAAAGCGGAGCACGGCTATTTGCAGGGAAATAAAAACGACGCGTGTGTTATTGGCAGGCATTGTTTTTGCTTATTAAGTATACCTGTATATTCAGTGGCTTAGCCATACTGACGCTTCAGTCCCGCTATGCTAATATATTGGAGTTCATAAACCTTTAAAACAATCAATTTTTAAAGAAATTAATAGTTGTTATGATTTATGTAGCGAGATTAAATCGTCAGGCTGACTACCGCCAGCGCATATGTCAATAGCGAATTCAAATTAATGAGGGTTAACTTATCTAAGATGGGAAACTCGTCTGATGTTATTCCGGGCAGTTTGTACACATATTTTATAAACGACTTTCTCTTTTGATGTGCAGGTTTTCCGTCCCTTATAATCAAGACAACCCGGGCCAGCATGTCGTATGTATGCATTTGTTTAGAAACTGCGTGACTGCGTGTAAAACAATGATCAATGTCTAAAGAAATTCATAACAAAAATACCCTGGGAAGGAGACTGGAAATTTACATTGCCGGATTGAATCGTCAGGCTGTGTACGCCACAGCTGTCTCAAAAGACTCCAAAAAAAAGTCTAAAGCCCGTCTTCCACTTGGCGAAATAATACGCGCGACGCGAAACGATATTTGAAATCCAGTGATGTGATTAGTTTTTGTGAAAAAATTCTCCGCGAAAAGGTAGAATCGCTACTACGCACGAATAAATTCGCCTAGCGGAGAACGGGCTCAAGCACCCTTGTAGGGATCCACAAGTGTATAAATGTTTGCGGCATAAGCATTTTTATGCATGATGACAATAAATTTTTTTTGTAACCGCAAATGATTTTTATTACCAATATTTAAACTTCACAAAATTAATATAGATAACAATATTTAAATTTAGCATATTTTATTTTGTTGTATTTAGCATTTTATAAGTTGTGTTGAGCAAAAATTCGCGAACAAGTCCTTCAAATAAATTTCAATAGATTTCAATAGTTTTGGGGTTTTTTAGGACACCCTAGTATGTCACCGATGGTGATCGATAATGAATGAATTCCTGTGTTTTTTTCGAAAAAGTTTCTTAGGCTTAATAAAGCTCACTAGTCATTAACACATGACACATGACAAAACTAGGCTTTAGGAATAGGACTATTAGACAAATATTATTAGGGAGATATTTTGTCGTCAATATCAACATTTCTAAGGTATAACGGTTGCCCATGCAGTGCTTGTTGAAGTCAAACCGAGTTTCCCAACGACGAATCCGACGAATTTTTTATCGCTTAATTTTTTACTCCGGATTGGAATTCATGTGAGATCTCATCATTTCTACGACACAGCACATTTTTATCATGTAAATTATACGCATGCGAGACATAAAGCCGGTTTTCCACTAGCGATATTTTTCGCGCGAAGCGACATTTTACTTTTGTTTCAGAGCTCTCAACTGCAACCATCTGGAACAAATTGCTCAAATACAAAGGAATAAAGTCGCTTCGCGCGAAAAATATCGCTAGTGGAAAACCGGCTTAAGAGAATATCAATGACAATGACAATGTAACTGCGAATATGTAACATAGATTTTACATGATGATTGATGGTAGTCTTGGTTATGAATTACTAAGGAGTATTAATTTTAGAACTTATATCTACTAAAGAAATCCATATAAAGAAGCCTATTATTGTCGAGAAGATGAGAAATGACGAATAATTCATATAATTATTACAGTTAAATGCCATCAACACATCGATATTTAATCTGTAGCAACTTAACAAATGCACTTCTGAATCTGGCGGATCTTAAAGCATAACAGAAAAAGTTAACGCTAGAATTCATCAGAGCAAACAAAATATAGATATCTCGGAACCAGTGGAGGGATGTACAACTGCAGCCTTGACAGAAATTTACCAAATACATCATCACAGTTGAGGGACCATAACAGCATAGAAGCGCTATTAGAACAATAAGGAAAATTTGAGTGATTTTGGCCTCCAGCAGTTGTTTCTTTGTCTCGAAACCATCTTTACTGAGAGTTGACATGCTTTCACTTGGCGAAGTTTGTTTTGCGTCAGATGAAGTGGATGGAGTTACTGATATTCTTTTACTTCGGGATTTCAATTTTCTCTTCATTAAAGTGTATGTTATACAAATGATTATTACTGCAATGACGATAAAGGTGTTGGAAAATATGAATGCGTATGCAATGAAACCAACAATAAAATAAATATTTGGTAAACTTAACGAGATCAGCCAAATCATTGCTATTGTTAATAAAACTCGCTTATTGGTCACTTTATTTCGGTAGGTATTTGGTCTTCTCACAGCCAGATATCGTTCAACTGCCAAACTTGCAAGGCTGAGGATCGAAGCAGTGCATGAGATGAAGTAAACAATGTGACTTATGATCTGTTCTTCGGGATCTTCTTTGTTAAGTCCTTCTTTAATGTGATAATACACCATGAGAGGTTCAGCGATGATGCCAACAACAAAATCAGCCGCTGATAGATTAATAATTAACCAGTTAAATGGAGTCCGTAGGTTTTTGTTTGGATCAAGTACAACAGCCAAGAAGATAAGAATATTGCCAGGGATATTGGTAAGGATGAAAACAGTTGAAATGCTGGCTGTCATAAATGATAACTCATTAGGCGGTGCAACATTCTGACATCTTTTCTCAAATGTACTTTCAATCACCATGATGAAAATTCTACAAGAAGAAAAGTTGAAAATTTCAGTACGACCTTTCCATCATCCTGACGAAACAACATATTTATGTCATGTATAGATTCCCCTTTCTTAGTAGAGACGTGTATACTAGTAATACTACTACATATGTTTCTTAATACACGTGACGCCGAAGCTGGGATTTCTATCATGCGGTAACGTGGGATATGTCTACAAAACGTGACCCCAGCTGAAACGCCTACAAGACCCTAGTCCGGAATAGGGTGCTATTTGTAAAACTATAAACGTTAAGATTAGGAACACTATGCTCGAAATCTTCTTCGCTGGCATAATTATCCGCCATAAACTAAGTAAAACATTTAAGACATTTTCATGCCTAATTATCGATAGTATTCATTTCTTTAGAAATTGATCTCTCATACTTAATGCATACTAAAATGTTGGCGTGATGGATGACAGAATGACATGTCATGACAGAATAAAATAGTGCGCCAAAATATCGAACAAGTACGAACGTGTAAATATTATTCGAATTGAAAGAGAGTGAGTAAATTCTATAGTTTATTTTCAATACAATTAATTAAAGGTAAATACGATTTTTCACGGTGACAAAAACTCTACATAACACTCACGTTTATTAAAAGTAATTTATTTACTCCCTACTTAGTTTCCTATAATAATTATAGTCCTCCCGCTATAATAACGTAAACCAAACTAAGCAATTCTATCAAATATCAAGCTTTTCGTGAAATTTTTATTACAGAATAATTATAGTAACGCTATAATAACTTAAACCAAATTAAGCAATTCTACCAAATGTCAAGCTTTTCGTGAAATTTTTATTACAATACATAATTATAATAACGCTATAATAACGTAAACCAAACAAAGCAATTCTACCAAATGCCAAGCTTTTCGTGAAATTTTTATTACAGTCTATATAATCTTTTAGTCTAAGTTTAAGACTATAGACATGCATTTTTAGTAAAATTAATGATCATTAATTTTATAGAATGCAATCGTTACTAGCTACAACTGAAAATTCTACCCCGTCTGAGAAAATAACATTTTTAAAAAATTTCACATTCTTGTAAATTTGCATGGTGATATCACAATATAGCTAAGTAAATTCCTTTGTAGGTATACCACGTAAGTACTGATTTGTACTGCAAAGGTTTCGGTCCATTAACTCAGGCCTTCATAAGTGCGACGTAATTCATATAATGTTGTTTGAAAATTTACCAAAGCAATTACTGTGCGAAATATTACTGAATCATTGAATTGTAAGTTTGAAAAAAAACTTACTTACCTTTCTCAGTGATTATTCAAATTTAAAGATGAGTTTGTCAGTGCAGAAATATAGAATAAGAAATCAAGCAAGACGGGATCGAGCCTATGTAGCAGACGGGACGCTGATTTTCAATTTGGGCAAAGTAACGAGGATATGGGCAGCTGTCTTCGCTATACTGAAGTACAATATTTGACGTGTGTCAATTTTTTTTAAATTAAAGAAAAGTTGTGTCAGGTGGTCATCGTGACGCGTATTGCTGACTGGCTGAAGTCATTTAACCTGAATGAATATAAACGGAAAGTTGCAGATGTAGCAAGAGCTCTTTGCTTGCCCAATTCGTCCCTACCTTTCTATTGTTTCGAATATAAGTTTAATCCATGCTTCATTCGTTGGGTAAAGCAATAAGTTTTAAATATATTTTATTAATTTAACGTCATACGAAATATGTAAATTTTAAAATAAGATAATAAAGTACACATTTGAAATTTTAATATTTGGCAATAATAATTTTACCAAAATACATTACGTAAATCGTAATATGTAAAATATATAGATATACGTGCAACGAAACTATATATTTCTCAACATCTAAATTAAATTTGAACCCCACTATATGATTTTTTGAGGATATGCTATATTTTACTTCAAACAACAAAACCTATGACTTTTTGATTTATTACTTTACTACCTGGTGAGTAGCGTAGTATTTTGGTGTTCATTAACTGTGAAAACAATAAATTTTTAAAGACAATAATTATGATAACATGAAATTTACATAGAGGGACAAAATCGTCATGCTGGCTACGCCAATGTACCGCTACCTAATTCACTGTCCCCTTATATATACTGATACTCATTTGTAAAAGAAACAAGCTCAATTCAAAATAAAGATAAGTGATAAGTTTCCAGTCCAGCTGCTTGTTGAGTATATATATTATTCTATATATATAATTAATCATTTTACATATTTTGAGCAGAGAGTTTTAAATTAAGAAAATAGTGACGTTCGCGTTACATTTTTTCATTATCTGATTGATTTGAAGTATTCTTGGGTTTCATTTGACGTCATAATTCCAGGGGGGGTCATCTCGAAGTCGAGACACAGTATATTGGAGTGAGTTAATTGTTGCTTTGTGCTTCGTAGCAAATAATTATACGCAATTTCGTATCATTTGTTCACTAATGTTCAGCATAAGGGGTCGAAGCAATTAATGTTGACCCCAATTCAAATCACTATCAAAAAAATACGTGAAACCCACCAATACCTAAAACAAAATAATTTTCTGTTTAAATTAACATTTTAATTTTCCCACGTTGGTAATTTGCTCAAAATGATCAATGTAATTTATAATCATATTTAGGTTGCAGATTTATTGTCAAAATGCAAAAGTTGAACAGCGCGTGAGTGTAAACTCCACTTGCAAGTACGGTCAGTGCGTCCGTCTTTACGCATGCTCGGTGACTCGAAAGTATGACAGTAGAACTGTAGTCTATACTTTTCTAGGCGGCCGTCAACGCACAAGCCGTACGTGCGATTTCGCCGCGTACATACGTACAAGTGGAGGCCGGCCTTTTAATGACATAAACAGAATTAAAGCCGGTTTTCCACCAGCGATATTTTTTATTATTAATCAATGATGAATGAATTCTTTTGTTATTTCGAATATGGTTTCTTAGGCTTAATAAAGCTCACCAGTCATAACCACATGACACATGACAAAACTACGCTTTAGGAATAGGACTATTGAGAAATATTATTAGGAAGATATTTTGTCGTCAATATCAACATTTCTTATTTGATATTCAAAATGCGACGTATAATCCAGGGGCCGGTTGTTCGAAAGGCGTTTAGCTTAAACGGTGGATAAGTTAAAAATAGAAAACCAAATTATCTATTTATTGAAAAACTGAGCTAAAATATTTCGATGTAAAAGGTTTAATTGTCAATGGAAGTACATATTAAATGCATAAGATGCAGGTTCAGTCATTCACAAGACCTATGAGAGTATTTTTAAACTTTAGCTTATCTACCGTTTAAGCTAAACGCCTTTCGAACAACCGGCCCCTGGCCTATAAGGCTTATGTCATACATCGCATTTTGGTGCGTCTAATGCAATTAAAACAATAGATAATCAGTTGATAATGTGGTTTATCATCTCATTACCTGTTGTTTGAAGTTGGTCATTATGTTCCGCACATGAAAACATCGCCGTTTGAAACGGGCGTAAGTTTTGTGATCAGCTGTGGGGTCCGGGTTAGGCTGCCCAAAATATGCCAAATATTTCAACGTACGATTACGAAAAGGATCGACGAACATTTTATTTGAACTTCGGAATGCTGATCTTCGGAATTTAAATACACATAGTATGGTTCACCAATTTTTTTAATTTGGTATAATTTAAATGTACTAGTCCAGTATTAACTAATGCAACCATCGTTCTTATTATATCATATATAGCCTGCGGTACAACGTAAATTTTACATGATGATTGATGGTAGTCTTGGTTATGAATTGCTATGGAGTATTTAAAACTAAAGTCTACTAAAGCAATGCATCTAAAGGAGCCTATTATTGTCGAGAAGATGAGAAATGACAAATAATTCCTATAAATATTACATGCAGTTAAATGCCATCAACACCTCGATAATTGATTAGATTCTGTAGCAATTTAACAAACGCACTTCTGAATCTGGCAGATCTTAAAGCATAGCAGAAAAAGTTAACAGATGAATTTATCAGAGCAAACAAAGTATGGATGTCACGGAACCAGTGGAGAGATATACAACTGCAGTCTTGGCAGAAATTCACCAAATACATCATCAAAGTTGAGGGACCATAACAGCATAGAAGCGCTATTAGAACAATAAGAAACATTTGAGTGATTTTGGCCTCCAGCAGTTGTTTCTTTGTCTCGAAACCATCTTTACTGAGAGTTGACATGCCTTCATTTGGCGAAGTTTGATTTGCCTCAGATGAAGTGGCTGGAGTTACTGATATTCTTTTACTTCGG
This sequence comes from Dendronephthya gigantea, assembly GCF_004324835.1. Lineage (NCBI taxonomy): Eukaryota > Metazoa > Cnidaria > Anthozoa > Malacalcyonacea > Nephtheidae > Dendronephthya > Dendronephthya gigantea. The sequence goes on along the minus strand of NW_021163100.1, from coordinate 253,952 downwards.
GATTTCAATTTTCTCTTCATTAAAGTGTATGTTATACAAATGATTATTACAGCAATGATGATAAAGGTGTTGGAAAATATGAATGCGTATGCAGTGAAACCAACAATAAGATAAATATTTGGTAAAGTTAACGAAATCAACCAGATCATTGCTATTGTTAATAGAATTCGTTTATTGGTCACTTTATTTCGGTAGGTACTTGGCCTTCTCACAGCCAGATATCGTTCAACTGCCAAACTTGTAAGACTGAGGATCGAAGCAGTGCATGAGACGAAATAAACAATATGACTTATGATCTGTTCTTCGGGATCTTCTTTGTTAAGTCCTTCTTTAATATGATAATACACCATGAAAGGTTCAGCGATGATGCCAACAACAAAATCAGCCGCTGATAGATTAATAATTAACCAGTTAAATGGAGTTCGTAAGTTTTTGTTTGGATCAAGTACAACAGCCAAGAAGATAAGAATATTGCCAGGGATATTGGTAAGAATGAAAGCAGTTGAAATGCTGGCTGTCATAAATGATAACTCATTGGGCGGTTCAACATTCTGACATCTTTTCTCAAATGTACTTTCAATCACCATGATGAAAATTCTACAAGAGGACAAGTTGAAAATTTCAGTACGACCTTTCTATCATCCTGACGAAACAACAATTTTATGCATGTACTGTATAGATTCCCCTTTCCTAGTAGAGACGTGTTTACTAGAAATTAAGTAATACTACTATACATATGTTTCTTAATACACGTGACTCGAAGCTGGGATTTCTATCATGCAGTTACGTGGGATATGTCCACAAAGCCCAGCTAAAACGCCTACAAGGCCCTAGTCCGGAATAGCTATAGGGTTCTTCTGTATATAAAATTATACATGTTAAGATTAGGAAAACTTTGTTCGAAATCTCTCTCACTGGCATAAGTATCCAACAAAAATTAAGTAAAACATTTAAGACATTTTGATGGCTAATTATAGATAGTAATTATTAATTTCTTTAGAAATTGATCTCTCATACTTAATGCATACTAAAATATTAGCATGACGGATGACAGAATGACATGTAATGACAGAATAAAATAGTGCGCCAAAATATCGAACAAGTAAACGAACGTGTAAAATATTATTCGAATTGAAAGAGAGTGAGTAAATTCGATAGTTTATTTTCAATACAATTAACAAACGGTGAATACGATTCTTCACGGTGACAAAAACTCTACATAACACTCACTTTTATTAAAGGAAATATATTTACTTGTTGTTGTTGTTGCTGTTGTTGTTGTTGTTGTTGTTTGTGTTGTTGTTGTTGTTGTTGTTGTTGTTGTTTCTGTTGTTGTTGTTGTTGTTGTTGTTGTTGTTGTTGTTGTTGTTGTTGTTGTTGTTGTTGTTGTTGTTGTTTGTTGTTGTTGTTGTTGTTGTTAGGGGGTGACGCTCTTTAAAAAAGCCTAAGGCTCCGTCAATTCGCATCAGATCGCAATTAAACTTCGCACAACTATCCTTAGCGATATTCCCCATCGATTGACGGAGTTATAATTTTGATTTTTTTATTTTAAAGAAATTTAGAAGCAACTCAAAATTGTAGCGTAGTAATCCGTATAGATTATATTCAATATTAGTATGCATAACTGAAGCAAGTTCAAATGGCTAAAGCTCCGTCATTTCGCACCAGATCGTGATAAAACTTCACACAACTATCTTAAAGGTTATTCTCTATCGACTTACGGAGTTAAATTGTTTGTGCTTATATTCTTGAGAAGATTTGCAAGCCATGTCAGATTGTGACGGGAGGCAAATTTTAATATTATCAATATTCATATACTATGAGTTCAAGCCAGAAGGTCGTGTATTTTCTTTGTTTTGTACACAATATATATTCATGACTATAGGACCATTGCGTTGAATGCGTTTCTCTCTAGGGCATTACTTATTTTTTATTTATTTGTTTAGGCTTTGTCCAGCATACATAAAAAAGGACTCTAATGACAGTGGCACGGTGCACGCAACGCTAGCTCCTCGCCAGCTACAGCGGCATAGATTAGGACATAGATGTGCAACTCGGCCAATTTTAAGTGTCTTTGCAGACGAGAAAATGTAGAAAAACGACAATTTTAACATAACCGTTCGCAAGATTGCCTAGGTTCATAGATATTTGAAATTTCATCCTGGAGAGAAAGATTGAATCTAAACTACACCAGTTCCTGGTCCAATAGTACGATCGTACTTGTAGAATAAACACATGGATTTTTAGTAAAATTAATGATCATTAATTTTATAGAATGCAATCATTACTAGCTGCAACTGAAAATTCTACACCGTCTACACTGAGAAAATAACATTTTTAAAAAATTTCATATTCTTGTAAATTTGCATGGTGATATCACAGTATAAGTAAATTCGTTTGTAGGTATATCATGTAAGTACTGATTTGTATTGCAAAGCTTTCGGTCCATTAACTCAGGCCTTCATAAGTGCGACGTAATATTGTTTGAAAATTTATCAAAGCAATTACTGTGCGAAATATTATTAAATCATTGAATTGTAAGTTTGAAAAAAAACTTACCTTTCTGTGTGATTATTCAACTTCAAAGTGAGCTCATCAGTGCAGAAATATATAGTCATATAGAATAAGAAATCAAGCAAGTCTATGTAGCAGACGGGACGCTGATTTTCAATTTGGGAAAAGTAACGAGGATATGGGCAGCTGTCTTCGCTATACTGAAGTACAATATTTGACGTGTGTCATTTTTTTTTAAATTAAAGAAACGTTGTGTCAGGTGGTCATCGTGACGCGTATTGCTGACTGGCTGAATTCGTTTAACCTGAATGAATATAAACGCAAAGTTGCAGGTATAGCAAGAGCTCTTTGATTGCCCAATTCGTCCCCACCTTTCTATAGTTTCGAATCCAAGTTTAATCCATGCTTCATTCGTTGGGTAAATAAATAAGTTTTAATATATTTTATTAATTTTATATCATACGAAATATGTAAATTTAAAAATAAGATTTTAAAGTACACATTTGAAATTTTAATATTTGACAATATTGATTTTAACAAAATATACTACGTAATAAATTATGTAAAATATATAGATATACGTGAGACAAAACTATATAATTATTTCTCAACATCTAAATTAAATTTGAACCCCTAATATATTATTTTTTGGGATATGGTATATAACATCAAACAACAAAACCTATGATCTTTTGATTTATTACTTTACTACCTCATCAGTAGCGTAGTATTTTGGTGTTCATTGACTGTGAAAACAATAAATTTCTAAACACATCAATAATTATAATGAAATGAAATTTACATAGCGGGACAAAATCGTCATGCTGGCTACGCCACTGTATCGCTACCTAATTCACTGTCCCCGTGTGTACTGATGCTCGATTGTAAATGAAACAAGCTCAAAATAAGGATAAGTGATAATTTTCCAGTCCAGCTGCTTGTTGGATCTTTAATGATTTTACATATTTTGAGCAGAGAAGATAGTGACGTTTGTTACATTTTTTACACAACACCCAAGCCGGTGACATTAACATAATTTACTCGTTTTCTATACGAGTGTATTCGCGTTCTACAGTGTAAGCCAGACCTCAAATTTTTGGGGGAGGACATTTGCCGGGCAAATAAATTTTTCTTGGGGCAAAACATATCGTCACAAAAATTTTATAAACGTAGGCACGCGCCTAATTTTAGCATGTCAAGCCTTAAATTGCGTTTAGAATTTTATTTATTTTTCCACCGGCAGTCGGCGATGTATTTTTGATGGCCTGTGACGAGGAAATAAATTTTTTTCAAAATAACTTATAAAGAGTTGAAAGCTCTGAAACAAAACTAAAATGTCGATTCGCGCGAAAATTGTGGCTAGTGGAAAACAGGCTTTAAAGCCTATTAGTATAACAGATTTTAACGATAAAAATATTTGAATACAATCCTCATTTTAGAAATCGTAAGGCTTAAAGCCATATTATATACCGAACAACGAGAAGTTTGGGAGCGATCGGAAATCATTCACACAGCCCGCGGACCAGCTTTCGTAAAACCGCCCCTGCGTTAGAAGTGAATCATAATAATACCCGTCTCATTTGGAAGCACATTCAAACTATGACTTATGTATTGATTTGCATTGCCTATATGCCATATCATCATATAATTCTTTACTAATTTAAGAAGAGCGACGTAAAAGCAATGAACATCTAGAGATTAACCGTATGAAAATATTGATCAGCAGATATGTATCACTTTGCGTGTAAGACGAATGATTGTGACGTAGTTTGAGATAATTTTGAAACTGGAAATAAAGTGCAATACTTTTTGCGCGTATTGTTGACGAAATAGGGGGAATACAAGGAATTAACTAACAAGGACAAATCTAGGGGAATGTAATAGTTTTTAAAATATGCTTTTTCAGAATCCTCATGCCTCATTACCAACTGCGGGGGTATATACATATTCATATATTTATTCTTTTGTAGCTGAATGGTTTCCTTAAAAGCGATTTTTATGGTATGAAAACATGGGTAAAATTGTCTGAATATGCATGTACAATCGCAAATTAAATGGACTAGTTACAGCCTTGTTATAGCGTGTAAAATAAATGATGTATAAGTGAGTGAATGCTGTAATATATAAAAATCATTTTGACTCCAAAAACTGTTGCGGCACTCCTTCATTATAAGGTTAATTATTCCATAGTTATTCCAATCTGTGATATACACCATGTAATTACCGTAAAATGAATGATCGATTAAGCGTCGCTAATAGATTCTTTCTTGAGTGCACGCCCGGGCCATCATTAGAGAAATGTAATTTTTTAATTTGTATTAGACTAATTACATGGTGTATAACAAAAACATTTTTGACCTTTTATATAATTAATAACATCATGCAGAACTTTAAAGAACGTTCATCTCCACTCAACTACTTGCAATTGATACGTAGCAATTTAACGAACGCGCTTCTAAATCTTGTAGATCTTAAAGCATAGCAGAAAAAATTAATGCTTGAATTCATCAGAATAAGCAAGACATGAAGATCTCGGAACCAGTGAAGGGTTGTACAACTGCAACCATGACAGAAATTTACCAAATACATCATCACCGTAGAGAGACCATAACAACACAGAACAGCTATAAGAACGATCAGAAACATTTGAGTGACTTTGGCTTCCAAGAGTTGACTCGTCGTGATACAATTCAAATTGCGAGTTGGCAATTTTTCATTTTGTGCGATATCATTTTCTTTGGCTGAAGAGGAAGGAATTGTTTGCATTTTTAGACTCCAAGATCGCAATTTTCTCTGCATCAAAGTGTAGGTTGTACAGATGATTATAACGGCAACTGCAGTGGAGGTGTTTGCAAACATAAATGCATATGCCGTAAAACCAACATAAAGATAAACGTTAGGTAAACTTAGCGAAATTAACCAGATCACTACTATTGTTAATAGAATTCTTTTATTGTTCACTTTAGTGCGATAAATATTCGGTCTTCTTACAGCCAGATATCGTTCCACTGCTAAACTTGTAAGACTAAGGATCGACGCAGAGCATGAAATGAAGTAAACCAAGTGAATGACGATCAGTTCGTCTGAAACGTCTTTTTCAAGTCCTTCCTTAATGGCGTAATAAGCCAAGTAAGGCTCAGTAATGATGCCTACGATTAAATCAGCTACTGATAAATTAACGATCAACCAGTTGAATGGAGTTCGTAAATTTTTGTTCGGATCAAATACAACAGCAAAAATATTAAGAAGATTTCCAGGGATGTTGGTAAGAATAAAGACGAATGCTATGCTGGCTGTCACAAATGATAATTCTTTCGGAGGAGAAATATTCTGACATCTTTTCTCAAATGTACTTTGAATAACCATAATGACAATTCTACATAAAAGAAAATATTTTAACGATCGTAGCAATTGAATTTAAACAATTTTCCTTATTTACGACAAAAGGGTCGACCGCATAAAAAAACCCGTTAAATATTAAACTAAATCATATTAAACTAAAGACATAGTTTGAGTATTGCTATCTTAAACGTCTATTTGAATTTGCAAAGAAATATTCTTTCCTATTGACTTCAGGCATTTATGATTCATTTGCTTTTTAGTGTTCCTTACAATTGCAGCCGACCAATAATAAAATGTAAATGCACCAATTTGTTTTCTCCACTGTATATGTTAAGCCTCTTGAATTCAAATACATGTAGATATTCCCCGCGCATGCAGTGAAAACATCAGAAACGATGATGTACTATTTCATTTCTCTTAATAGTATATATAAATAAGAATAACAAAACGAAAGATAGTGAAATACTCAGCCATTACATAATAACGCTGAAAAATACATAAATTACAAGTCGAGTGGACGGAACGATTCCTTTGCTCATAAACTGATGTTATTAAACGGCAAACCGCGCTCGAGCAGGAACTTAATTTAGACTCAACATGATTTAAATTAAAAAATCCAACTTACCTGCAGTTTGCAGTCTTTTTCCGCTCAAAAGTATAAGCTCATTTACGGAGATTTCACAGATTGGATTTATAAACAAGTTTTAGCGGAAGATTCTGCCGGAATTTCAAATGTTAGACCGGCTTTGCATTATATTGCAGCTGCATGTTTATGACTGTACAATACTCCGCTTATCCTGATACGTGCAAGACGACATATCTTAATCTACATAGCGATCAATCAAGTGGGTCTCGTGCGGTTCACATTATTAATATTTTGGAAAAGGCATATATCAATCAATCAAATTCATTCAATAAGGAGCAACAACTGATATAATTATTATACAAGAAGTATTTTCATAAAATCGGCAATAGGAAAGAGAAATATAAGAAAAGAATATATTAATCATATGTTTTTGTAGTTATTAAATCTTTAGACTCAATATATTATATCATAATGCCATATATAGCGCTAGCTTGATATTTGATAATATCTTCCTGATTCGACCTAGATAACGTAACTCTTATTTAAATACGAACTTTGAAAAAAAATATTTAAAAAACATCCATGAAAATGGCATATTTAAAGTGAGTTGACAAGTTCAGGTCTCTTTTTGCATGTATTTGCCTCACTTAATGAAGTTTATATTATATTATACCGCGGGTGTCCAAAAAACGTGCTCCAATTTGATTCAAAATAGCTTCTTATCGACTAAAGTTATCGAAATTAAACGACTCTCATTAGATCTAGAGGAAAGACTACCTTGGACTTTGGTCCAAGCTATGGTCTTTTTTAAAAAAACTCATATAACTTTTCAAATTCGGTACATTATTTCGGGATGTCTCAAAAATGATGCAAAATTATGCAATCTGATTGGCTAAGCGAGCGGTCCGTATGAAGTCGTACGGACCACGCGAGATTTAAAAACACGCACGTACGGGGTGGCAGGAAATTAAAAAAAACTATTATTCAACTGTTTAGTTCGAAAACCTGCTTTTGGGAAATATCTCCCTATATACGGATCTAAATAACATAAAGATATTCCTGTCCCAATATAGGTATGGGCATCTTAGTTTTTTTGTTCATGTTATATTCAAAATAATTTCTTACCCATTATATCGTAATAATTATAATTTGTAATTACAGAAAAAATTGTCTTTTGGAAGTTTGAAGCCGATTCTCGTGATGACAAAGCAAAAATATTATTTTTTTCCAAGTTGAGTGGCTCCCAGCTAGACACCTGCTCCAAAAATCTAATATATTTTTGTAATTATTAGTCTGTATAGGATTTGGCTTTCTACTTCCTATATACGTTTCATTAAAACATGATTAAATTTTGATTATGTCTAAAGAGAACGAGAAATAAACATTTCAGATTACTAGGAATAAACCAACCGAATCGTTGCTTATGTCTTCGTTGTAAGACAAAATAGCTGCATTTAATTATTATTTCTCATATTTGTCATACTTTTCCACTAGGGAGGTATTCGGTATAATTATTAATATTATGATGGTTTTATTGGGTTTTTGTTCCTATATTATTAAAGTAAACTTAATAAATCTCTCCCAATGACAAGTGAACATTTGTAGTAAAATATATGGATTGGAAACTTCCATTTTATTATGTACAATATACCTCTAGAGTCTAGGTAGATTTTGCATTAAAGGTGTACCAATTCCAACTATTAAGTACTAAACTATCAAAAATTGTCACTATACAAAAACTAGAAGAGCAAAAAGATCAATCCGATAATATGACAAATCTATTTAGCTATATCTAAGCCCGCTTAAACAATTCAACTTATTCAATGCTTGCATATTGTATACGGCTAAAATTGGTGCCAGTGGTTAGACTACAAATACAAACGCCAGCTGCAAGGATGAAACAGGTAGCCTACGTCAAGTGGTGAATGTGGTGTATAAACGGGGATTTATATATAGTCATAGCTAGAATATTTTTCCTAAAGCTCGCCACTTACTAACTCAAGCTTTACTAATTTTGAATCCGGCGACCGAACAAGCCACTACCGTGGTAGCTAAACATAAAAATGATTATATTATTTCATTTGTGCATGCATGCAAATTTATCATAAAATTATTAATGTAATAACCACACTCAATAAATTGCGTACAAGTTTGATGAATCAATATGCCAAAAGCTACGAATTCCAATTCCAATTCCCATTCCTTATCCCTAAATAATTACAAGACACATTCGATATTTTATTCACTCCGGCTATCTTCAAAGGAGAAGCTGCATCAAAAATTTCACGATGAATTCCAATGAAATGAAACAAAACCTGCTTTTTTTCTTAATCGTCATGTCAAGGCAATGTACGTCAGAGTCAGATGGGCTAAAGTACTTCAAGAAAATATACGATTATGGTAAGATTTTTTGATAAAAAGGATTAAAGTTAGCACACAAAAATTGTAAGAAACGCTGATCCTAAATACTTATTTGATCGACTCATCGATTCGATTCCACATCAGGCAAAATGATAGGAATCATCATGCCTTTTTCTGTTTTCAAACTTAAAACATCATAATCAAGCATATGCATACATTCCCTGTTCATAATATCGGGAGCTGTTCCCCTCTTAACTTACATAAGAGGTGCATGGTTGTATCCTCTCGAATATATTGAGCGAAAATTAGTTTTATAAGTGATCACTATATTTTTGCGGTTTGATGCAAAAACAATTTTCCTTGGTTTGTATATGAGATTTATTTACTTAATTTAGTCGAAGTTTTTTATAGCTATACATTCCAAATGTTTCAAAGTTATCTCATGAGCGGAGAGGGGTGTGAAGTGTTCTATTTTTGCAAAACGGCGTGCATTCGGCAGATACATATAGATGTAAAATAGCTATATGTGGTGCAAACACGCACTGCGTAAGAAGTAATAGACAAAAATACCTCTCGACGTTTGGACAGAAGGGCCTCCGTCAGGAGAGTTCGCAACCTCGTTCGCATGCAGGTTCTTCTTAAATCTTGAACACAGAAGACCCAGGGAACGAGATTGGAGAGTTCGTCGTACGACAATGAAAGCCTACACAAATGAAACGTCGAGAAAGTGTCTCATTTAGGCAATTGTTATACCAGATTTGAACTTTGAAACGAAGTTCATGACGACAATTTTTTGAATAAAATAAGAAACGGGGTACTCCCTTTTGACTATTAATATACATGAAAGTAGGTTTCACTTAAATCGTATTCAAATTATTGCCATTCTAAAACCCGAATCGTAAATCATTAGTTTAATCATAGACCGACTTTACTTTTTTTTTAAAATTAATCTTAAATCAGGCGAATCTTTGTTACCTCAAGATATGATATCCAATTACACTGTCCATTCCGAAGACGAGTGCTCCTTTGAATGTATTCAGAACCCCGGGTGCCTTGGCTACAACTACAGGCCAAAATCAAAGCAATATGAGGTGAATTGTCAAATAAGCAATAAGACAAAAGACGGCGGCAGAGAGCGTGTTGGGATCAGCACATGGATATTTTACCAGAGCCTAGAAGTTACATATTATGTGAGTTAAATGCCAACTCATTTTTCTTTGTGTTGTGACTGGCCAAACCAAGCCATGCAGCATCTTGGGTCTAGAAATGGAGATAAAGAGATGAGGAAGATAGGATATGCATGTATTTCAAATATTAGACATTAGACAGAAAATTCGGACAAAGTTAACCTGCTCCTTCTTCCAACGAAATTTGCAAACGATGTCAAACTACAGCCTCGTGAGTTTATAGAAAACTATAAAAACTATATAATACAAAGCACTAATTAAAAACGCTGCAATACAAATATTAGTAAGTCGGTTATAATTTGCAGAGCAATTAAGTTATTCCAAATATTTTGGGGTAGTTTTAAAAATTTTTTATCAGTACTCTTCCTGTATTTTCAAGCCAAAGTTTAGCCGTTTATCACGTTCAATACCACATAAAACGCTTGTAGAAATAAACTAAAAATGCAGAGTTAAAACATATGCAAATTATTTACGGCAATCTGCATATGAATTCCATGTCCGCGATTTCTGGCCATGCACCTACTGCATGGGCCTGAATTAATAGTAAAACTAATCGAATGAACATTTTCCAAACAACGCCACCAACCACTCGTTCAGTAGCAATAAAAGTGCGGCTTGACGTATCTGCCATCTTGCTTCGTCAGGTGTGCTTATGAACTACGTACATTTGAGGAAAAATTGGTGCGAAATTTATGACGCTTCTTGTCGATGATGAACAATAATTACGTGGATCGATTTAAAACCCATGGACGTGACTATCATTATTGTAAGGCTTACTTACTTTCTTTTTTTACCCAGGTCAACTCCTATCTATCAAATTCCAACTGTACTCTTATTGCTCGCTTCTCCAACACAGTTTTCAAATCTTGGTTAAAGAATCCCTTCTTTTGGTATGACAGAATTACGTATGGAGATGTTGATAATCCAATGAGCATTTCAACCATGATTTCGACCGCTTTCTGGCAAAAGAGCGGACATGATATCAAGTTAACTAGAAGTGACGACTCTAGTCACACAGCCTTATTACGGACTACTTCGAATTGCCTTCAAAGTACGATGATACATTTTTTACAAACTATTTAAAAAACAATTCCTAGCCGCACACATGCAGTTTTTCCAAAAACAATAATTGAAGTCATTTTCAGAATCTCCGTGAAACTTAAGCACTATCTGAAATTAACCCTACATCACCAATATTTTGTGATATTTATTCAATAAGTTTTCCAAGGGTTAATTGGCATAGAATAAACGATGCTCGCTTTCAAACTAAAAAATATACAATATTCGAATGGTTACGAACTCTTTTCAGGTCAGACATTCGGATCCAAGATTACAAGTTATAGAAATTTTCGTAATCACAGCGTTTGGGCAAGTGACAAGTGTCTTGGGAGATGTCCAGTTATTTACGGAGGTCAGTACAAAACAACAGCTGGTTTTGAACAGCACAGCTGCAGTAGTGATATACAGAACAGCGGCTACATTGGATTTTGGTGTGATTGGGGTAAAGAAGATGGTGCTGTTATGATGATTAGTGGAGGAGGAAGAAATTGCAGCAGGGCAGACCATGGTATTGCAATAACTGAGGAAAATGCAGGAAAGTTGGGTTCATTATTAATTACTCATGAATTCGGAGGGGATGCATCAAACTTTCAGCCTAAAACTTACTCACTAAACTTATGGGTTCGCTAAAAAATATATCTTGTTCTACAAAGTGTTGTAACTTATATAATTTTTTACCATCAGTGTAGATGGACTTGTATATTCTTAGCAGGGGCGCCGGAGGCTGAAGCAGAGTTTTTAGAAAAGAGTACATTCATTTTATCTTGGCAACCACACGAATAGGAAACTTAAATTTACAATTACATGCGAACTTGCAAATCCACGAGACTGGAGAACCCCTTTTTAATAATATTACTGGTTAGTTTTAATGCGAAGGATAAGCATCATTAAATGGTGAATGTATGATACTATTATATATACATGGCAGGAAAGGGCGGGGTTGTTCCCTCTGCTCCGTGGTTCCGGAGCCCCTGATTTTTAGATTTTAGGTTGCAATTAAGCTCTAAAAGTAATCATTTGACGTAAAAATGCTGTATATATACCCACTCTGCGTCCAAAATCAGTATATTTGTGGGAAAAGGGGTTCGATCCTTTTAGATACGAGTCCCATACGTTCACAAACGCAAAATAACACCAGACCACCAAGAAATAAACATATAATTATTAAAAACTACTCCTCACAATATATTTCGCACTCCACACTTCGCTGTGGTAACCCAACACTGCCCATATGTTCTCAAAACTAAAAAGTACACTCCCATGCAATAAATGTCAATCAAACTTGTTCATTTTTAATCTAATTAGGTAGGTTAATTATACTGACTAATAAACAGTTTCCGACATATTATTCAAATCAGCTTTTCCATCATAACTTGAAAAGAATTAATTTAATTAATGTAAATACTGTAAAACATTCTTATGAAAATTCTCTAAAAACATCATCAAAGTCAACAAGCCAAAGGAATGCATTCTCTTTTGAAGAAAACAAGTTTAAAAGCTTGCTTCGAAACAATATTATCTGCTTTATCAAATTTATAAAATTGAGAACAATTCAAGCGAGGCAAGTAGCTACTGTTATGGTAAATTTCTTGTTAATAATAATACGTCTTAACTTTTGTCGTACAACGACATCATCAGAAGCTAAAGCCTGGTTTCCATATGTCGCCGATGCGGATTTGGATTCTGTAACAGTCGGTAGCGTCTTTGATGATCGGTAACATCATTTGCAGTTTCGGAAGTCATCGTGTACTTCGCGACACTTTCCGAATCCTATCGAGAAGAGTCGATTCACGTTTTCATAATTTGCGAGGTCATTTATCGAGATGAATCATCGAATGCCTTTTATCTAAAAAAATAATGTAATAAATGGCGGACAAACAACATCAGGCGACCGAACAGTACAACTACGAAAATAACAACGAGAGGGGCAAAGGCCGATGAAATCGATAAAGTTCACCGGCTACCACGCATTCCACAAGAGTGTTGCGGTAAGTAATGTTACTAATGTATTAGAACGTAAATTATTTAATATACAAATATAATGTTTTAGTTTAGCATGTTTAACTACGCCAAATCTAAACTGTTTTGAACTTTTAAACTGACCGTGTATTTGGTAGTGCTCACCGTGTTTTTTATATGAAATGATACCATCACACAGATCATGTGACAGTTCACTTCAAAATGGCAACATGAAGTTTCGCACAGATTCCAAAATAAACCAGTGTATATAGTTATACCAAATTCAAACGCCTACACTTTTATATTCAGTGGTTTTTCAAAGATTATAACAAGTTTGATTGTGTCGATGGTTGATGGAAAAAAATTTTAGCCCTATTATGACATGATTTTTCCGTCACTAGTAGTGACTATTCTCAATGGCAGTGCTAATTTCCAATCTGCTACGTTCGACTTTCAATATATCGTCGGAAAGTATATTATTGTCGGTGATCATTGATGAGTGAAATATTTTGTCTTTCCGAAATCATTTTCCCTTGAATGACCAAACTTTTTCGCAACATTTCGTTGCAAACAGTGTTTTCAATTCTCCATGCTTATCGAAGCGAAGACTAAATTATTTTGTTTGTGAAGTAACGTCTGATGTCTTTTAGGAATTGCAAACATGCACTTTTTCATTTCAATTCATACGAATTTGCCAAAATGTATAATATGCTAATAATAGTTTACATTGGAGTGATAGTAAATGAATTCACCAGCCTTCCTAGTTCACACACAAACTAAGCTAGTCAAACGAACTCGCAGATGTGTAAGCTTATTTTCACAGCTGTACAAAAATTGACAAAGCCACTTTGTATACGGGCGATATCATTTAATATGTGAAAAATATAAATCATCATTTCATTAAAGGATATATATTTTGTTTAATTTCTACTTAGCGCAATTTAAATTGCGCTGGTTTTCCGACTACTTCGACCATGCCTATATAAGCCTCCAGAATCAAAACAGGTCAAGAACATAAAGGCCTCGCCCATGCATGCGCAGTTAAGCAATAAAAACTCTAACCATGGAATATCTTGTTTGATCATGCAGGACTAAAGCTGCGTTTACACTTCAGGCCTAGACCTGACCTGGATCAGGTCTGGGACAAGTCCAAGTAATACGTGATACGTTCACACTGTCTTCCTTGTTGATGATATCGGATTGCCAAAGTAATTGACAAAATACTTGAAAAAGACCCAAAACACGCCGAAAAGTACATGCATGGTAATACTATATGTATCCTATACAAAACATCCTATTAAGTTCAAAACTTGTCAGGACTAGGTAAAGCCTGTTCACATACCAAAATCCTGCCCCAGGCCAGGTCCAGGCCACCTTCTGGATCGGATAAACTAAGTTCACATCTAGGCCTAGACCTGACCCACGTCAGGTCAAAGCACGTAGTGTAAACGCGGCTTAAGTTACATCGCTTATGATAGAAACGCAGTGGGGTAGCCAGCCCGACAATTTAGTCATGACTAAATTGTCAGGCTGGCTACGCCACTGTAGAAACGTAGTCGTATTATTACCGTTTAGATATACGGAATATTATATATTCCAATGAGTTAATGCTGTCTTTTTACTGGTTATTGTCGTTATAATATGCTATCTTAGTGCAAACACACCTGCACTTTTGTGAGTTGCTTTCGCCGTCTTAAGATTAAAATTAATGTCACATCTTATCATACATGCTAAATAATATGGATCTTTCAGCAATAAGAATTTTGCCTTTTCTCTTCATTATTTCAAGCCAATGCCTGTCTTGTAAATCAGAAACATCTTTACTGGATAGTCAAAGGTATTTCAAGAAAATGCGAGATTCTGGTGAGTGCTCGATCAAAATTAGCTGATGATTTTATTTCTTCGGCACAAGAATGTTTTATCTCCTATTTTTCGAATATTTGTTATCACTTGCAACAAGAATTATGTTTCTACAAAATATGGATAATTAATCATTTTGATAAAGATTACGATGTATGGATCACAGGCAATAAGCAAGCTCAATGAAGAATATAACTTGCGAAGATAGCAAAGATATAAATTGAACTCCACAAGCAAGCGTTTCCCTGTATAAAACCGCCAATTAAAGGGATGGCCAAGAAAAAATTAGCTAAAGTCGAGCATATAGACACTTTTCATTAAGATTAAGAATGTGCATCAAATAACTATATATTCAATTTCCCATTTATCGAGATAGCAATTTCTAAATGCTATTTTTCCCTACGAAACACTTCAATTAAGGTGGTTCCTTGACCCCAGAAGATATCATATCCACTCATTCTGTTGACTCCGAAGCTGAATGTTCTTTAAAATGTCTTGAAAGCCAAGTATGTGTTGGTTATAACTACAAGCCTGGATCAGAAAAATATGAAATGAATTGTCAGATCAGCGACAACAAAATACACACAGAAATGGAATTTGTTGGAAATAGGGAATGGATGTTTTACCAAGACATGGATACATTACCTGTGAGTATAAATTGGTTTGGTTTTACTGAATGCTCTTATTTGGGCCGTGCGAAGGTCAGTGGCGTAACTGCAACGATAATTCGAGGGGGGGGGGAATATTGATATATTCAGTTCTGCCCTACGGATTTCTTTTGTAATTGCAATAGCTTACAATAGAAATCCGTCTGGCAGAACTGAATAATTATATGAATATTCAACCCTCCCCCAATTATCGTTCTAGTTACGCCTTTGGCGAAGGTAGGAGGGTATGTCAGAAGTAGGTCGCCACTTAACTCCTCCACATGCGTCTCATAATACTGCGAGCGGGCGGGATAATTAGGGGGCGAACGGAGCGGGCAGCATTAGAAATGCGGGTAATGCGAAGGGAAACGTCTGCTGATTAATGATTTCAAGATGGCGGAAGCCAATCTAAAAACTGACAACAAAAACCTTAATAGTCATTTGAAGCTTTTTTAGCGCAGTTAAACAGCGTAGTTATTGTGCTTTTTTTTGTTTTGATCATCATATTATGCTTTCAGATTTATTCATATGTACATGTATTGCTATTATTCAAGTTACTATAAATTTGAATATAATTTTCTTTCAATCTATACATATTCATAGTTTACAGTAATACATATTGAACGTTACCAGTTCCATTTCACGAAACGATACATTGATATATCGACACCCCTATCACTTGAATGACTTGATTCAATCAAACCTTCCCGTTTTTAAATAATCGTTCCTTCTTGTTTGTCAGCCATCATCAGTATACGAGGAAGGGCTACCATAGGCTTCAAGGTTTCATATTTCGCTTCAAACGGATCATATTTCAACAACAACTATCAAAATATACCCAGCTAAGACGGAATACTCGAAAATACTATCCGAGTACTAATGTCTATCCGAGTAACCGTGCCTACCTGCTGTAAAGTGAGGTCTTCTACGAAAGGGCAAATGAAAAGCTATGGAATGGTAGTATTGAGCATGCTACTTAGCTATGGCCAGTACTCCCGTGTTTGTTTGCTCGTCGCTATACCCCATCGAGCAACAGTTCTCATTTTTAGTTGAGTTATTAGTTTATTATATACCGTCTAGCAACAATGTCACCGATTGAACGATGGTTGGACACTTATTGCACGCTTTTCAAACCGAGATCATAAACACTGGGTGCGCCAGAGTGATTACTGGTATGACAAAGTCACACCATATGGCTACGTGAACGATCCAATGAACAATCAAGACATGATAGCTAGAGGTTTCTGGATAACAAAAGGAAAAGAAATAAAAATTACACGAAGTGATGATTGCAGCAATACAGCTTTGCTACAAACTACCTCTAATTGTCTTCAAGGTAAAATTCTACGTATTGCTAGGGTTAATTGGATGACATTGGGGGGTAGAAATCATCATATTTAAGTGTCATCATGTTTTTGAAATTAATTCACTGCGTTAAGCCCGCAGTTGACTTTTTAAGCCTTAAAAATTGTAATTAGATGGAACAAATGACTCCTATATTTTTCCTGGATCACGAGTTCGTTAACAAATTCTCCATTAAGGTGTAGCGATATAAGTTATATTATATAATACCCCATTAAATTTAGAGCGTTTAATTGGTTGGTGACAATCACGTGATATTGAATAGAAAGTCCCATTTTCCAAGAGTGCAATGGAAAGCGTTCCATTGCACTCTCCAGAGTGCAATTGTACTATACATTTTGTTCCATTGCACTCTTAATGCTTTCAGTAAATACCATCCATCAAAATGCTTCTCGCACATATGGTTGTTGATCCATACAGTATGTTTTTTAATAAATTATATTTTTGAAACGAGACAGTCTATTTTGGTATTATATAAAACAAATAATGAATGTTTTCATTCGTGCAATGGTAAAAATATTTTCACTTGGTGAAAGATAGAATGTTCCATTCAACTCGGCTAAATATTTTTACCATTGCACTCATAAACATTCATTATTTGTATATTGTAGCTTCTAAAAAACAACGGGCGCGTAGGAAGAAAGATGACCATAAAATGGCAAAAACTATTAACTGAAAATTCTGTATTAGGTCAGACATTTAGATCCAAGATTACAAGTTATGGAAACTTTCGTAATCACAAAGTTTGGGCAAGTAACAAGTGTCTTGGGAGATGTCCAGTTATTTACGGAGGTCAGTACAAAACAACAGCTGGTTTTGAACAGCACAATTGCAGTAGTAATATACAAAACAGCAGTTACATTGGATTTTGGTGTGATTGGGATCACGGTGATGGTGCTGTAATGATGATTGGTGGAGGAGGAAGAAATTGCAGCAGAGCAGACCATGGTATTGCAATAACAGAGTCAGATGACGCAAAGTTTGAATCTCGATTTGTTGCATATGATTTCGGATCTGATGCAATAAGGATTCCTCCTTCAATCTATGCACTTAACTTATGGGTTCGTTAACTTATATATAATTACTTTGTTTTATCACCGTTGTGCTGTTTGTTACGAAAAAGTAAGCATGCATTAAAGTACGAAAAAAAACTACTCGGAAAGCCAACATGTTGTAAATCAATTAAGTTTACAGGCTTGTCGGAAACAAAATTAGATCGACAGAGCTGCAATCTTGGGCTACGCCTATTCAGAAAGAGAGACGTAGTCACAGTTTGCCGCAAATCTCCACTTGTCCGCACCTATAGGCCAATACACATATTTACGATTTTCTTCTTTTGATAGATGTGAACGAGTGAATTATGATATTGGTTACTGATGTTCCAGTAAGAGCTCTTATACGTCTGAGGTGCATGGGTTGTTCGAAAGATGAATAACTTTTCCAACATATAAGTTCTATCCATCGGATAAATCTGCTATCCAGTGGATAGTTATCCATTGGATAAAAACGGGCTGCACGAGGCATGGATAGTGGAGTGGATAGCTATCCAATAGATAAGTTAAGACTTGCCAAGAGAAAACAGGATTATACTGAAATTTCATATACCACAACTTCAGCTGTTGCTAAGCATTAATTTTATAACATTGAATTCATAATCATTATGAATCCTCGTTTAGTTAAGGCCATGTTACACGGTGCAATTTTTCTTGCAACTTGCAATGCAATTCTACTTTCGAACAACCGGCCCAAGAGCATTTGTAACTATTCGTTGACATGTAAGTACTCGTTCACATCTATCAAAAGAAAAAAATTGCAAATGTAAACGGGCCTTATTGAATTCAGCTGACCTTTTTGCCTTATTTGCAATACTTTGCTCCTCTTACAAAAGTTAAAATGTTTTCTATTGCTGTTGGATAATTTGATTTGGTACCATATTCCTAACCTTCACAGTGTGAAAATCTTAGCACAGTGTAAAAATCTTGGGATGTGAAATTCCGAAGGGCCTGGTTATAATATTTTTTCTTGCGGAACTAGTATAAAACGTGAAATCTAATGACATAATTAGTACAGAGAGGATAGAGAAATCATCCCCGAGCCGGCGCGGAGCGCCGTGCGAGGGTACTAATTCCGCTCGGAGATTAGGAATTACACCCGGGACCCGGGAGAACATAGCGGAATCCAAAGTTGCCAAAATGTCATGGACGTTCAATGGTCATGGTAGTTGTGCGCATGCGCGAAATTTTAACGAAGAAAGAACGGTCGTCTACGACTTGCTGATTAACTAATGTTACGAAATGCGCATATATAATGTAATTTAGCATTGTTAAGAAATAGAAGGTCAATATAGATGAGGAAATTACTTGGGGAACATGTCACATAAAATGAAGTGTAAAGTAAATATTAATATGACCCTTCGGAATCGCAAAATTACTTTTCCTGTCATAAGGTGACAGCCCATGGGATTTCCTCCGAAACAATAGTGTGTCGTACAAAGTACAAGTGTCACGACTCAAGAACATAAGTTCTAGGCGGATACTAGTTTATGTCAATCATGTCTTTGTTATATTTTGCTCGGTTAAGCACTTGAAGCCTTACGTCACTAAAAGCTTAATTCGATGAAATTATTAGTAAAATAGTTTATAAGTTGAGATACGGTTCACAGAGTAATAAGTTGATAATTGTACTTTAAGTTGATGATAAATATTTTAAGTTGTGAACAAGTTTTAACAGTGATCGATTAAGTAAAAGACCAACTTGACTAGTGCGTCACCGGCCTTAAGTAAACAAAGTATGAGAGCTGGACCGAGCTTTTAACGCCTACCCACACTTACAACCTACAACGCTGATTGGATTGTGTGAATCACATCACCTTGCACAGGGCGTCTTCAAGATCCCCTCAAATTTTATTATAAAAGGAGGCGCACAGCAACAGAACAGTCAGTGGACTAGCGGAGTAAAGATTAACTTATGAAACGTTAGGAAGCTCAACGACAGAACTGACGAAGAAGACAAGAACATTTAACGACGATCAAGATCGAAGATAGAAAAAGAAGAGAACAGTAACGAACTTTAGTTGAATTATTGTAACGATCCACTACCTCGCGTAGAAATAAAAAACTTATAACACTAAGACAAAAAGAAAGCATGCATGATAGCGTCAGCATTTTAACCGTCATTTTTCAAACTATTTTTTAAAAATATGAAATGAAATCATGGAGTCAAATATTAAAACAATAATAAAAGATTTAAAGATCATCACAGCACAGAAACAGTTGGTGAAATAGGAACGACTCGTAGTTTATAATGAAGCCCGCTATCAAGCCCGCGAAAATTTGTGAAAATTTCAATAGCCAATGAGAAGCTGGCATTGTATTTGAAACCTATGACGAATTTCAAGTCGATCGCATCCCGCATAGAGACACGATAAACTACGGCGAAACACCGTAAATATTTTCATATTTATGAGTATCTGAAGGAGTATTTGGGGGAAAAAAGTCACCTAGAGTTGAGTAGAGTTATCCGTGTTTATATTCGTATAGTTTTTACGGCTTTTGTAAACGAGGTTTTGATATTTTCGGACGTCTTAAGATGTGTTGGTTTGAAATAGTGAGCTAGACTTTCCTACCTTAAGTATATATATATATATATATATATATATATATATATATATATATATATATATATATATATATATATATATATATATATATATATATATATATATATATATAGTAATTGACAATTGTTTATGCATTACGTCATAGCAATGCGACTCGCGTGCGCTTGCGAGAGTTTTGAATAGAATATAAAAATACAAATTGTATTCCTGGGATGCCTATCATTAGCGTAGAAAGTTAGGTCTGGGTAGCGCACGAAATATTTTGCTTCGTTTAAAATGGCGAGGGGTTGCTGCATGCATGTATTTCTAGTATCAATTATAATGTTTTGTTCTGGTGCAATTGTTTCATACCTGATATAATTCATTTTTATTTAAAATGATATAATTCATTTTTATATTCCACCTAAACAACTACGTTTCTAAATTTCCATGCTCCCCCTTTGAAATAGTGTTGGTATAAACACTGGCACTGCGACACCGTGCTTGCAATGACGTTTGTGAATGAAGAACTAGTCGGGAATCCAACTTTAAGATAAATATTCGTCTGTATTAATTAACACTCCTGAACGACAAAATGCAGGAGTCTCAGCGAACCCAGCTCCATAAAAATGGACCCCTCCCCCGGAATTGAACTCCACTAGCGGATTCTTCTAGATATTTTACAATAATATCGTATTGGTTTTTATAGCAAAATATTTAGAAAGAAAATAAGAAATTTATGTAATGTGATTTTATAAAATTTTATAGACTATATATATACTAAGGCAAAGTGTACCCCCGTGGGGATACGCCTTGCCGACGGTGATTAAAACTCTTATATGATGAGCTTAGCTTGGCGTCCTATCTTAAAGACCGACAGGTAATGGACGGCACGCAATATGGGAAAAGTAGTCAATGACCAGCAGCAATTTGAAAACTAACAAAGACCAAATACCCAAACCACAAACGGTCAGTTTAAGCGTGACATCGCAGAAAACAGAGCTCATTTAAAGTTGAATCCACCTCCTCCCGAAGCCTCCACTACCAATTTTGTACATTGCATTATTTACAGTAGCTGATATATATAGAGAGAGGACCGTTATATCTCAATTAACGATTTTAGTAGGCATACTTACAGGTGCTGGCGGTAATTTGCCTCCAAGTATTTCCAAACATAAATATTTGGAATTTTAATGGTGTATTCATGAATATCGTTATATTTGACAGAAATAAACGGGCTAGGAAAACCATTACTCCTATTCACAACACTCATATAATGACATAAAAAACGGAAATAAGAGTTAAGAAATGCGAACATTTGAATTTATTTTATACACAAGCGCCAGATATGAGGTATGCTGCAATTTCATTGGTTGGCTACTAGACAGATATTAGCTCATATCTGTCTAGTAGAGAAAGCAAACAAAAAGGCGGAAAGATTCGGGGAGTTGAGTGAAATAGAAATCCAAGCTTTAGTTGATAATAGCACACCAAAATGCACCGAAAGGGCGACAAAGTTTGTGTATATAGTAAAACACTCACTCACTCTCGTCGTATATGGCCGATAGCCAAATCGGCGCTACGCGCCTCGTCGGCTATCAGCTCATATACGACTCGAGTTCGCAGAATAACTGTTAAATGTATGAAAACCGGGCATGCCTGGAAGAGATAGAGACGCCCAAATACCGGCTTCTTACTCAGTTCCACGGTCAGAGGTATCATAAACCGGAGGCCAGCACACTCAATTCCCGCCCTTGATTCGCGTCCGTGGTTCTCAGGCTTCCCCACCTTATTCAAGCTGTTCAGCTTCCCTGAGATGACGCTTACCAATGCTAATTGCCACACCGTATTTCAGCTGAGCGAGAGGCCAGGGTTGTGCAATAGATTACTATCCAAAATTATCCCAAAACGGCGTAAAATTTTATGTGTCATAATTGATTGCGGAAAGGTTTGCAAAAATCATGGTTGGCAATAGATCTATGCGGATATAAATCACATCACATAAATAATGTTATATCATGGTGTTTGTTTGGAATTACCTTAGACATCATCTAATTATTTAAAGAAAACAGTTAGGAGAATTATGACTTACCCCCGGCGACTCGTCGAGCCAAATCTTCAAACATCATGTACTCGTTATTTTAGCCATATAAACACTTTATCCCAGCCTCGCAGTGGCGGATCTATAGGCGTGTACAAAATAAGTTACACAGCTTCATTTTAAATTCAAAACACCTTAATAACGCTATTGTTTATAGATTTGAAAAGAATATTTTTACATTAAAATCTACCAATGTAATTCCGATTTTAAGCAGTAGTATCGCATTCTATTTGCTTGAAATTTTTCCATATAAACGCTTGGTGAATTTTCCTTGGGGGGTGGATGGATGTAGGGATGTCTGTCTCTGGAACCCAAGATCATATAAACAGCACCTTAATTAATCTTACCTTAAAAGCTGGTGGAGATAATTCCAACTTTGGGTAACACAAAATCCCATATCCCATCATGAAATCCCGGCCTTTGGAGAAATAATATTTATGAATATAATTTATATCTATCTTCCCTTTGTAAAAATAGTGCAATCCCAGTTACCTTCAGACCCTCTTTATCGCATTAGAATTGGAAATAAACCATTCTAATTCTGTTACTATTTTGAACATTGTTATGTCAATGCCATGCAGTTCTGACATTGCCATGCAAATGTGGCTTTCAACCGTGTCGTTTTTGTTCCGTTATCGGTTACTATCACGTTTTGCTCCATTTTTTTCTGTTGTGTATGCTTAAGTTTGCACTTTTGCACAAAATTTGTGAAAGTAGGACTTTAAATTCACAAAGCTTCTGCGCTTTTTCTGTAGAATATAAAATGCGTTTACATGCACAGGACTGGACGAGACGGTGTGTTAAGTGTTGGTCTTCGCACTGTGAAAAAGGCTCACATTTCAAAAATGGGAAATGGACACTGAAATTCGAGCGTCGATTCCTGATTGCCTCATTGCCTTTGATCGTCCAGTCAGTTTCGGTCGATATGAACGTGGCTATACCATCACAGATCTGACCGTGCAATGTTGCACACATTGGGAGTAGGATTAGCGTTATCTGATTCGCAACCAATCTATTATTATCAGGATGTTAAAAGGTGCAAATCGATTAGAACTTGGCAGCTAGTAAGGAGATCAGTGTTGACCCAAAGGACAAGCAAATATCTCTGCAAGCGGTAAAAAGACTTACGACAAAGGATTATAGCGACAAAGCTGAGCAGGTTCTCTAGTGTTTTGGTATGACTGAATACTCCCCAAAATCAACAAAACTTAGTTTTTAATAACATGGTTTACTGAATACAGTACAATGATTTTTAGTTTAAATTACAAAGTCAGAGGGGCTGAAGCACCATGTTACGCCTATGCTCTGTTCTTTCGATATTTTCCATCATCTTATCAAATTGTGGAGAAGTACACACAAAAAAAGAAGCAGGTATAACCAAAAGTTAAAATTAACATCATTTGTTTTAATAAAGTTTAAACAGCGTTTCAGTTTTAACAGGTCAACATTGACAACAAAGACACACACAACTTGCTATATATATAACTCATACAATACTTCCTCGAGAGTTTTGATCACTTGAACAGTAGGAACATTGCTAAATCCGAACGAAAGAGCAATTTAAATCATCACTTCCTTTGAACAAGGCCATACTTAGATGCAGTCAATAAATGGATTTATTTTGTATAGACGACTCAGCGTACAAAATGCTGGAATATAACTTGAATTAGTAGTAACATTTCTCGTACATAGTCAGAGAAAAATTAAGGCTTAAATTAAGAATTATATTAAGTTGATGTGGCGGATTTTTAAAAGTTTTTTATTTTTCGAAAGCAAATGAATTTTAACCTATCACAATATTCTTCTACATTACTTAATTAACGATAATACATTTTGACTGTTCTGGCGTCTAGTATAGGTTCCAAATTTTGCTTATATACAGAATTTAATTCATATGCCTCTGAAAACTGAAAATTCGCGTCGCGTTGCCGCATCGCGTATGGTCTGTTTCGACTTTTATACGTCTGTCTATGTCTTTCCTGATTTTCTCGGTGACATAGAATTCCCTTAGCAATACTTGCGTCTTTTGTGGGCGGTCTAAGTCCTAAATTCCAAAAATATTTCTGCGCCAACCGTTCAGATTCAGTGAGAAAAACGCAAACACCTTATGTGTATTTCCTAAACGCTCCTACCTTTTGGCTGCTTGTGCCACTGTCATTACCAGAAATTCAGGACATTAATCATCATAATGCCAGAATTTCGCAATCAAAGATGGCTGCCTTGTCATAATAGAATTATATAGGGCACGAGAAAAAATTTGAAATTAAAGCAACTTCGGTCTTACTTATTGCAGTTGCGGAGCTTGATTTAAGACGGGCAGAAACTCAGTACTTTTATGAAAAATTTTTCATGTTTTTATACTACCTTTAACAGGTTCCCCAGTAATGTTATCTCAGCAACTAACCATTATAATGCAAGTGTAAATAATGCTTAGTAATTTCATTTATAACCATTATATTGCAAGTGTATAGAATGGTTAGTAATGTCATTTCAGCAATTAACCATTATATTGCAAGTGTATAATTATAATTTATAGTGCAAGTGTAAATATTGGTTAGTAATTTCATTTATAACCATTATATTGCAAGTGTATATAATGGTTAGTAATGTCATTTCAGCAATCAACCATTATATTGCAAGTGTATAATTATAATTTATAATGCAAGTGTAAATAATGGTTAGTAATTTCATTTATAACCATTATATTGCAAGTGTATATATAATGGTTAGTAATGTCATTTCAGCAATTAACCATTATATTGAAAGTGTGTAATTATGATTTATAATGGTTAGTTGCTCAAATTACATTACTGGGGAACCTGTTAAAGTAATATATATAAAAATATGAAAATATTTTAGTATGAAAATAAATTCATAAAAGTACTGAGCTTCTCACTTCTGCCAATCTTAAATTGAACACCGCATGCAACTGCAATATGTAAGCAAAAAGTTGCTTTAATTTCAAATTTTGTCTCTTGCCTTATATAATTCTATTATAACAATGCAGCCATCTTTGATTGCGAAATCCTGGCATTATGAACTTTTCTGGTAATGAATGTCCTGAAATTCTGGTTTTGGCCTGTTTCTAAACAGGAGAGCAATCGTGAAAATCTAATTTATTAAACAACACCTTTTAAAGTTTGAACTTTTTCTTTCAGACAAACTTACTTTGTTAATGAAAACAAAATGCAAGCAATGTACTCATATTTTCATATGTCCTATGATATGCGGTAAAAATAGCACTAAGCCAACCATTAAACCCCCACCCACCAAGCTACCTCCAACCTCTACACCGATCTTTCCACCAACGCCACGTCCGCCGACACTACCACCCCTTCCTCCAGTAACCCCTGCTCCACCGATCATACCGCCATCTCCATCCCCTCCAACCAAACCTTCCCCACTGCCGCCAGCAACCCCTGCTCCACCGATCATACCGCCATCTCCACCCCCTCCAACCAAACCTTCCCCACTGCCGCCAGCAACCCCTGCACCACCGATCATACCATCTCCACCCCCTCCAACCAAACCTTCCCCACCACAGCCAGCAACCCCTGCACCACCCATCATACCATCTCCAGCCCCTCCAACCAAACCTTCCCCACTACCGCCAGCAACCCCTGCACCACCGATCATACCATCCTCACCGCCACCCACAACCCCTACTAGTCCTTCTGGTGGTCAAGAAAAAATCCGACCACCCTCACCAGTGACCCAAGCCCCACCAGTTATTGTTCCCACATCTGCCCCAGTCCCACCACCATCGCCATCCATTCCTGGAGAATGTAAGTTGACTAGTAAAATTAGTAATGTGGCAAACTGCCAAATATTATTTAATTCAATAATTATATAAAAAAGGCCTTCTACAAGAGAGTTGTCAGGCTGCTTTTTGATTTTATTTATTGATATATTGATTCGAACATTAATGAAAAGCGGTTTCATAGCCCCATCAATGTTCTATAGCATCATTCAAAAAAATTTTCTCCCAATATCTTTAGTATCATGTCTAGTACGTCTTGAGAAGAAAGGATGTTTTAAAGACGATCAAATTCCTCCACGTCCTCTTCCAAACTACATCTTAACTGATCGCGACAATACTTTATCGATTTACAGTGGCAAAGGAATTGACTGGGGAAATTGGGTGAACTATCTTCCTGATTTCGTGTGCCGTTGTGCCCAACTTACTAAGTCTAAAAATTTTAAATACTTCGGAATACAATATTATGGTAGGTTTTGTGTAGGTTTCTTTTTTCAAATTCATGCAATATAACCATTTCTCGTCTGAACGGAATACTATTTCCAATTCCAGGTGAATGTTGGTCAGGTCCTTCAGGAGACGAAAATTCTTTCAAAGAAGATGGAGTTTCAACAGAATGCGTCAACACGAACTGGAAGACATGTTCTGATCAATCAAAATTAGCTTGTGCTGGAAAGGAGAAAAATAACTATGTTTACGCAATTGTTTAATGTATTTTGTAGTAGTTTGAAATGATCTGTAACCTAGTCTGGGAGGAATATAAATAGGAAATAGCCTAAAGTGTTATTGCATGCATTCACCGCTAGATCATAATGTTATTGTTAGATCATAATGTTACTGTTAGATCATAATGTTACTGTTAGATCATAATGTTACTGTTAGATCATAATGTTACTGTTAGATCATAATGTTACTGTTAGGTCATAATGTTACTGTTAGATCATAATGTTACTGTTAGATCATAATGTTACTGTTAGATTATAATGTTACTGTTAGATCATAATGTTACTGTCAGCGTTAACCTATAGTTAACATGGCTCCAGTTTCGGCTGACCGTTGATAAATAGAAACGAAAATGTCAGCAAAAAGGAAATGAAATTTATTATAAAAATTATTAAAATTTCTCCTGCTGCATGGGCATATATATGCTTCACTAAAGTTTTACATTACCCCATGCTGAACTTCGACATAATTTAATTTGTTCGAAATGCCTTTTTCAAACAAATCTATCCCCTTTCATGAAAAAGTTCCAATTCCATCTCAAAACATTTACATATCCGGGGGCATAAAATATTCCTTACCGCTACATGGCTGGTTTGGGGTTGGTTTATTACTGTTTCCTTGGCACAGTTTATAGACAAACAGTCGGACTGCAGTGTGGAGAGTACTACTTAGCTATATACGGTGCCGTTTATAAGTAACACGTATCAGGCCGAACGAAAATTTTACAAAATATACTGATAACAGTGAGTCAAATCCAACGGGGGTGGAAGTCAATTTGATACCTCCTCACCTCGTCCTTTCATATCTATAAACTGTGCCAGGGAAACAGGAATAAACCAGCCGTAAACTAGATAAAATGAAAATATTTGTTCCGTTGCACGAATAAAAACATTCAATACAGCAAATACACAAAAATAGAGCTAATGCGTTTACCGTAAACGTCGAATTCGTACTATTAATGTAAATCACTGATAAATATAAATTCACATAAGTACTTTTACTTATTAACATGTTCTAAATAGAACCGTTTAAAATATGGCTTTTCAAGATCCTCCATTTTGATTGGTTGACGAGCGGTCCGTAAAAAATCATAGTCGGTGGTCTCTATATTGCCTATCTGGACCAGTATTCTGGATGTCTGATGCAGTTCAGCCTAATAATAAACAGATTATTGACCTCGCTTGTTCGATCTGTATACTGTGAAATATCAGACCGAGGATTTTACAGAGGATTTACAGACTTTTTACTAGGGCTACCTGTGGTAGTCGAGTCTAGGTTTCGCGATTATTATTATTTTCTTTTTCGTGTCGCAGGCTTGTCCGCGCGGACAATCGCGTATTTACAGTGCATCAATATAAGTTTCAGTGCAGTGCATTTACCAGCTACATAGCCCTAGCCTTAGTAGAGGTCAGTGGCATGCAATATTTAAGAAATAGAAAACATTTTCCGTGTTTCTATACAGTTGTAGAAACACGCGTGGGAGTTTGGGAGAACGAGAAATAATCAGTGGGAAAACGAGCCCGTAGGGCGAGTTTTTCTACGTTATTTAGAGTTCTCCCAAACTCCCACACGTATTTCTACAACTGTATAGAAACACGGAAAATGTTTTCTATTTCTTTTATAATATAACTCAATAAAAAGATTTTGTACAAATATCATGATTCAATTCAATTACAAATTCTCATTACATCGCTTCGCTTGTAAATTTCGGCGGGAAAATTCCCGTGTTTCTATACAGTTGTAGAAACACGCTTCTCGACCAATCAGCACGCGCGTACTATAAATGTTATATTATAAATACATTTATTATATGGCACGCGGTCTCGTGACTAAAATGGCGTGCGCTGATTGGTTCTTTGCTGGTCTGGAATCCCCCAGTATTAGACTGTTGCCGTAGTAACGGTCCAACTCTCATATTTTTAAATAAAAACAAGCTTGCACTTTTATTTTTCAAACGAAAAATATCGACGCAGAATGGACGAAGAAGAGCATTATTTGTGCACATGTGAATATTATATTTATTCATATTTGATTTTTGTTTATATTACTGTATCATTCTTATTTAACGAGTAATAAAAAAACAAAGTTTTGGAATCAACTTCAGTGCTTGCTTGGCGACTTGCTGGCGAAAGAGCCGGCAAGAATGCTGCAGCGCATTGTATATATAAATAGATAAACTGAATACTGTATGCCATATAATAAATCCCTTATTAACCGAATACGTTCGGTCCGTACTGGAAAAATATCAGACCTTGGTCTTTTATGTACGGACCTCGCTATTGCTCAGTCCGTACTGTCAAGACCTAGGTGTGATATTTTTCTAGTATCAGAGAATTTCGACGTAAAAGCAGAACATACGTTGGATTTTCTTAGCACGGTGCAAGGTGATATCATTATAATCCTAGAGAAAGATCCACGACTGTATGTTTTTGATGAGGTCGGTCAATTGAAATACAAGTTTATACGTAAGTCCAGTACGTCAGCGTCGTTGAGTATCTCTTCGCAGAATGAAATTATGATACCAACGGACAATCGTAAGGCGGTTGAAATATACACAAAGAGAGGAGACCTAAACGCAACAATAAAAGTCCCAAAAGGACACAAGGTATTGAGTTTGGCATTTCATTGCGTTATTGGTAAGATAATGGTCTTAATCTAGGCGAGAGAGGGGAAAGATTCTTTCTTTATTCTGTGCTATTCTTCAGACGGGAAGCTGGAGAACCTTTCGTTCTTCGGCAGCAAAATTAAAAATGAGAAACCTCCACAATTGACATCCCATTCCAAAGGTCCTGTGGCTGTGGTTGGGGTGGAAAGCATCACTTACATTTAATAAGAAAAGAAACACTTTTCTGCAAAAACCACATTATTGTTATTATTAGCTTATTTTAAAGCTAAACTCGTTAAAAAACATGTTTCTGTCCGTTTGTTTCATTACAAAACTTTATTTTTTATTTTATAGCATGCAGGCGATAAACGGCATTTCCATTACAATGAAATACACATGAATGACTTTCCAGTATAATTTATATTAACGAAGATTCTTATATATACTAAGATAGCTGTTTTAATATCATTCCAGTATATATTAGACCGAATGAACATTGTTAACATAACACACATGCATCATATTAACATAATTATATAACTCGGAATTTTTTCGCAAGACTGAATTACCTTTGGCAAATTTTTTAGTGATCAGTCAAAGTTTATCGATATGCAAACAAAGAGTGAAGAGAAGACAAATGCTCCTATTTGTGTCGTGGGAAGGTACGAGGGTATGTCAGAAGTAGGCCGCCACTTAACTCCTCCACATGCAGGCGTCTCATAATACTGCGAGTGGGCGGGATAATTAGGGGGCGAACGGAGCGGGCAGCATTAGAAATGCGGGTAATGCGAAGGAAAACGCCTGCTGATTAATGATTTCAAGATGGCAGAATCTAATCCAAAACTGACTACAAACAGTAGCGTAGCCAGCCTGTCGATTTGTCCCTCTATGCTGATATTTTAGTATTCACTGACTGTGAAAACAATAGATTTCTAAAGACATGAATAATTATTATAACTCGAAATTTACATAGCGGGACAAAATTGTCAGGCTGGCTACGCCACTGACTACAAAAACCTTAAAAGTCATTTGAGCTTGTTTAGCGCATTATACTGTTCGAGTGATCAAAACTCTCGAGCAAGTATTGTATGTGTATGTTGTAATATTTGCCTTTCTGAATGCTATTAATAGAGAACTTTACTTATTTATCTAAATAACATTAAGTATGGACTGATCGGGTTTCATTTTGTTGATTAAAGACTAATTTTTGTAGGCATATCTATCTAGTTATTTCACAACAATTTAATCAACAAAATTCAGTGGATAAGGTTCTAAGACCTGAACGATCTGAGACTGATCCAAGCAGCAATTCCGCAACGAAAGAATGGCTTCATTGGAAGCGAACCTTTGTAAACTTTTTGTCTGTTTTACCTCAAGAAGGTCTTGACAAATTAACAGTTTTAGCTAACTTTGTATCTCCTGCAATCTTCCAACATATTGAAGATAGTACAGAGTATGATGCTGCTATTCAAATATTGGAATCCCTTTTTATCAAACCTAAGAATGAGATTTTTGCTCGAAGTGAGACCCTGGATGAATACCTTCAAGCTTTGAAGGCTCTAAGTAAAGATTGTAACTTTAAGACCGTGACAGCAGCTCAGTACTGTGAGGAGAGTATTAGAGATGCATTCATCACCGGACTGCAATCTGGTCTTATCCGCCAGCGTCTGTTAGAGAATAAAACTCTTGACCTGAAAACTATGTTTGATCAAGCTCGTGCCCTTGAATTGGCTATGCGAAGCTCTGAATCCTATGTTACTCAACCACTTGTAAATGCAGCTATTCCGTTCCAATCTGCTCCCCTTTTGAACTCAATGGAACAACCCGAAGTCGGCACTTTAGCTGCTACGGGAGTTGAAGATACTTGCTTCTTCTGTGGGAACGCCAGGCATCCCCGTTCTAAGTGTCCGGCTCGTGATTCTGCCTGCCTGAAATGTCAGAAGAAAGGCCACTTTGCAAAAGTGTGCCGAGGTAAACCTGCTAATTCAAAAGGAAATATTTCAGCTGCTGCCTGGTCACCAACTCTAGCCACTATCTCATCTGTACCAACATCTCTAATCTAAGTCATCAGCAACTGTTGACATTAATGGATTGCAAGTAAAAGCCCTCTTTGATAGTGGTAGCAGTGAGAGCTTCATCCAACCCAAGATTGTAAAAGAAGCGGCCCTAACAGTCCATCCCTCGTCTAGTACTATAGCCATGGCAACACTAACATCATCGGCTAAAGTGAGTGGAACCTGCATTGTTGATCTCGCCTATCAAGGACAAAATTATAAAGGCCTTAGTTTATCTGTTTTACCAGGACTTTGTGCTGATTTGATTTTGGGCATTGATTTCCAATCACAACACAGGAGCGTTGTCTTCCAGTATGGAGGATTAAAACCTCCTTTGTCAGTTTGTAGCTTTAGCAAGCTTAATGTCGAGCCCCCAGAACCATTCGCAAATTTGACGCCAGATTGTCATCCAATTGCAACGAAGTCCCGAAGATATAGTCAAGAAGACTCCAAGTTTATCGATACAGAAGTCACCAGATTGCTTGAAGAAAGCATCATAGAACCTAGTCAATCGCCATGGCGAGCTTAAGTGGTAGTAACAAAGGATGAAAACCACAAGAAAAGGCTTGCTATTGACTACTCCCAAACCATCAATCGTTTTACTCTCCTTGATGCTTTTCCACTACCTAATATAAGTGAGATGGTCAACGAAAATGCCAAGTATCGGATTTTCAGTACCATTGATCTCCGAAGTGCCTATCACCAACTTGCGCTCAAAGATGAAGACAAGCCCTATACTGCGTTTGAAGCCCGCAATGGCCTTTATCAGTTCACTCGCTTGCCCTTCGGTGTTACCAATGGAGTGGCTTGTTTCCAAAGAGAAATGGTTAAACTGGTGGGGCATCATGCTCTTAAAGGAGTTTTGCCTTACCTCGATAACATAACCATATGTGGTAAAGATCAGGAAGAGCATGATGAAAACCTGGAGAGATTTCTTGAAGCTGCAAAGTGCAAAAATGTCTGTTGTAATGATGACAAGAGTATCTTCTCAACAAGATGTCTTCCCCTGCTTGGTTATTTAATTGAAGAAGGCACCATCCGCCCCGACCCTGAGCAATTACGACCTCTACGCGAGCTTCCCGTTCCTCATGATTCAAAGTCCTTGAAGAGGTGTTTAGGATTGTTTGCCTATTACTCACAGTGGATCCCTGGGTACTCCAATCAAATTAAGCCGATCACCAGTTGTAAGTCCTTCCCTTTGTCACCGCAAGCTGTCCAAGCATTCGAGAGTCTCAAGAAGACAGTGAAAGAAACTGTTGTCGCGGCAATTAACGACAGCGTTCCATTCGAGGTTGAAACCGATGCATCCGACGTAGCGTTAGCAGCCACTCTCAATCAGAATGGGAGACCAGTCGCCTTCTTTTCAAGAACCCTGCAAGGTAGTGAGCACAAACATGCATCAGTAGAAAAGGAAGCACAAGCTATCATTGAAGCTGTAAGACACTGGAAACACTTCTTAACAGGGAGGCACTTCACTCTGAAAACCGATCAGAAGTCTGTCTCGTATATGTTTGATCAACGCCATAAAACGAAGATCAAAAACGACAAAATCATGCGATGGAGACTTGAACTCTCCTGTTATAGCTTCGACATTATTTATCGACCTGGAAAAGACAATGTCCCACCGGATACATTGTCCAGAGCCACATGTGCCTCGGCTACAGAAGACTCCCTCTGCAAGCTTCACGAGTCACTCAGTCACCCAGGGGTAACTCGACTTTACCACTTCGTCCGAACCAAGAACCTGCCTTATGCCTTGGATGAGATCAAGAAAGTCACTAATAGTTGCCATGTATGTTGTGAATGTAAACCTCAGTTTCACCAGCCTCAGAAAGTCCCTCTCATCAAAGCTACCCGACCTTTTGAAAGAATAAATATAGATTTCAAAGGTCCATTACCCAGCATCAACGGCAACAAGTATTTTCTCAATGTCATCGATGAATACTCTAGATTTCCATTTGTTTTCCCTTGTCCTGATCTCTCGACAACTACGGTTATCAAATGCCTAGTAGTCACGTTGTTTTCCCTTGTTGGAATGCCTGCTTATGTCCATTCAGACCGTGGAGCTTTTTTTATGAGCCATGAGTTACGGGCTTTCTTCACAGAAAAGGGAATCGCCACAAGCCGAACGACCAGTTATAACCCCGAAGGTAACGGCCAAGTTGAAAAGTATAATGGTGTTGTATGGCAAGCCATTACTAAGTCATTGAAATCAAGGAATTTGCCAACAAAGAACTGGCAAGACGTTCTCCCTGATGTTTTACATTCCATCCGTTCTCTCTTATGCACAGCAACTAATAAGACGCCTCATGAGCGATTCTTCGGTTTCCCAAGGAGATCATCTGCCGGTTCCTCTATCCCTACTTGGTTAGCCACCCCTGGAACAGTGTTTCTCAAACGTCATGTTCGTACCAGCAAGACAGACCCTCTCGTTGATGAGGTGGAGTTGCTTCAGGCGAATCCTCAATATGCTCATATACGCTACCCGGATGGTAGGGAGACTACCGTGGCACTAAACATCTTGCACCTAGAGGTCAGCCAAGGATTGTCTTGCCAGAGCCGGAACCGGTTCCGATGTTAAGTAGCCCTGAAGCAGTCCCCGTGTCAACTGAAGTTGTCCCAATGTCAACAGCAGAAAATTCTGGTGTAGAATTAGCGCCACCGATCCACGCAGTAGAAATACAACCAACTCTACGACGTTTTGAGCGGGTGCGTCGCCCGCCGGATCGGCTTAACATTTAAACGATGGGTGAATGTTGTAATATTTGCCTTTCTGAATGCTATTAATAGAGAACTTTACTTATTTATCTAAATAACATTAAGTATGGACTGATCGGGTTTCAGAGCCCGCATTCAAGTTGACATTATGTTTGCAACATTTTTGGCCGCCATATTTATTAGTTTTTATGTATTAGAATTTTGTTGATTAAAGCCTAATTTTTGTAGGCATATCTATCTAGTTATTTCATGTAGGCATATCTATCTAGTTATTTATATGTTTCTTTATATTATGCCTTTGACTTTGTTGTCAATGTTGACCTGCCGAAACTGAAACGTTGTTTAACTTCATTAAAACAAATGATGTTAATTTGCATGAACTTTTGAATATACCTGCTTCTTTTTTCGCGTCTACTTCTCGACAATTTGATATGACGGAAAATATAGAAAGAAGAGAGCACAGACGTAACATAATGCTTCAGTCGCTTTGACTTTGCATACGCTGATGTAATTTCAACTAAAAATCATTGCATGCATGTATATACACCGTATTCAGTAAACCGTGTAATTAAGAGCGAAGTTTTGTTGATTTTGGAGAGCATATCTGTCATACGAAAACATTAGAGAACCTGCTCAGCTACGTGTATAATCCTTTGTCGTGTGTCTTTTTACTGGTTGCAAAAATTTGTTCAATGGGCCGGCACACTCAGTTGATTTTATTAGCACTAAAAAAGGGCTAAACAAAATGAGGTTAGAATTAGGTACAAAATGACACGTTTTCGAGTATCATTTTAACATGAATCATCCTTTGAGAAGTCGTGCGAATTAGCACTTCGTCGGCAGGTGCTAAAATAGCCCCACTTTTTCGCGTCATAATAACATGACGAATACAAAGAAACAAGTGCTAAAATAGCACTACATTTGGAGTCAAAATAGGCGGGATTTGGCCGTTGTTTTAACACTTGAAAATTTGAGGCGTAGAAAAGTATGAAATCTCTAAATTTGGAAATAAGTTGTCACTCTATATGATCGCAAAAAAAATTGTGAATCGTAAAACAGCTAAAAAAGTAAAATTATAAGTAGAGTTATAAGCTCTGTAAAAGGCGAGAACCAAAAAATTATAAGATTAAATCACACCCTTTCCTATACTAGGCTTACGCAAGTAAAAACATAACCGTTACCTTACCCTTAGACTTTTTGCTTCTTGCTCCTTACAATTGCCGCTCATCTTGGTCTTTTTATATCAGCTCAATCTGCTCATCGATAATATAAAGATTGATAAGATATCGATAGTTAGAAATTGTGATATTTCACCTAAATTTGCTTGTGTATATCAACCTATATCACTCCTTCGTTATCCACCATTTTGACTGATGCGAAGAAAAGCTTATGTCGTGCCGATATAACACAAGTGGCATAGCCAGGATTACGATTTTGTCCCGCTATGTACATTTCGTGTTATTATTATTATTCATTTCCTTAGAAATTCATTGTTTTCACAGTCTATGAACACCAAAATATTAGAATAGCGGGACAAATCGTCAGGCTGGCTACGCTACTGTATAACACAGACCGGCGATGAAGAAGTGTTATTTCAGCATTTTTATAAAAGGTTAAAGGTTAAATGTCACGGGTGTTAAAGTAGCTCTTCTAAATCAACTCGCGAATTTATTGCGCTAAATTAACGCCTATTTTGGCCCAAAATGTAGTGCTATTTTAGCACTTATTTCTTTGTATTCGTCATGTTATTATGACGCCAAAAAGTGGTGCTATTTTAGCACATACCGACGAAGTGCTAATTCGCACGACTTCTCAAACGGTTAAAATGGCACTCAAAACGTGTCATTTGTACCTAATGTTTAGCCCCTTTTTGGAGCGAATAAAATCAACACCATAAAATTAACAGTGTGCGGCCCATTGAACAAATTTTGCAAGCGATAAAAAGAAACACGGCAAAGGATTATACACGCAGCTGAGCAGTGAGCAGGTTCTTTAGTGTTTTCGTATGACAGATATACTCTCCAAAATAAACAAAACTTCACTCTTAATTACACGGTTTTCTGAATACAGTATATATACATGCATGCAATGATTTTTACTTGAAATTACATCAGCGTATGCAAAGTCAAAGCGACTGAAGCATTATGTTACCTCTGTGCTCTCTTCTTTCTATATTTTCCGTCATATCAAATTGTCGAGAAGTAGACGCGAAAAAAGAAGCAGGTATATTCAAAAGTTCATGCAAATTAACATCATTTGTTTTGATAAAGTTAAACATTGTTTCAGTTTTGGCAGGTCAACATATTGACAACAAGGTCAAAGGCATAATATAAAAAAACATGCTATATACTGTAAAATACTTTCTCGAGAGTTTTGATCACTCGAATTGTACAGGCATTGCTAAACTGAACGAAAGAGCAATTTATATCATCACTTCTTTTCATGCGACAAGGCCATATTTATAGATGCAGTCAGTAATTGGATTTCTTTTATAGACGAATGGGTCGTGCAGTATACATATACGTATCACTTCCACGTAATTATTGCTCGGTTATACGACCCTACCCCTGTACCCATTTTTCTTCAGGAATGCTGGAATATAACTTGAATTAGTTGTAATATTAGTCGTATGTCACATTTATAGTCACATGCATGCAGGAAAATTAAGGCAAGTTGATGTGGCGTAGCACGTATGTTCAATACGTTTTTTTTCTTATACGCGAGGTAGTAGGATCTTTACAATTTTTTATACTAGTGTTCTTAATGTTGTCTTCTTGTTCTTCTCTTGCTCTTCAAAGCTTCGTTTCTGTTTCTTTCTGTCCTTTCGGATTCTCGTTGTTTTCTGTCCTGTCTTTTGTCGTTGGTTCAGTAATGCTGAGCTTCTTTAACGTTTCACATTGTTTTTGCTCCGTTAGTCCTTTCAAGGTTCCGGTGCTGTGCGCCTCTTTTTATAATAAAATTTGAGGGGATCTTGAAGACGCCTTATGCAAAGTGGTGCGATTCACTCTATCCAATCAGTGTTGTAGGTTACAAGTGTTGGTTGGCATTTATAGAAGTTCGGTCCAGCTCTCGATTTAAGAGCGGTGACCCACTAGTCGAGTTGGTCTTTTGCTTAATCGATCATTGTTAAAACGTGTTCCCAACTAAAAATATTTATCATAAACTTATAAAGAACAATTACCAAATTATTACTCTGTGAGCCGTATCTCAAACTTATAAACTATTTTACTAATAATTTTATCGAATTAAGGTTTTCGTGACGTAAGGCTTCAAGTGCTTAACCGAGCAAAATATAACAAGGAAATGATTGACACAAACTAGTATCCGCCTAGAACTTATGTTCTTGAGTAGTGACACTTGTACTTTGTACGACATACTATTGAGGAAATTCCATGGGCTGTCACCTCATGACAGGAAAAGTAATTTTCTGATTCCGAAGGGTCATAATAATATTTACTTTACACGTCATTTTATGTGACATGTTCCCCAAGTAATTTCCTCGTCGATATTGACCTTGTATTTTTTTACAATGCTAAATCACATTATACATACATGCTTGTTTCCTGACACGTATAGTCTTAATTAAGGTCCACACAGAGCAGCCGAGCAGACACGATTTGGCAACGTGGCGCGATTTTGTAAAGTTTTTTATTTTTCAATAAAAAGCAAATGAATTTTAACATGTCATAATATTCGTGTAGATTACTTAACGATAATACATTTTGACTGCTCTGGCGTGCATAGATTCCAAATTTTGCTTCCAGAAATTGATTTATATGCTTAGGAAAACTGAAAATTCGCGTGACATAGTATTTCGTTAGCAATGCTGGCGTCTTTTGTGGGCGGTCTATATCTTCTAAAATTTCAAACTGATTGTCCCTACACGCTAGCCGTACAGGGGCCGGTTGCATATCAAGCCCGTTTAGCTTGAACGGTGGTTAAGTTCAAAATTGAAAGCAAGTCTATCGTTTTATTCAAGAAGCGAACTAAATGTTCTTAACTTTTATACAATATGATACCGTTAGCAACTACAGTGCGAAACACGATAATTTTATTAGTTCAAATAGAAATTTTCATACAATGGTACTAAATTTACCCAATCCTAGCGTGAAACTATTGATGAAAATATGCACCATTATTTCGACTTGGCAATTTTTCTACTGACATACGATTTTAGCTCCATGTTGGAAAAACGGCGTTAATTCCATGAGACAGATATAAAAAATCGTTTATCGTTAAATCCATTCTTTTGCCCAGCCGTCAGGACCATCTAACGTTGCCCTTGATTCGTCAGTGAATAGGACAAGCTTCCTTTCATTTTCATATCTTTCTTGCACCATTCTACACGTAATTTTTTATTTGTCGAGGTCAGGCGAGGCATTTTAGGCGGACTTTTGATTGCTGCAACCTTCGTAAGGAGACGGTTTCGGGTTGTTTTCGTCAAATTTGGTAGACCAGCCTCTTTAAAAATTCTTGCACTTGTTGATTCAAGTAATTTACAGACACTCCTCCTCAATCGGTTCATCGTCCCATCGTGATCACAGATTTTTGAAACTAATAGCGTGGATCACCTCTTTTATACATGATGAGATTTAAATGAGTATTGCTTAAATCTATTATAAAACTAATATCGTGGTTCGCATTGTAGATATTCAGTGCATGATATTCAAGTTGACTCAAAACAGATCTAAAAGTGTTATTTATTTTGATGGGCTAAATGGGCTTCATACAACCGGCCACAGGCGGAAAACTCAAACACCTCATCATTATTTCTTAAGCATTCCTAATTTTTGGCTGCTCGTGCCACGGTTGTTAGCAAACAAATTGTTAGCTGTGGACCAGATGATGTCCAAAATTAACTCATTTAGTAAAGAAACCCATGGAGGCAAAACTGGTTAATTCTGAAATCAAAGCATATTTCTAAACAGGAAAGCAATCGTGAAAATCTATTTTATTAATACCACTTTTAAAGTTTGAACTTATTCTTTCAGACAAACTCACTTTGTCAATGAAATCAACATGCAAGCACTGTACTCATATCCTCATATGTCCTATGATATGCGGTAAAAATGTCACAAAGCCAACCATCAAACCCCCACCCTCCAAATTACCTCCAACCTTTACAACCATGCGTCTACCAACGCCAACTCCACGTCCGCCGACACTACCACCAGTAACCCCTGCTCCACCAAACATACCCTCTCCACCACATCCAATCACACCTTCTCCACCACCACCAGCAACCCCTGCACCACCGATCATACCATCTCCACCCCCTCCAATCAAACCTTCTCCACCACCACCAGCAACCCTTGCACCACCGATCATACCATCTCCACCACATCCAATCACACCTTCTCCACCACCACCAGCAACCCCTGCACCACCGATCATACCATCTCCACCCCCTCCAATCAAACCTTCTCCACCACCACCAGCAACCCCTGCACCTCCGATCATACCATCTCCACCCCTTCCAACCAAACCTTCCCAACCACCGCCAGAAACCCCTGCACCACCGATCATACCAACTCCACCCCCTCCAATTAAACCTTCTCCACCACCACCAGCCTCCCCTGCACCGCCGATCATACCATCTCCACCCCTTCCAACCAAACCTTCTCCACCACCGCCAGCAACCCCTGCACCGCCGATCATACCATCTCCACCCCTTCCAACCAAACCTTCCCCTCCACCGCCAGCAACCCCTGCACCACCGATCATACCATCTCGACCCCCTCCAAACACACCTTCTCTACCACCACCAGCAACCCCTGCACCACCGATCATACCATCTCCACTGCCACTAACAACCCCAACTCCAATAATCATACCTTCCCCACCTCCACCAATCATACCATCTGCTCCGGTCCCACCACCAGCGCCATCCATTCCAGGAGAATGTAAGTTGACTAGTAAAATTAGTAACATTCTTCAAACTGCCTAATTTTTTTAGTCGACAAAAAAGGACCTTCTTCAGGAGAGCTCGCACGCTATACTCTTTGGTTATATATAGATTAATAACACTAACAGGCTCGTACCTAGGTGTTTTAGTGGAAAAACATATAACGTTGCATTCAGGTATAATATAGAGTTCAGCTGAGAAAAATCGAGCGCTCGAAGGGAAACCAGCCCAAACACCACCAGTGCGCTCGCTTTTTTCAGCTGATCTTTAGACAATAGCTGAATGCAACGTAATATATATTTTACTAGTAAAGCGTCTGGGTTAGAGGCTATAACACCAATGAAAAACGATTTCACGGCACCATCAATGTTCTATAGCATCATTCAAAGAAATTTCCTCCCAATATCTTTAGTATCATGTCTAGTACGTCTTGAGAAGAAAGGATGTTTTAAAGACGATCAAATTCCTCCACGTCCTC
This sequence comes from Dendronephthya gigantea, assembly GCF_004324835.1. NCBI lineage: Eukaryota > Metazoa > Cnidaria > Anthozoa > Malacalcyonacea > Nephtheidae > Dendronephthya > Dendronephthya gigantea. The sequence goes on along the minus strand of NW_021163100.1, from coordinate 213,136 downwards.
TTCCAAACTACATCTTAACTGATCGCGACAATACCTTATCGATTTACAGTGGCAAAGGAATTGACTGGGGAAATTGGGTGAACTATCTTCCCGATTTGGTCTGCCGTTGTGCCCAACTTGCAAAATCTAAAAATTTTAAATACTTTGGAATACAATATTATGGTAGGTTTTGTGTAGGTTTCTTCTTTCAGATTCATGCAGTATAACAATCTCTCGTCTGAACCTGTGTCTGAACCAAATATTATGTCCGATTTCAGGTGAATGTTGGTCAGGTCCTTCAGGAGACGAAAATTCTTTCAAAGAAGATGGAGTTTCAACAGAATGCGTCAACACGAACTGGAAGACATGTTCTGATCAATCAACATTAGCTTGTGCTGGAAAGGAGAAAAATAACTACGTTTACGCAATTGTTTAATGTATTTTGTAGTAGGCTAGTTTGAAATGATCTGTAACCTAGTCTGGGAGGAATGTAAATAGGAAATTGCCTAAAGTGTTATTGCATTCACCACTAGATCATAATGTTACTGTTAGATCATAATGTTACTGTTAGATCATAATGTTACTGTTAGATCATAATGTTACTGTTAAATCATAATGTTACTGTTAAATCATAATGTTACAGTTAGATCATAATGTTACAGTTAGATCATAATGTCACTGTTAGATCATAATGTTACTGTTAGCGTTAACCTACAGTTAACATGGCTCCAGTTTCGGCTCACCGTTGATAAATAGAAACGAAAATGTCAGCAAAAAGGAAATGAGATTTATTATAAAAATTATAAAAATTTCTCCAGCTGCATGGTCATATATATGCTTCACTAAAGTTTTACATTACCCCATGCTTCGACATAATTTGTTCGAACTGCCTTTTCAAACAAATCTATCCCCTTTCATGAAAAAGTTCCAATTCCATCTGAAAACATTTACACATCCGGGGGCATCAAATGTTCCTTACCGCTACATTGCTGGTTTGTGTGGAGAGTTAGCTATATACGGTGCCGTTTATAAGTAACACGTATCAGGCCGAACGAAAATTTGAGAAATTATGCTGATAACAGTCAGTCCAATCCAACGGCGGTGGAGGTCACTTTAATACCTCCTCACCACGTCCCTTTATATCTATAAACTGTGCCAGGGAAACAGGAATAAACCAGCCGTAAACTAGACGAAATGAAAATATTTGTTCCGTTGCACGAATAAAAACATTCATTACACCAAAGACACAAAAATAGAGCTAATGTTCATGCAGCGTTTACCGTAAACGTCGAATTCGTAATTTTAATGTAAATCACTGATAAATAGATCAAATGAGTACTTTTGCTTATTAACATGTTCTATTAAATAGAACGGTTTAAAATATGGCTTTTTAAGATCCTCCATTTTGATTGGTTGACGAGCGGTCCGTAAAAAATCATATTCGGACCGTGGTCTCTATATTGCGTATCTGGACCATATCCGGGATGTCTGATGCAGTTTAGCCATATAATAAACAGGTTATTGACCTCGCTTGTTCGATCTGTATACTGTGAAATATCAGACCGAGGATTTTTACATGAACCTCGTTCATTCGTCGCTCGGTCCATACTTTGCAACACCTCGGTCTGATATTTCACAGCACAGATCGAACAAGCGAGGTCAATATTATGCTGGGTTTACCAAAGTGATTAAATAATAATGTTTCATGCAACGGGTCAGTAATTCGCTGCGGTGCAATTCGTGAATATTAGCAAACACTGTAGGCCATGCAGGTAGCTTGTGTTCGCTATCTTTTATTTTGCTTTTCGATAGACCGGCTTAGTATTGACTCCCCCAATTTGATGATTTAAGGCTCGTTTTATTATACATCAAAGCATTAATTCGTAACTAATTCACTCATTCACATCTATCAAAAGTAGAAAATCGCACGAAAAAGTCACAGCAAAAATCGCAAGTGTAAACGGACTTTTACAGACTTTTTACTCGGGCTGTCTTCCGCGCGGACAGTCGCGTATCATTACAGTGCATCATTATAGCTCAGTTTCAGTGCAATGCATTTACCGGCTACATAGCCCTAGCCTTAGTATAGGTCAGTGTTATGCAATATTTACATTTATTATATGGCACGCGGTCTCGTGACTAAAATGGCGTGCGCTGATTGGTTCTTTGCCGGTCTGGAATCTCCCAGTATTACACCGTTGCCGTAGTAACGGTCCAACTCTCATATTTTTGAACAAAAACAAGCTTGCACTTTTACTTTTCAAACGAAAAATATCGACGGAGAATGGACGAAGAAGAGCATCATTTGGTACATTTGAATATTATACTTATTCATCTTTGATTTTTGTTTATATTACTGTATCATTCTTATTTAACAAGTAATAAAAAAACAAAGTTTTGGAATCCACTTCAGTGCTTGCTTGGCGACTGGCTGACGAAAGAGCCGGCAAGAATGCTGCAGAGCATTGTATATATAAATATATAAACGGAATACTGTATGCCATATAATAAATCACTTATTAACCGAATACGTTTGGTCCGTACTGGAAAAATATCAGACCTCGGTCTTTTATGTACGGACCTCGCTATTGCTCAGTCCGTACTGTCAAGACCTCGGTGTGATATTTTTCTAGTACCGACCTCAAATTCGGTTAATAAGTGGTATATAATTATATATATTTAATATACAATCTTCGTGCATTGGCGTAAATCTAGTCACGCGATTGGTCAAAATCAATCACGTGGTTTCTTGTTGCCTGGCGACATATCATGGGAATCATAATTTATTCGCAATAACCCATGAAAATCATGGTTCCTTAAAAACTATCACCCTGCAACGAAGCTTAGATCTATTGGATGTATAGATTGCATGCCATTGACCTCTACTAAGGCTAAGTATAGTCTGTAAAAGCCCGTTTATAGGCACTTGTGATTTTTGCTGTGATTTTATATCCGATGCAGAGAAGGGTCTTTGTCATAATAATTATTTAATTGTCCTTCGAACAACCCTTATGAATGCAATTAATCGTTTCAAATCACAGCAGAATGATTGTATTTTTCATTTCCTTCTGAAAAATCAAAACCGACGTGAAAAATGTTTGCACTATAGCTAGATTAACTTCATCGAATGTAATGATCGTTGGATGTAAGTTAAGTTTACAAATTTTACGATAAATTGGAATCATTGCGTGAGGACCCCCACCGCGTCTTTCATGTGTTGAACACGAAATCATTTTAGCACGCTGCGAAAATAATGGTTTTCGATCAACCGAGTTTCTCTTGTTACCCCTGTTCAATATTTCGGAAAGGAGCAACGTGGTAAGAGGATGCAATGTAACTCGTGAGAGTAACTCCATGTCAGTGTCACAATAATATGTTTTAAACAAAGAAACTTACCTTTTGCAAATTTGCATGTTTAGATCGGAAAATTCCATACGCGTGATATGGCGAAATTGGACGGAATGAACATAGTTAACATAACACGCATGCATATTAACATAGTTCGGAATTTTTTTAAGACTGAATTAGCTTTGGCAAATTAATTAGTGAACAGTCAAAGTTTATCATCAGTTGGAATAGACACTCCAGGTATTCTCAGATATGGCAGAAATTGTGACAGGTATTCTCAGTTCAACAGCTGGTATATTGTGGAATAAAGCCATTGACTGGACGGCTGAAAAACTCAAAGACGGCGACGTAGTCGATGCGGAAATTCGAAAGCTTGTGGTAAAGGAGTTAGACGATATCAAGTCCAGAATTGATGGCTTTTCCCGAGCAACTTTACTCGCTAGTCACGATTTTCTGCTGGAAGGAGTCAATTTACTTAATGTTTCTCTGGATAAAATATCTTTGGGGCAGAAATCGAGCGGAGCTTCTGCGAACCTTGGTGGATCGTCAGACGAGTATGGCGTCTTGAACCGAGCATTTGAGCTTTCTCGTGCTATGGGACAGCTTAAACTCAACGGTGATAGAGAGTTTGAAACTGCGAGAGAAAGATTTAAAGAAGCACGCAAGACAGCGGTCACCGCTTTCTGGAATGAAGCATTTTGTATCGAGGATAGGATATTGGCTGCGAAGCTACGAATAATTTCGGAGATACTTGAACATCTCGATAGTCCTGAGACCGCAATCACTGGATGCTTGCCGTTTCTGAAAACTCTGCACAGCTTACCAGCCATTCAGGATATGTTCTCGGTGTATTTGGACGGTGGAGTCAAATCGTTTCTAAAGAAAACGCAAAGAGAAGAAAACGTCAAGTCAGTTATGATAATTAACTACGTGTTGTTTCAATACGTTTGGAAATTCAGCAACAAGCGTTTATTCGAAGTGTCCGCCTGTTTACCAACGATTGATCTTCAATCTCATAGGCAATTCCACCCAATAATAGATTGGTACGAATTTTTCGCAAAAAATCAGTCTTCAGAAAACGAGTTAACTCGTCCTCCAAACGAGCTCTCCTTTGATGAACGAATCGCCACCTTATCTGGTGTGAACAGTAAGGGAGATGTTCTCACCATCCCTGAGCCTCAGTCGCTTGAGAACATGGTGATTGTTTCTGAGACAGGAAAAATCAAGCGGGTTACGGTACCTGAATTTATACGTGGTATTCATTTGGCGTCTGCTGTCGATATCAATAACAATGTTTACCTGGTGAGAGAAGTCGAAGGGCACTCTGGTAAAGAATTGATTTTGACGATTTTGGACGAGAATTTCCACGTAAAAGCAGAACATACGTTGGATTATCTTAGCACGGTGATGCCGATATCCTCTTGTCCGATTAAGATCGCGATATGCAAACAAGGTGATATCATTATAATCCTAGAGAAGGATCCACGAGTGTATGTTTTTGATGAGGTCGGTCAATTCAAATACAAGTTTATACGTAAGTCCAGTACGTCGGCGTCATTGAGTATCTCTTCGCAGAATGAAATTATGATACCAACGGACAATCGTAAGGCGGTTGAAATATACACAAAGAGAGGAGACCTAAAGGCAACAATAAAAGTCCCAAAAGGACACAAGGTATTGAGTGCGGCATTTCATTGCGTGTTTGGTAAAATAAAGCTCTTAACCTGGGCGAGAGAGGGGAAAGATTCTTTCTTTATTCTGTGCTATTCTGATGATGACGGGAAGCTGGAAAACCTTTCCTTCTTCGGCAGCAAAATTAAAAATCAGAAACCTCCACGTTTGACATCCCATCCCAAAGGTCCTGTAGTTGTGGTTAGGGAGGAAAGCATCACTTACATTTAATAAGAAAAGAAACATTTTTCCGCTAAAACCAGCATTACAGAAAAAACATTAAAACACGTGAGATTAAATATAGGATAGAAACCTATATATTATGAGGTGACTTTGGCAAACATTATAATGTATACAATATATAGATGTACATCCGAAACTCAGTGGTCTGCAGCCAGCACGAACGTTTTTAGTACGAGCTAGCCGAAGCGAAGAAAGTAGGATGTGGATATTTCAAGACTTCTTCAACATATTTGACATTCGCTGGCTTGGACTGTGCCGAAAACAATGTAGATATATTATTACTTTAAAGCTATATTGATTTCTATCATGATGTATAATGATGAGGATTCTAGTTAACATTCTAGTTATTTTGCAGTTTTTGGATACGTAATTTCATTTGTTATTATTAGCTAATTTTAAAGCTAAACTCGTTTTAAAAAACATGTTTCTGTCGGTTTGTCTCATATAGGAAATGTTTAAATTTTTTATTTTATAGCATTCAGGTTGCAGCCGATAAACGGCATTTCCATTACAATGAAATACACAAAGATTCTTATGTATACTAAGATCTCTCAGTATTTAAATATATTGTTCAAGTATATTTTGCATAATAAAACGGTTCACGCGCATTCACCTAAGAGCTAAACATTCAAAAAATTAAAGAAAATGGGATAATTTGAACCAGCTTTAATTAAATCATCTTTCAACATGAGTTTAAAGAGCCACTGATTCAGTGTTCATGAAATCTAACAAACTTCACGTTAGTAGACAGCGATGCATCTAACTATATTTTCAAAGGTTTCTAGGAGCGCTAAATATATGATATAATAATAATTAATATAAATTATATAATACCATATTCCTAGTGTCGAAAATGTTGCCTTCGCCAATATGTAATCTTCGACACAATCACAAGTTTTTATAATATGTATTTAAATAACAGAAAATCCCAATCAGCGCACGGGCTGCTCACATCACACTTGACTATCACACACACTGCTTTATAACTCCCCCCACCCTCGTCTTAAATTACAATTATGTTTCTGACGTCACGTGCAATTGAAACCCTATATAACCCTATATTAATAGCGCCAGTCTCCCACACTAGTGCGCAACATGACGTCAAATCAACGTTGAATCGACGTCGCATAGCGAAAATTAAACGACGTCGAAAAAGATTCGAAAATGCGAATGGAATCGACGTCGGTTCGACGTCGTTTTTCGACGTCGGTTGACTCGGTTCAACGTCGAAACAACGTCAATTTATCAACGTCGCGAAGCACCAAAATTTTTGAGCAATAAACCTTTAATAGTACAATAAACGTTAGACTTATGCTAAAAAATGTTGTTGACATTTAATGTAAGATGATAAACCTCAACCAGATAAAATTACAAAATAAGTCATATTAATCAATAAAATTTCTAATTACATCATTTATAATTATTAACAATTCTGCTCGTTTCTGATGGGCTAAAAATATAAAAAATATCCCTCTTAATTTCAAAAGAGTGGCATTTGCTTAAGAAATTACACGGTCGGAGGAAGTATTCATGAAAAATTGCATGTGTGTTTGGCGAAATATTTATATGATTATTATGAATATTTTACCAAAGACATGCAACTGCGATTTTTCATTATTAACTAGAACTTGTGTAATTTCCTATCTTATCATTTTAGTCCATTTACGAGTACAAAAAAGTATTTTGTTAACATAACTATCAAATACTACAAACGCTAGTCCTATACGATGATTTCGGTCCTGTCTTCCCCCACCGCCATGTCTATCAGGCGCATATAATGTTACTGTTAGATCCGTTACTGTTAGATCATAATGTCACTGTTAGATCATAATGTCACTGTTAGATCATGTTACTGTTAGATCATGTCACTGTTAGATCATAATGTTACTGTTAGATCATAATGTTACTGTTAGATCATGTTACTGTTAGATCATGTCACTGTTAGATCATAATGTTACTGTTAGATCATAATGTTACTGTTAGATCATAATGTTACTGTTAGATCATAATGTTACTGTTAGATCATAATGTTACTGTTAGATCATAATGTTACTGTTAGATCATAATGTTACTGTTAACGTTAACCTACAATAAACATGGCTCCAGTTTCACCTCACCGTTGATAAATAGAAACGAAAATGTCAGCAAAAAGGAAATGAGATTTATTACAAAAATTGTATCGTTTTCTTTTGCTGGGCATATATATGCTTCACTAAAGTTTTATATTACCCCATTCTGAACTTCCACAAGATGACATAATTTGTTCGAACTGCTTTTTTCAGACAAATCAATTCCCTCTCATAAAAAGTCCATTTCCATCACAAAAGATTTACGTAACGTTACCACTACATGGCTGGTTTGGGGTTGGTTTATTACCGTTTCCTTGGCACACTTTATAGACAAACAGTCGGACTGCAGTGTGGAGAGTTAGCTATATATGGTGCCGTTTATAAGGAATTCTGGTACAGGAATAAGGAATTTTGGTAACAGGCCGAACGAAAATTTGACAAAATATACTGATAACAGTGAGTCAAATCAGGGTCAAATCCAACGGGGATGGAGATCACCTTAATACCTCCACACTACGTCCTTGTATATCTATATAAACTGTGCGAGGGAAACAGGAATAACCCAGCCATAAACTAGACGAAATGAAAATATTTGTTCCGTAGCGGCACGAATAAAAACATTCATTACACCAAAGACACAAAAATAGAGCAAATGTTCATGCAACGTTTACCGTAAACGTCGAATTCGTACTATATATTAACGGTTTAAAATATGGCTTTTCCAGATCCTCCATTCTTATTGGTTGATGAGCGGTTTGTAAAAAAAGACGTATCCGGACGCTGGTTTGTATATTGCGTATCTGGCCAGTATTCCGGATGTCTCATGCAGTTTAGCCAAATAATTATAAACAGATTGTTGACCTCGCTTGTTCGACATGTATACTGTGAAATATCAGACCGAGTTTTTTTTTACATGAACCTCGCTCATTCGTCGCTCGGTCCATACTAAAGCACCTCAGTCTGATATTTCACAGTGCAGACCTCATACTCAGTCAATATTATTCGGGCTTTACCGGTTCAGTTATTCGCTGCGGTGCAAACACCGCAATATTAATAAACACTGTAGACCATGCACGTATACGTAGCTTGTGTTCGCTATCTTTTAATTTGCATTTCGATCACTGATAGCCCGGCAAAATATTAACTCCCCCATATTTGAAGACTTAAGGCTCATTTTATACATCAGAACATCAATTCGTAGCTAATTACTCATTCTCATCTATCAAAAGAAGAAAATAGCACGAAAAATCGCAGCAAAATCGCCAGTGTAAACGAGCCTTTACATGCAGACTTTTTATACTTAGCCTTAGTAGAGGTCAGTGGAATGCAATACATCCATATAATTTAATAAACAATCTTCGCGTGCATTGGCGTAAATCTAGTCACGCGATTGGTCAAAATCAATCACGGGGTTTCTTGTTGCCTAGCGACAGATCATGGGAATCATAATTTATTCGCCATAATCCATGAAAATCAAGGCTTATTCAAAACTATCAGCCTGCAAAGTGCAAAGAAGCTTGGATCTATTGGATGTATAGATTGCATGCCATTGACCTCTACTAAGGTTAAGTATAAAAAGTCTGTAAAAGCCCGTTTACATGCATTTGCGATTTTTCCTGTGATCTCATATCCGGTGCAGACAAGTACAGGTGTCATAATATTTATTTAAATTGTCCTTCGAACAACGCTTATGAATACAATCAATCGTTTCAAATCACAGCAGAAGATTTTATTTTTCAGTTCCTTCTGAAATAAAAAAACAAAACCGACGTGACAAAAGTTTGTCTATCGAATGTAATGATCGTTGGATCTAAGTTAAGTTTACAATTTTATCGATAAACTGGAATCATTTCGTGAGGACCCCCACCGCCTCATCCATGTGTCAACATAACACGCATGCATCATATTTAACATAATTCGAAATTTCGCAAGACCGAATTAGCTTGGGCAAATTGTTATTAAAAAAAGTGATCGGTTTATCTTCGGTTGAAACACTTGAATTAGACACTTCAGGTTATCTTAGATACTCGGTATGACAGAAATTGTGACAGGTATTCTCAGTTCAACAGCTGGTCTATTGTGGAATAAAGCCATTGACTGGACGGCTGAAAAACTCGACGACGACCTAGCTGATGCGGAAATTCGAAAGCTTGTGGTAAACGAGATAGACGATATCAAGGCCAGAATTGATGGCTTTTCCCGAGCAACTTTACTCGCTAGTCACGATTTTCTGCTGGAAGGAGTCAATTTACTTAATGCTTCTCTGGATAAAATATCTTCGGGGCAGAAAGCGAGTGGCGGAGCTTCTGCGAACCTTGGTGGATCGTCAGACGAGTATGGCGTCTTGAACCGAGCATTTGAGCTTTCTCGTGCAATGGAACAGCTTAAACTCAACGGCGATAGAAAGCTTGAAACTGCGAGAGAAAGATTTAAAGAAGCACACAAGACAGCGGTCACCGCTTTCTGGAATGAAGCATTTAGTATCGAGGATCGGATATTGGCTGCGAAGCTACGAATAATTTCGGAGATACTAGAAAATCTCGATAGTCCTGAGACCGCAATCACTGGATGCTTGCCGTTTCTGAAAACTCTGCATAGCTTACCAGCCATTCAGGATATGTTCTTGGTGTATTTGGACGGCGGGGTTAAATCGTTTCTAAAGAAAACGGAAAGACAGGAGAACGTCAAGTCGGTTATGATAATTAACTACGTGTTGTTTCATTACGTCTCGAGATTCAGCAACAAGCGTTTATTCGAAGTGTCCGCCTGTTTACCAACGATTGACCTTCAATCTCATAGGCGGTTTCACCCAATAAGAGATTGGTACGAAATTTTCGAAAAAATTCAGTGTACGAAAAAAGAGTTAACCCATCCTCCAAACGAGCTCTCGCTTGATGAACGAATCGCCACCTTATCTGGTGTGAACAGTAAGGGAGATGTTCTCACTATCCCTGAGACTCAGCCGCTTGAGAACATCGCGATTGTTTCTGAGACAGGAAAAATCAAGCGGGTTACGTTACCTGAATTTATACGTGGTATTCATTTGGCGTCTGCTGTCGATATCAATAACAATATTTACTTGGTGAGAGAAGTCGAAGGGCGCTCTGGTAAAGAATTGCTTTTGACGATTTTGGACGAGAATTTTGACGTAAAAGCAGGACATAGTTTGGATTATCTTAGCACGGTGATGCCGATATCCTCTTGCCCGATTAAGATCGCGATATGCAAACAAGGTGATATCATTATAATCCTGGAGAAAGATCCACGAGTGTATGTTTTTGATGAGGTCGGTCAATTCAAATACAAGTTTATACGTAAGTCCAGTACGTCGGCGTCATTGAGTATCTCTTCGCAGAATGAAATTATGATACCAACGGACAATCGTAAGGCGGTTGAAATATACACAAAGAGAGGAGACCTAAAGGCAACACTAAAACTCCCAAAAGGACACAAGGTATTGGGTGCGGTATTTCATTGCGTATTTGGTAAGATAAAGGTCTTAACCTGTGCGAGAGAGGGGAAAGATTCTTTCTTTATTCTGTGCTATTCTGATGAAGACGGGAAGCTGGAGAACCTTTCGTTCTTCGGCAGCAAAATTGAAAATCAGAAACCTCCACGTTTGACATCCCATCCCAAAGGTCCTGTGGCTGTGGTTGGGGAGGAAAGCATCACTTACATTTAATTAGAAAAGAAACAAAACCGCAAAAACCAGCATTACTGCCAAAAAACAGTAAAAAACGTGACATCAAATATAGTATATAGAAACCTATATATAAGGTGACTTGGGCAAACATTATAATGTATATAATATATATAGATGTATACATCTGAAAACCGGGCTAACCGAAGAAAGTTGCGATTGTCGATATTTGAAAGACTTCAAACATGTTGGACATTGGCTTGGACTGTGCCGCATACAAAAAATATATATATATATTTATATATATATATATATATATATATATATATATATATATATACTCGTTTTAAAAAACATGTTTCTATAAATTTGTTTCATATAGGAAATCTTTAAATTTTTTATTTTATAGCATTCAGGTTGCAGCCGATAAACGGCATTTCCATTACAGTGAAATACACAAAGATTCTTATGTATACTAAGATCTCCCAGTATTTAAATATATTGTTCAAGTATATTTTGCATAATAAAACGGTTCACGCGCATTCACCTAAGAGCTATAAACATTCAAAAAATTAAAGAAAATGGGATAATTTGAACCAGCTTTAATTAATCATCTTTCAAACATGAGTTTAAAGAGCCACTGATTCAGTGTTCATGAGATCTAACAAACTTCACGTTAGTAGACAGCGATGCATGTAACTATATTTTCAAATATTTCTAGTAGCGCTAAATATATGATATTATATTAATATAATAATAATAATAATACACCAGGAAATGCTTCTCCACCCTGATTGGTTGATTTCAGTGCAATTAATCCCAAACAGTAGTGCAAAAATGTGTAGCGCGCAGTGCAAATTCCTGTAACAGCAGTGCAAAATCCTGTTACAAATATATTATCGAAGATTTCCTTGCATATCATCATAATATAATTTCTCGTGCAATTACGAATAAACACACACCGTGCCAAGGTCGAATATACCATTTTCCGGTATATTCTTCGGTTCAGTTCCTTATACGGATAAAGTCGAATATACAATAATCGACCTAAGTAAATACAACCTTACCAATTAAGTTTTAATATGCCATATTCGTTCTCACCAAATAATATAATTGCGTTCGACGAAGGAGAATTCTAATTTCTAATTCTGATTCGCGCGGTGTCCCGCGTGGTTTTGCATGCCATTCGATTTTAGGCTTTTACGCCATCTTGGATGGACTATGTCTCACATCTTGCCTCGATTTCGTGTGTGACGTACTCGATTTTACAATCCTATTACTAATTACTGTACACTCGCAAATTCTTATGGATGCGAGCACTTGAGTTTTTCAGTGCTATTTCATTTTGCTCGGAACTTTAACTCTAGCACAAGCTCTTCACATTTTGTTCTGCAGTCTTTCTACAATCCTAATTTCTTTTCAATTTTTTGTTATTCGCCTTAAAGACACTTCAACTTAGCCTTGTAGTTGCCGTTTATACCTATATTTATTGTCACTGCCAATTGCCATAATTATGCACGAGACTAGAGTTATATATATTTCGCCGTATATTAGCAAGAAAAAGTCCATAGAAAATTTAGTAAAAATCAACTGGTAATAAAAAATCGAATGCACTTGCCTAATCTTTGATTACTACTAGTTTCAGTTGTACAACATTAACAGTTGCCTCACAGCCCTCACTTGCCTGTGTCATCAAGGCCTTCCTGTGATGATCCTAAGAGTTCCTGTGTTTTGCTTTGGTAAATCCCAAGATCTAAAAAATCTTGCAGAGGGTGAACTAACTCAGTGTTTACCTATGTTTGGGATCCCTTTTACCAAATACTTTGCAACTCAGAATTTTCATTTGGAAATTCGGCAACTTTGTTTACAAAAACCGGGCCTATATAAAAGTCGACAGATTCCCATAAAAGTTTCTTTTGTTTAAATTTCTATTGTTTTATCATCTTTGTTCCACAGAGTTTTTACTCTCTCCCAATGTTGTTATACCTGAGCATTACAAAAGATTCTATTGCATCTTCAGGGGCTTTGCAAGAGAAATGCGTGTGAATTCTTTAACAATACCAGGGGTACCCAGGGGGGGGGGTTATTATGTGATTTTTCTACTGAGAAAGTCGCTTGCAAAAAACGTACTCCAAATGCAAAATGTTGCCAAAAACTACCAATCACAATCCGTAGAAGGGTTGTAATTTCAAAAAGTACTTTTGTAAAATTCTGTAAGCATTTGAATATGAATTTTATCTTCATAAAGTGGTAACACCAATTCACCCACAAAGTAAAGCGGTCGTTGTCCCACATGTTTGTTGTTGGAAGTTTTCAGACATGGCTGGAGCCGATATTGATCTTTATGCTGGTGTTGGAGAGTTAGATTCTGATTTAAATCAGGTATTTTAAGCGTTATGTTATTCCTTATAATCTGTAGCTTCTTTGTTTTGTATAAAACACCGCAAAGTGCCCTGTAAATTGGAAAATTTTGATGTTAGTTTTGTGCCACACTGACTCTGGCACTGCCACTAGAATCAATTTCGACAATTTAGTTGTAGAAATGGTTCAGTTTCCACTACCCTTTTTTCAATGTGAATCTCATCAAATGAATTATTGTGTTAGTTTTCTGCAATGTTTTTATTATTTGGAAGCATGGTTCAAATTTATTGCAAGAATTAAAAATTTATTTTTTATACACGGTGCAGTTCAGTTTAGTCATGAGTGGTTGATGTCCGAAGTCTAATGACCAGCTTAATAGTGCAATTTTGAATTTATTTATTCTTGGTAAATAACCTGAGAGCTTTTTACAAAATCCCACTTATCTGAAATAATAATGCTAGAAAACCTTGGTATTGAATTTTAAAGTAAAATGATTATGGCCGTATATAGTCACTGGCTATAGTCACTGAACAATAGGCTGCTGGCTGTTTATTTTTTTAAAGATTTCATATCTATATTCAAAACAATTATTTACAGTATTCCCCCTTTCAGCTAATATACTCCCACCTAGTAAAATATAATCATCAGAGCCCGAATTATTGAATTTAAAGTTTATCAAGTCACCTTGGGTCCTGACAGGAAAGTATGCAAACTATGCGACCGAGATTAAAATCTTTGTCACAGAGGTTAATTTAGGGAAAAAATAATAAATTTTGTATCTCTGTTTAGTCTGGAGTATCTTCAGGATTTGGTGGAGATATTTATGAAGATGTTTTAGCTACCTCTGCTAGCCAACCACCAACACATCAACAACAAGTAATATTCTTAACATTTGGATTTATTGGTCTACTCTTCACTGAGCCAAGATCTTCATTGCAATTATCTTCAGCATTCTTAAAATATGTTGATGAGTTATAATTTTCCAGACAGTAATGGCCTAATTTTGCTATACAATATTCAAATTTATCAAAGACTAAGTGAACTGTTTGTCATAACAGAAATATATAAACATACTATGCCTAAAAATTGTCTTTTATTGTTTGTAGTTTGTTCCTGGGCCACCTGAAGTCAGTGCAAGTAAGTGAACTTTAGTAAAAGTTAAACATTTTGCATGTTATATTGTTTTGGCACAAGAATGCCTTGACTTTTATTGTGAAGTACTGTTACATAAATATCATGTCTCACTATAAACAGGGGGTGTAATGTGATAACTAGTCTGATTTTGCACAGTAACTGCCAGAATCTAGAATATTTCAATTTCTCCTGTAATTTTATGAATAAAGGTGGTAAGGTGTTCCTAAATATTTGTCCTGTAATTTTATCAATAAAGGTGGCACGTATGAGTACAAGTCATTCACAACTATTCATCCAAAATCTGCTCAAGCGCAAGCAGCTGCCTCACAGATACCTGATAAACCAAAAGGAAAACCTCTTTACGTTGGAAACTTCACATGGGTATAGTAACTATTTCAAGTTTATATGTATAGTGTATGCTTGGGTGATATGTTTGTGGGGGTTTTCTTACCTTACAACTATTTTGGTTTTGTATAATCAAACATCAACTCTTGATTCTACCCATTAAGAAAATGGGTACGGTCCAATTTTTTGTCTGTACGCACATACAGGGGCGGCGCTAGAGTGTGGTTGCATGTGCATGCAACATCCCTGCTTGTAACAAGTCAAGATATGTTATCTTTAGTCAGAGCCAGAACAGACTATTTGATCTTACCAATGAGAGCAGAATAATTAACAGCTAATCTAGAAGCTCCAATTTCAAGAATTTTCTCACTTGTCGCCAACCATAGTGGTGACTCATATAACTAGGCTCATGACATAATAAAAACTTTATAAGGCCTGGTATTATTATGCTTATATTTTAATAGTAAACAATACTCTGATGAAAATCAATACCATTATGTTACATCATGAACCATGTTTAGGCGAAATATTTTGTTTGAATGTCATCTTAAGCTAATACGTATTGTACATGCGAAGGACTGTTAAAGTCTGTTGTAAAACGCTGTAAATGCTGTGTCTGTTGTAAAAGCTCTGGATATTAGATAATGGTTTGAATCAGACTTTCATGATGTGCTAAAATTATTATGAGGAATATGTCAGCCTACTGTATAGACTTCATGATGGTTGTTGTTTGAAAATGCGTTGCAGCTTAGAGTTTCAGGTTTTGATCTCTTTTAGCCTAAGCCATGTTCTTCTAAGCCTAGCCTAAGCAGACTTTTCTTTTTCAAAATGATAGTCACTGATAGTTTACAAAGCATATTTTGAAATCTTAAACATTCACTAAGCATCTTTAGAATAGTTCTTGTTGTGTGTGTGTGTGGGGGGGGGGTGCTTCACCTTTAAAAAATCAATAACGTTTCATGAGCACTATTAAGGATAATTCGTCTTATACATGTACATTTTGTGTGTAGACGTCTATTTCAGGAATAAAAGTTCTATTTGAAAGTTGGTTATGTCCTAGCTATATAACACTAATAATCAGCTACAAGTATGATCTATCATTTTTGAGTCGTCTCACTCATGAGTTGTGAACATCTATGACGTCGTACAATGACGTCAGTCACACGTCACACATTTTTTTTACAATTTTGCTACTTCACCCTCGTCATTTGTGTTCCGTAGGTTTACTATGCATATTTTGTTAATTAACTAAGAATTAACTAAGACATTAACTAAGACATTAACTTGGAGTTAAAAAGTACATATGTAGCTACAGTATGTAGTGCGTAAGAAGTCAGCTACCTGTAGATTGTGATTATTATTGTTACATGTAAATAATTATGATATACAAACAATTTGTGAAACTTCATTAGTGGACGACTGATCAACAACTGGAAGATGCACTGCAAGAGTGTGGCGTCACAGACATTGTTCAAATTAAGTTTTTTGAAAACAGAGCAAATGGTCAATCAAAGGGGTAGGTATTGCTGATTTTTATATATTATGAGATATATTTAGATACATCGCATACCTATAAACTCTATTCCACATATTTTTTTTAAGTAATGCAAAAATCGTAAATGCCTTAGATATTATATTTCAAATTTCATCATATGCAACGAATCCATAGGTGTTCACGATAGGCAATCGTTCTAACGCAATATATCTAATTAATTGCCCCCAATTAAGTACTCATTTTCATTCAATCAGGAAGTAATTGTGTGTTACCCTGGATATAATGAATTTCCAATTATCTCAAACTAATGTCGTATGTTCATGATTACGGTTTAGACTATAGCCAAACACCAAGCTCTGGATGCGTGGCCAGCAATTTAATAAGCTTGAATAATTATGGCGTCTTCTACTTGTATTAAATATGATCGTCAGGCCTCCATATACTGTAGAAAATGTACAAATAAACCTGTGAATATTTTGTCGCAAATCATCCCAGAAATTTGGGGGAAAATGCATTGTATATTACTGTGAAAATCGGTGCATAACTTGTAATTACTACAGTTGCATCTACATGTACTCTATATTTCGTACAAGTTGCCTATTTAGCATTTTGTAAAATCAAAAGTGAAGAATTTCTGTAATCTGACCTTTAATTTATGATTCACCACCCCATATTGGCAGTATAATCGGCGGAAACGTTGTATAATACAAGGTGGTTACACCTTTCTCATTCACTAACTTAAAGTTTTGTTTGTATAGCTACAAAATAATTTCTGATACTGTTTAGTTATGCTAACATATATTTTGTATATTGGTATATAATGTACAGTATAGTGTTGACCAGTCAACTAAGTATCTGCAATGCAGTCTTTGTAAAATGAAATTTATGCGATTATAAACGGTCAATTGGAGTGGTTAAATACGTGCCTTCCTGGTACGAGATCGTGATTATATCGCATTTGTTGCATTTTGTAAAGAGAGCGAGTTTCTGCAAACAATTATTGCAGATACCTAGTTTACGGATACCTCATGGATATTTTTAACATGCTTGTTAAATTACGTTTAAGCATGCGGAGTTGTTAAATAAACAAATTAATATATCATTGTATATTTTTCAAATACAAATAAATTTACGGTACTCAATACTTATAGTCAATATCGAATTTTCCTTAATGTTGTAACGTCGTGTGTAGTTTGTGCCGTTGTGTTTGTGCTGTGGTATTTGTTATCCTTTAATGTGCTCGCTTTTTTACGTAGTATTTTAAAATTTATACCTAAATAATTTTGATGTATTTTCCCAAGGTAGGTTATACACGCATGTTACATGTGCATAAATGTCGTTGCAGATGGGGTATTTGATTTTTTTTGTTGTTTTGCTCGATTTGTGGACATAACAACAGTGATAATTGTTTAATGGAAGAAAATGCTTAATTTGTTAGATTTTCGCTTCTCGAGAGTAGTTTTAATGAAAACAATATAACTGAGGACTATGGTTTGTTTTCGCTAATTTGTGTATACAACTTGTTACCTTTCTAATGCTGGAAAACTTTGGTTTTAGGTATGCTTTGGTCGAACTGGGTTCAGATGTCTCTGTTAGATTGGTTAGTGAAAAATTACCTCTAAGGTGAGTAAATACAACCCACACTTTGAGAATTTTTTCAAAAGAAATTGGCGCAGAACAAATTGTTTATATTCTTGGGAACTTGAAGTTGATCGTATGAAACTTTGAATTTGGTTTTGCTTAGTTTAATCGTTTAGTTTGCTCAGAAATACGCTGGTTTGATTGGAATTACTCTAGTTAAAATTTAATTGCAAGTTAATTTAAGGGCCTCCTGATCCTATTTCTCCTCTATTTTCTCTCTTTCTGAACATATATAATTGATATTTTAGGGAAATCAACGGTCAGACGCCTGTAGTTACTCCCGCTACTAAAACACATTTACAACAATTCGAGGTCACTGCCAGAAAAAGTAAGTTTGTTATGACATTTCATTCATAAACCTAAATATAACAGTATAACCAAGGAGCAGCGTGGCAGCGTCTTCAAACAACTTAGCATCAAATGTGGTATAACAACTGCCTAAATAGACAAAACACTTCTCGACCTTTCGACCTGAGGGCCTTCGTCAGGAGAGTCAGTATAACTAACTAACTCTCCTGACGGAGGCCCTCAGGTCGAAACGTCGAGAAGTGTTTTGTCTATTTAGGCAGTTGTTATACCACATTTGATGCTAAATATAACAGGTATAAATATAACATGTATAGCTGTTGTTATATTCTGTCTAAAGATGACTCTGAAATCTCTCAACCTGCATGTGTCCTGTTTGAATCTTATATTAACTGTCAAGCTGTGTTGTCTGTTGAGATTTTTTTTACTTTGCCTCGTTATATTATTATGATATCGATTATATTTAGAATCCGTTATGTTTGTTTTTCAAACGATTGTTGCCCGATTTATATAGCATGCCATAGTTTATGTGATCGCACTTAAAATTTTCCATTTGCAAAACCCCCAAACCTGAAGAATTTGTAAAACATGCCGAGTGAAATAACCAGTGTACGGTTATTTTTACCGCCAGTTTTACAGCTGAATCGAGTTCAAGTTAACATAGATCTCAGTGTGAGCTTCAGTGCTTGAGCCTTCTCAAATACGAGTTCTCCAAAACGTTGGAATTGACCGGCGAAAAATTATACAACAGGCGCATATTGATATATTCTCACCAAAACTTTGATTATGTCTACAGTATTTGGTCCATGAACGGCCGCTTTACGAAAAGTTTGCCTAAATAGTTACTTCTCAAATGTTTTCAGTCAACCCGTCATTAAACAGTCATCAAGACAATGATGCTGGCGCGGGTCGTGGATTTGGTCGTGGTTTTCGTGGCCGTGGTGGAATGCGTCCTGGTATGGGTAGAGCTACAGAGTTGGCTCCGCCTGATATGGCTATAGCTACACCATGGATGCGTGAGTGCTTTTAGGGGCAGTTAATAAAAAGGACATTTCTATACTTGAGGGCCTTCCTGAGCAGAGTTAGCGTTTCAAATGAAAGAGAGTCATGCATAGTTAGGCCAAAACGTCGAGATTCGAGTGTTTTTGTCTATTTAGACAATTATATCGCTTGTGTTAAGAGACTCTGCTACTCCATCCCTTCGTTATATGGGTTGCTAAGGCTGGAAAGCTCTATCCACCGAAAGGGATTTTTCAACCATTGTAAAAATGGAGAGCGTTATCCAGCTTTCGTACAACCAGCGTTTCTCCGAGAACGGAACTCCTTTGTTCCATCTTATTTTCTGGTTAATTTGATGTTTTATTTTCGTAGCCCCTGGAGTTCCTATAATACGTGGACCACCACCTGTGATACCTGGGATGATAACTCCCCACGGAGAAAAACTACCACCTGGAATGGCAATACCTGCAAGTATGGTAGGTGCTGAGATGCGAGACCGTCTTAAAAATAATTACGTTACAACCTTACATGTAAATGAAAATTCCTAATGCTATAAGCTATTGAAGAGTAAATTGGAAATAAGTCTAGTACCGAAAACGAATGTATAGGGCCACGTAAATTTCTACATCATCGATCAAAATATGTCTTGTGCTTAGGAAGAAAGTTTTGCCTCTTTAGCAGATAGCTTGTGAGAGCCTAAAATCCGTTTATTTAAGGTGTAAATCCGTGAACTTTAAGGTGGTTTTAAAGGAAAACAATAATGTGGAACTTAATTTCAGAAAAATTGTATTCTCTGAAGCAGTATCTTCGTCATTGTAAATTTTTGCTTTCAATAATACATAGTACAATTTTATTATTTAGGGTGGTCCTCCCCCTCCGATGGGCATGATAATGCCTATTCCTGGAGACCATGGTAAGTTGCTCGTGTTAAAAATAGACTTGTAAAGTGCGCTTATGACCGCAAAGTGTCAGGACGGCAAATGACGACGAATAGGGAGGGGGTAAACTGTGATTTGACACGTGTAAATCACATGTGGCTTGGCACTGCGTTCTGTACAAATTAGCTCGCAGAATAAGATGGTGAACGAAACTGACACGTTATTTTTGTACTGTATAACGTTGTACTATTAAATATTACACTTATCAATTTATAAAAGAAGGTCAATTCGGAAATCATGGAAAATGGAGAATCGTAGTTTTCAAATTGTACTAAAATTGTTAGCTGATAAATTTTTAATTTCTCGTAGGTTTACCAAAACCTCAAGTCGCTCCTCATTTTAATCCAGCATTTTTCCCCCCTGAAGGAGCCCCGGTAAGTATATTTATACACGAGTTTGGTTGATTTGCACGGGGGTGTCAAGAGCGTAGACTCGTGTAAAGCATGTTTTTTGTTAAAGTATGCAATACAAAAATAGGACTGGGTAATTTAACTAATGTATACCGTGAGCTTAAAGGCCCTGTGACACGGTGCCATTTTTCTTGCAACTTGCAATGCAATTCTTCTGAGACATTTTCTTTATTACAATCCATGGCTTGGTTTCAATATTGAGCGACCTGACTGAGCCATTTTTGTATTATTTAGACTATTCTATTGTTAACAAAGCTCGTTTTAAAATCTTCACATTTCTATATACGTCTTTTACCTTCAGCCCGATCCTATGATGCCTGGAATGGTGCCCCCAGGACCCAGGTATGTACTCTGGTTAAAAAGATGAACACAATTTGCAATGCGTAATATAAGTATTCCATGTTTTTACAAATAGTAATCAACTTTTTCTTTACATGGCCCGTATAAGTTTCACTCTTTTGAAATGAATTTAACCGTTTCCGAACGAAACGAGTTGCGATTTCAAAATGAATAAAAACAAGATGCCATAACCCACCAACCAGTATTTGATATAACTTTTGATATCATGAACCATGTAAAACCAAAATGGAGGAACATCGATAACCTGGTGGAAACTTGCCTAATTTTTAGATTCGAAGGTGATTTTATGGCGCGTGGTATACCTCCTGACATGTATGGGCAATTTCCCAGACCTGGTAAGTTTTTCAAATTACTTAGCAAATCGTTTAAAGCTCTGTCTACTACACTCAATTTTGTGACACGGCACGGCTAAAATGGTGCCCAGGCCCAATTTTATTAGTGCTCAGGCCACCAAAACAAAGGCCGTGCGCGAATGATATAGGCAGTTTACACTACACTCAATTTAAATATCGACACGGCACGGCTAAAATGGGCACCCGTACTAACTTATCCGTGCTCGGCCTTTGTATTAGTGGCCTGAGCACTAATAAAACTGGGTACGGGTACCAATTTTATCCGTGCCGTGCCAATGAATTGAGTGTAGTGTAAACGAGGCTTAAGTTGTTGTGCATCGTTCAATAATCCAACCACCCAGTAGAGCAAAAATTGTTTAGGTGCCCTATGATACGCGTATCGTCTGTTGCGATATACGTGAGCGCCACTGTAATTGTAGATATTTAAGTCGTGTGATTTGCTAACAAATGATATGATAATGTTTCGCATGTCGCATGTTTTGCCCTATGAATGTATTGCTAATGTCCTGTCGAACATTTCAGGTGGAGATTTCGACGAATTGACAAGACAAAATCAGATATTGACAAGCAACTCCATCAAGAAGGCGATGGTAGATTCTACTGCAGGTATGAAATAGTAACTTAGTAAGGAAAGGTGAAATGATTCTAAAAATTCAAAGATTGCCCGACATTATTGGAGAAAATAGACCTGTGCAACATTGTCATGTTCCACGTCCAGTGTCACATGCTCGATACCTGTGAAACATTGCCCGACTTAATGCCTGCCTGCGTAACACGCACGGTTATTATGCCCCGTAAAACATACCCTATGAAATATGGCCGAAATGTGATATTCTCTGATCCAATTTCTATGAAACATAGCCCGACCTTATGCCAGGGTGATATGCTCAGTTCCTATGCCCATTGAAACATGCTCTAGGCAACATAACCCGCCCCAAAGTCTTGTGTTACACTGCTTATACTCAAAGTCAGCGTAAGATACGTTGACTCCACGCTATTACCTTATTTTATGCTCAGTCTAATATGGCCATGCAGATCCCAACTCTAGCGAAGCATACCATGGCCAACTCTCGTTTTAGACCGATCAGCAAATTTGTTCACATTTGCATTAACGTAATCGGAATGACTACTTTCTGTACAAAGCGCATTTATGCACTTTGATGTATCACGAATACATGAAGTATTACAAGTTTAGGCATTCTGATTGGCTTTGCCTGAATACTGTAAACAAATTCCTCCTTTAAAACGAAATTCCTCCTGGTTAGAAAGCGACTAAACCAAATATATTAGCTATGTGCCTTTTTAATGGTTGATCAAGCTGAGATGTAATTTCCGTAATCTTAATACGATACATTGTTCTCTATTGTGTTTATATTTCAGGTCAACATGAGATCGCCATCGAAACTTTAGTTCAAGCAATTTCAATCATAAAACAGTCTCCAGTTGCTCATGAAGAAACCAGTCAGGTAAACATTGATTGCATTAGACCTTTCCTATAAAACCAACAAGCGTGGAAGTCTGATGTCACGCGAAGTTTGATGAGATGGTTAGTTGTGCACAGACATGCGATGATAAACTTCGTTTAACATCCATATCGTAACGTCTACTATTGTGTTAAGCAATATTCTCCTCTCTGCATGTAGATACTCGTTCAATCTCTTCAAGATTGCTTGCAAGGAATTGAACAACAGATGATTTCAAGCTCCGCTAGTGATAGAGCAAAGTAAGTAAAACACTGAATGCCTGGTTGTTGGTTCAGTAAAAGTGCGATTCTCATTGCGATCAGTTTTAGACCAGCCTTTTTGTGAAATAATATGGCACAACGCCTTGTAGAAGTTTTCGGGCTTTTCGCAACATTATATTACACAAACCTGTACAGTGATAGATTGAGATCTTTCTACTCCAAGAAAGTTGCATTTTTGCGATTAACGATCGTAGAAGTGGTCTCAATGATCTAGGAATGGCAGCGTGACACCATATAAGAATACACATACTACCATTCATTCATAAAGCATAACCAGACCACGTCACATTTGTAGAACGTTTTGGTTTACACAATTTTATAATATACAATGATTTTTTCGACAACTACGACACTACTGGTGAAACTTTGTAGTATACGAGCTGATACACATTGCGAAGCTCAGTTTTTCCTGTTTAAACATCTACCTGTATTTTGCAATATTATTTATAGAGCTACAACACATCAGTTACTTTTCATTCGTTTTATATCAGGTCGGCTAAACGTGAATCACGTCGCTATAGTGATGACGATAATGGGGAAGGCGAACGTCGACGAAGAAAAAGAAGGTCAAGGTCGGGCTCTCGATCACGCAGCAGACGGTCTAGATCACGTGATCGCCGTTCCAGATCCCGTGATCGTGAAAAATATCGCAGTAGACGTTAAATACTGAGTGGT
Organism: Dendronephthya gigantea; assembly: GCF_004324835.1. Taxonomy (NCBI): domain Eukaryota; kingdom Metazoa; phylum Cnidaria; class Anthozoa; order Malacalcyonacea; family Nephtheidae; genus Dendronephthya; species Dendronephthya gigantea. The sequence goes on along the minus strand of NW_021163100.1, from coordinate 189,425 downwards.
AAGTTGTTTGTGTTTACCATTGTATTATCCATATCGATAATTCCCTTGAACAAGTGTGCGATGGGCAACGTGAGGCGCTTGTTTTTGAAGTTGAACATGGGACGTGTTGGAACTGAGTTACGCGAGAAAAAAAATTTAATTTCCTCGCACGCCTGTGTGTTTTCAACATCGGCTGCAAAACTAAGGTCTGTTTAGACTACACAATAAGTTGTATGCAATTATCATTTTCAATTGACGAATGCAAAATAGAATTTAAACTGTCATGTTTGTGTACGTGTGTTGATACGTTCACATACGCCAGGGTACGAATCGTATACGGCAAATCGCATAGTGTAAATGATGGGCCTTTCTTCGGCAGAATCTTACAAACTATCTTGGTGGAAGAAAATCCACAGCCAGCCATGTTTTTCACGTTGAATTCAACAACCCTGTTGTTTTTTCATATTTTGGTGTATTACAAGTTGGTTTTATCGTATTTGTTTTATTTTTCTTTCAAACTAGGCCTGCATCAGATTGTTATATCAACGGTTATAGAGTGCTGCGGAGTTAGTCTGTAAAGCTGATCGATGCCAAAACTAGAACAACTTACGTTGCCTTGTGTAGTACAATTGTACGCTTCTCGACTACTTTATTCCTGATTGTCATCCGTGTACAGCTCGTCAACGATTAAAACTGTTTTTTAGCGAATGACAAAAAAGGAACTCCCTTTGCTTCATTTGAAGACAGTTTTCACTAGGCCGAGTTCCGAAGACAAAAATTCCGTTTGCAAAATTTTGTCTATAGTGCATGGAAAAGCCTAAGTGTATTTTTTAATAGTAGAATATAATTAGGACGTGAGCCATAATTGTGTCGTTTTTATCACTTTCAAAAATGGCAAAATAACTCGAAAAGAAAATAGAATTTGCTTTATCAATCTGTACTTAACGCGTGTCCCTTGTTTTTAATAAAGTGAGAATGCAACATCCTAAGGGGATTTTATTAAAAAGCTTGATGAGGGGGAAAATTGCTCCATATCCATTATACACATTATCCTCTAAGTGAGGTTTTGCTTCATTCCCCGAACCGGCACGGATCTTCGCGGAACGATAGTAAATACTGGTAATCAGAAACGTCCTGATTGGCTAAGGTGGCTAAGTTTGTATTTTATTGAGAACGTCAGCAAATTATTTAACTGTCTTTTCGCAAACTATTCAAAAGCGTGTTTATTAAAGGTTGACTGCAAATATTCGCAGCAAATTGGTTGTTATTGGCGAGGGGTGATGGCGTTGGTTAGAGTACATCTTTATCTTTGTGGTGGTGCGAATATCTCTCAATATAAGTAGACCAGCGATTAAAACTACACTTAGTTTCATAATTCTTTTAGTTGATATGTTATATATTTGAATATTTCCAATAATTGGCTGTATTACAGCCAAATTACTATACATCACATATACAAATTACAAATACTATACATCGTTATCTTCGAAAATTTCCTTGGAAGCGTTAAACGCCATTCTAAGATTTTGTCAATGATTCATTAAATCTATTAATAATTCGATCAATCTTGCGTGAGATGCAAATAACGTTCACAACGGTTTTTACAAACACTTGCACATAATACAGCTTGATGCAAAATTCCAAAAGATGTCCTACAACTTTCTACTAATAATTATTTTAACCACCGCTAGATTCTGGTGCTTATGAACTACACAAGTTTGAAAGTTATTTTTTATTACAGTATAATCTCAGTATATCTGAATTCGGTTATTTCCCCAGTCAGCAACGTATATGTCATCGTTCTCATCGACTGTGAGACCTTGAGGCGACTTTACTCGATCATCTGTGCTACATTCTAGCGCTCCAAGGCAACCTACAAAACATCCATCAGCCCGAAATATCTGAATCCGATTGTTACACGAGTCTGCTACGATGATATCCCCGTTACCTTTTACTGCGACACCTGTTGGCCAGCCAAATGCACCATTTCCCTTACCAGCTCTTCCAAACTTGAAAAGAAATTGGCCTGTGTTTGTAAATACTTGAATTCGATCATTTCCTAAATCGCTGACCACAATATGACCGCTTCCGTTCACTGTCACATAAGATGGATTGATAAATTGCCCATCACCAGACCCCACGCTGCCAAATTCTGCAATGACGTCACCGCCTCTGTTGTAAATTCTCACTCTACTCTTCTCGCGTTCTAACGTGATGATGTTATCGTCCTTGTCAACTATGACGTCACAGGGCTGAAATGTGTCTTCGTCGTCACCATAACATCTGATACTGCGCAGATAGTTATATTCACTGTCGAATATCTACAAGTGAGAACAATGTGACAACCTCGTACACGCGCATTCATTATTATCCAACATTAAGATTGCATTCAGCTACTTGCAACCATTTTATTATTAAAAAAGCACATGTGTTTGGGCTGTTTTTGTGCAATAAAAAACGCGTTAGCTGATGATTTGACAAAACACACATTCATGCCTGAGAACGTTTATTAGCTGACTGAATTTTCTAGTTTCTGGAGGATTTGCTGGAATGCACGACAAAATTGCATGGCTTGAATTGAAAATTTTATAAATCCTATATAAGCATATATAAAACTCTGTTGTGAAAGTCTGTTGTAATAAATAGTTTTTTTTTGCTGCATTTGCCGCATGGTTTTCCGAATGTTCAAACCTACCTGTATCCTGCCATTGCCTGTGTCTGCAATAACGATATTATCCTTGTTGGTAACCGCCACACCGCGTGGAAAATGAAATTGACCGTCTTCACTTCCCAAAGAGCCAAACATTCGGAGAAATCTTCCTGTCTTGGTAAATATCTAAATAACAATAAAAGCTGGCATATCAATTAACGGTTCGGAAATTAGGATCTGTAGTACTTATTGCATAACGCATAAAGTGTTGGGTAAAACAGAAATCGAAGCTGTTAAAATGTTCCTGCACTATATAGAAGTAAGAGCAGTTAACCAACGAAGAAATAATAATATTGGGCTGTTTTCAAATTTTCAATGACGTTACCCGCCATCTTGAATGTGTGGCATAAGCCTTTTATTCCACCGAGCCGCAGTGCTCAAAACTCGTTGTATTCTGTGTTTGTTTGCTTTCAAATAACGGCCCTTTCAATTTTTCCAAAATGACGAAAAGGCGAAAAGTGTGGTGTCACTTTTACAAAAGCCGATCAAAATTGTGATCGGAAAGTTTTGAGCTTAACAAATTAATTTTCAAGAGCTGAACAAATTTGTAATCAGCACTGGTAATTCTATCATTTCTCTCACATTTCGTCTATCATTTGCGTTCGCTCTCAGATGTGATGATCTCCGATCAGCTGCACAATTATTGGCTTTTTTCAAAAACAATTACGTCAGGGTACGTTCTGAATATTACAACAAAAAACAGTATGACCGATCGCCCGCATAATCCTTAACCCACCGTCCAATTGTATACCTGGACTCGATGACAGTTTGTATCTGTGGCAACTATCTGTCCTTTCTTGCATATTGCAATCCCATGAACATCCCAGAGTTCCCCTGGCTTCTTCGGATTTCTTTTAACACAGCGTGCAGACGTTCCTGGTGGAGTAGAACCAACTGGCGATATCGAGGGCTTACCAACGACAACTTCAAGTGGGGCTCCTGAGATGGGAACTCCGTCAAGGGTGACCATTACGCTATGGGTACCAGGCCTCTCTGTTTGAAAGTCCGCGCCACAACTCCCAGGATTGTCTGAAACATGCGAATATAGTTTCAGACGTCAAATTTTGATCCCAGAATTTAATTTATATGCTTCTGGAAGCTGAAAATTCGCGTCGCGTTGCCGCTTCGCGTCCGGTCTGTGTCGACCTTTACGCGTACAGCCACACGTATCTGGCGTTTTCGCCCACTGAATTCGAAACGGATCTGAAAACCCTCTCAAGGGTGGAAGAATTTGAAAACGACGGCTGAGCGGATACGTGTGGACGGCTTTGCCGGATAAATTTGAAAACGATGACATCTAATTTTTTTATTATCATCTCGCATGTTTTTTAATTCCTTACGTATACGTTTCTAATATTTTGCACCCGTCTTCTATGCCAGTTGTTGTTTTTACATGTCTGCTTTTACGCGCAAAGAAGTTTCATAAATGGTTACCTCTTTCCCTCTTCACTGGACTGATCAGTTCACCGCCTGGACCTCTGATATCAACACAAATCCCGGTCAACTCAGGAGAAGATTCCGAAATCGCCACATTCAAATTTTCAAAATCACTCAGATCGCGAACGCAACCGTTAATAACAACATTACCATTCACCTCAAGATACCCAAGAGATGTCCGTGCCATCCGTTGACCTCTGCTGGTCTCCTTTACGTGTTTCAGGTTGTTTTCTTCAACTGGATCAGCAGAAATTTTCTTCTTGCTTAAGACTTTCAGCCGATTTCCAATTGGCTCTCTGGTGAGGTAAAGTTCAACCTGTAAAGGAGAACACATGGATTTGGTCAATAGGCTATCGAGCAATAATGCTGGACCATTGAGATGAATAAACCCACGGCTGTTAGTTTATTCATCTCAATGTGCTGGACCCATACTAGTTGTGAGTTAACAACACTAAGTTTAGAAAATCAAAACGATAGTGGGTTGATTTTGTTGCGTTCTTATCAGTTGTTTTGTCAAAAGAAAAATACATTAAAAGTTTGAAAAGTTGACTAGACGTTCCTTACAATGAGTGTTTAAACTTGATGAGAGCATTTTTAACATTCCTGTTTTTACGGAGATTATAGTACTTTTATCATATTGACTGAATACAGCATTTGTTATATTTCGAGTCTCGTGGGGGGGGACGTCATCGTACCCAGCCCATTTGACGTGCTTCACGATTCAGCTTCAAATGAAATGAAAAATCAAGCTTTTACCAGCATATATGATATTGCTAGCGTGTATGGACTTGTGACAGAGTATAATAATAGATATCTATTATTTATTCTGTGCCTATGAACATGCATCGAATTTCAAAATCCGTCTTCAATGCAACAAAATGAGCACGATTCCTGGATACTCGTTTCCATTCCTCAGAGTGATAATCAAATACATCTAATTGTACATTCTAAATGAGCCTTACTTAATCAAACTACATCATACCTCACTTAAATACTTCAAAGAATGTTCGGCATAACTCCTTCCATATTCAAATGTCTCCAGTCTATTTTGTAGCAGTCTGGTCTGATCCTTGAGACTATGAAACTTTTTACTTTGAATTCGATCTATTTCAATAATCATGTCTTCCTCAGCCAGACGTATTTGTCTCACCATTTCTGTAGCAGTGTTATGAATGCTGTTCTTCAGACCCACTATGCTTGCGGTGATCATATCATTTGTTGTGTTCACTTCTTCGAGAGCTTTCTCGGCTTTTTCAATTTTAGATTTGACTTTTATTGTTAGGCTTTTAAACGAGTCGACAATTTCCTTGACACTTTTTGATTGTTCCATGTATTTGTACTTGTGACTCTTGTGGACGATCACCGTACACTCACGACAGATGAATTGCTTGCATTTGTCGCAAAAATACCTGAACGAAAATATATGGATCGTGTATACATTTAAGAAATTCAGCCTGAAATTGTATAAAGTGCTAAAATGCAGGATGGATGAAAATTCACTTTAAGCTACAGAAACAAGTCCTAGACGTCGAGGTCGGCAGTGATTAAATACGTCCTAAATATCCAAGTGGGCGACATAACATACACCTTCATATAAATGTGAATTTATACTAGATTACTTTATGAATTAAAATTAAGTACTATACCTTAGTTCTTCATTTGGATGTTCGTCACAGTATAGAGTACGGTGTGAAATTTGCTCATCCTCTTTTTCATAATCATTTAGTGTTATAATTTCATGATCTCGTGTCTGCCTCATGCGACGATGTATGCTCGAACATTCACTGCACAGGAACTCGCAACAGTTGAGACATCGATCGACAGCTTCCTCTGTATCCGTGCTACAGCTGGAACATAATGTCTTCTCCTCGTCGCCAGTTCTTCCTTGAGATATCAAGGATTCTCCGAGCACGTCTTTAGGCAGATTTGGAACTTCTTTCCTGCCGTGGTTTTCGGAGCATGTCGGACAAATGAGATCTTCATCTTCTTTGACAAACTTCAAGAGGCAAGCCGTACAATAGGAATGCAGACAAGGCAATAGGCGTGGATTCGTAAGCAGCTTCTCGCAAAAGCTACAAACCGTTTGCTCTTTTATCCTTTTCAAATCGGCCATTTTATTACGAGTTCGAATTCTCCTATTTAAAACACTCGTCGTTCATTTAAAAATAATATCGCAAATAAATACGCTGTTTAGTACTTGATTTGCAAATGACCTGCTGGGTAGGCAAATGTTTGATTAGAATTCTATGTTCATTGGAAGTGATCTTGATATAATATATAACCAGCCGTCCACTGTCACTTTAGTATTGTATTTATCAACAATATCAAACAGCAGAACAAAAGCCAGACTCTTATTAAGCCTTTCGTAGCATCTTCACTTATATTTTTCCACGTATACAGCGCACGTTTCGTCGTGTCGTGTTGCTATAACAACCTGCAGATTAGCGTGATAACCGGTATGTCGGAGGAACAAAATAATAAAAATGTACGAAATGAAAACAAGGGCAGGTTGTTGCAATGTATGATTCTTTGTAGCTAAAAAAATCGTTGAACTATTTTTTACTACATCGATTCTTGTTGTTAAAAAGAATATTCTAGGAAAAAAGCTTGCGTTCTTATTTGTTTATGTTCAGGATAATTTAGGTGTTAACATGCGTATAAATAGCAGATGGAAAATTTATTGCGACAAGCGTCGTCACGAATGTATTTAATCAACAACGCTTCGAACGTCATATTAAATTTGAATCGGAATACTTTCAACACCAAGGAATAGTAAAATACTTATATTACTTTTATGAAATAAAATCATCCTGTTGTAGCCTTAACTGTGAAATAAACTACAATTTTTAAACGTAAAGAGTTTATATGTACAAAACGGTGTAAATTTGTGTGTTTAAGCTATTTTTATGCATACATTAAACAAACGTTTCTCAGTAGCACTACAATGACATGAAGTGTTCACGTCTGCTACTATCTGTATTAGAAAGCAATTTTGACAAATATTGAAGCTGTGGAAGGAATGATATTCCCATTATATTTCCTATTTTCCCAATAATATAGGGAGTGTCGAAAAAAATGAATTTACTACAGACGCTATATTACAACTCATTTTTTTACCCCTTTCGGCAGAATAAAAAATAGAGTTTATAGGCTATTATTTAGCTGACGTTTCTCCGCATTTCAAGACAAACAAGTCTTGCTATATGCTATATCAATTGTTTTGATATACAAAGCTTTTAAATTAAGCGATGTTGATGAGAATTTTTGTTTCAATGTTTAAGAGCTGCGTGTGATCTTGCGACACAGTCCCTAATTCCTGCTACATAATTAATGTATTTTTCGTCGTTTCCTTGGCAACACAATACACGTCTAGTAAAGTACATTGTAAGCTTGTGTGTAACATTAGATATTTATAATAAAATTACATTAGGATGCCGTTTCATGCTGTTTTTAATTATATACACAGAATTCTTGATGAGCTCGCCAGCAATTAGAGACAATGGATACTCAGCTGAAATGCTTCGGAAAATTATGACGACCGCACGGGGTAGGGGATAAAACGCTGGGACTGAATCGCGGAAACGGAAAGCGGAAACTGAAACGGGGATAAAACGCTGGAATGGAAACAAAACGCTTTTGACTTTGTTTTAGGATAAACGCTGTTCCGTTAACCTTGCTTTAGGATATCTCCCGTTATTCCCCGCAACTTTTCAGTATTTCACGCGTTAATATAAATTTTCTCACTGCCGCCATCTTGCTTTTGACAATCTGTCTCGTTTTCGAAAACGGGGAGTTTTATGTCTTTATCACCAAACGGGTTATCAGGATTTTCCTGCTGACTATACGACAACTTACCGTTCCTATACGAGAACGATATGATACAAGGATATCAATGGTCCGTATAAAGGGTAGTCGCGTGCAGTTTATAAAAAACACGGCACTGAATGAAAAAAAAACAGTTTATCAATATCATACTCGTATTATTTATACATTATGGTTAAAGCATGCGTGAAAAGGTTTAGCTGCAATCATGCAACGTACAAATACAAGATTGTTTGTCCTGAAATCGCAACCGTCCGTTCTCCACTGCTCCAGCGACTTGGAACAGATCCAGCAAGTTACTGGCTAACTATGGTTCCAAAGATGTGCTGGTAAACCTGATATCGTACCTGGATTCATTCCGACAGTTCCAGCTGTCGATGGTTGGTGTAACTGTCCTGATAACACTTGCATAGTTTTTTTGTTCGGCTCTTCTGGCACTCCCAACAAATGCAGTACCTCACCCATGGCATATCCGTGTGGTGCACTTGTAGTATTATACCCTTGACTAACTTGCGTTACCGCATTCATTTCTTCTGTTGTGTTGCAAAGCTGGGTCCTTAAAAACTCACCATGCGTTGAGGCAGATTCAGAAAGCATGTTCGTAGCTTCTTGAGTATGTGTTTGCGATACTCCCGCATTAGATACAGAAAAATCAACATTTTCGACGTTTTGTGACGCTAACGCATGATTTGTGATGCCAACAGATGAACAGCCCATCGCACAGTCATCTTGTCTTCCTTCAACTGTACTACAAATAGTCGAAGCGTTTGAATCTCTCTCGTCATTTATCTTTGCGCCGGAGTTGGACGAACGAACGTCTTCTACAGCGTCTCTTTCCGCCACTGAATGACTTGATCCTAGCTCACAATCTTTTTTACGCGTGGCGACAACATCGACTGACATGGCTGCATCATCGGTATGGCAAGTATTCTCAATTTGAATAAGTATGATTGTATCTTCCGAGGTTGTTCTTAAATTAGAAATTTCGGTAGTTGAAGAATTTCCCTCATTTTTCAGTTCTTCCTGATTGTTTTCTGCTCGCGTGTCGTCTACAACAGTCGTTGGCTCAGAGTCTTCCTCCATCGTGTCGGTAGTAAGACGAAGATCAACCATGCTACACGGCACAATTTCCTCAGGTTTACATGCATGATGCTTGATCTGAGATTGATATTTAAATGTTTTCTTACACATCGAACACGCGTATGGTCGATCATTGGAGTGACTAACAAGATGAGCTTGAAGTCCAGCTTGCTGGTTGAACGATCGCTCACATCGGGTACATTTGAAAGGTTTCTCTCCACTGTGAATTCGCTCGTGAACCCTTAAATGTTCACGTCGACCAAAACATTTCTCGCAGACCTTGCAAGAAAATGGCTTCACTTCACTGTGAACAATTTTATGCGTTGCAAGATGACTGCGTCGATAGAATGCTTGATCACACTCATCGCATTTATACGGTCGAATGCCATTGTGGACCAATAGATGATCGCGTAGGCTATTCCTCGCCTTAAATCTCTTGCCACACTGTGGACATTCGTAGTTTTTCTCGTCAGAATGCGTTTCCTCGTGTTTTCTCATAAGATGTTTTGCCTTGAACTCCTTGCCGCATAAGTGACACGAGAAAGGTTTTTCATCACTGTGAACATACATGTGACGTTTCACGCCATCGGCAGTTTTGAACAATTTCAAGCATTCTTCACATTTAAAAGCTCTGGTATCTTCGTGTGTAGCTTCGTGTCTTGTCAGCTGCTGTTTGGACTGGAATAATTTACCACAACGACTACACTGTTCTGGTTGTACATCTGTTTTTCTGTTCAAATGATACTTGATGTGCCGGACCATGTTTCCAATATTTGGATACATTTTATCACAAATACAACAACGGAAGAGCTGCAAATTGGTCTTCGTTTCTTCAGGTGTTGGCCTTATCGTATCGTCACTGGTAGCTCCAGCTATCTCCTTTGTTTCCTTCGGACATGCTGTGAAAGATAGAGAAAAAAACTGAAAACCAAATCTTGATCACTAGTACAATGATTACATGACATAGTTACTTGAACTTACTTCAGGGGAGATCATTCTCTAATTATTGTTTGCCAAAAAAATACTATTTTTTGTCGGATAAAATTTTGATTGCATGCCCAATAGCTAGTCAAATTTCATCGGTACGTATTTTATTCGACTCCAAAATGTTCAATGGTAGCCAGTAGCCACTGGGATTGTTGAAATCTGGACTACACAAATAGCATCGGCAGCGGAACACATTTATTTTGGGGCGCTAAATTTTGAAAAATGTTTGTATGACAGGCCATAAAAATGTTTATATAAAATCGGTAACCAGGCATAAAAATGCACGTACGCTATGTGCCGTATCGATAGAAAACAAGCATGCATGAAATGTGAACGTTTCAAGCTTGAAACGTTTCGTTTAGGATAACTAAATGTTTGCTTCGCATGCTTTTTGTTTATTATTCATGTTAATAAATGTTTATAAATGTTTGAAACGTAAACAAAGCCGTAAACAAATCCGTTCACGATTCATACAAATGGTAATAAATAGTTAATTGACAGAGTTTATTTGGTACGTAAAAAACCACACTCCAGTTCTCTTTCTCTTTCCCTGGTTTATGGACCTCGCGCCTATAGCAGAAACAAAGGAGCTCGACTGTGCAGTAACCCTTGCACGTATCTCTCGCTCACGGCACTCCTAAAGTTGGTTCCCGTACCCATATTTTTCCGTGTTCAGGCTACTGATGTAATGGCTGAAAATTGAACCGAGAAAAGTTCAAAATTCTTCCGTTTGAATGTATATAGCCTTAATTGTCAGGGGCCGGTTGTATCAAGCCCGCGTTTAGCTTTAACCGTGAATAAATCAAAAGTAAATAACACTCTTACATCCCTCTTGAATCAGTCAACCTGAATATTGTATGTGCACCTAACGTGTATAGTTTGTAAACATGATCGTTGTATTAAGGAATAAAAACCTTTAGTTTGCTTATTGAATAAAACTTTAGATTTGCTTTCTATTTTGCCCTTAACCACCGTTTAAGCTAAATGGGGGTGATACAACCGGCCCCAGGCTTGCTAGTTACTACGCCACTGGTGTTTTGTAACTTTGAAGAAAATTGTATATATACTTTGTTTAAACTTTACCTTTGACATTTTTTTCATCTTTTTGTGGCAATACGTGATCATTGTACGGTTTCGTACAAGACAAACATTTCACAGTGAAGATGTTTTCTTTTCGACAGCGATGTTGCTCATGTTGCTGAACAGTATCAAACATTTTACTGCAGTAACCACATTTGATCTTTATTGTGTCTGATTTTACCCCTTTTATCACTTCATATGGTATCATATTTAGAAGACGCTGCAAGAAAAAAGCACAAATTAAGAATATATTCGAGCATTCGGAGCTTGGTTTCCACTAAACCAATTTGTTCCCGTATCGTGATTTGTCAGCGAAAAAAAAAATTTTTTTACGCTAATGGAAAACGGGCTTAAAGGTCGAAACAGACCGGACGCGAAAATTTGGGATCCATGGACGGCAGAGTAGTCAAAATGTATTATCGTTAAGTAATCTACAAGAATATAATAATAGTTTAAAATTTATTTGATTCTGGAAAATGAAAACTGATCGCGTCTCGTTGCCGCATCGCGTCCGGTCTGTGTGGGCCTTAAAGGGATATTGGAAATTGGATAATGCTTTTTATGCTTTCTAAAGAACAAAGCTATGCTATTGGTTGAAACAGAACTATATTGTTAAGTTTAGCCAATGAAAATCATTCTTGCGAGGACCTGCGACACTACCCGGGACCACACACTGGATGCGATTAGCTAACGCGACACGAATTTCACGTCCATTTTCAGAAGCGAATAAATTCAATTCTGAAAGAACATTAAATTGGGAAATATGGTAGCAAACAAGTCAAAATTTAAATTTTTCCACGCGTATAAAAACGCGACAGTAAAAAGCAGCCCTAAGTCACAATGCAATATAAAGAAAACACAGTAGATCAACGTTCTATTACTTCCTATATCAGCCCGCGAGAACAAATGCGCCTCTGAGTGATTTTCTCCTTTTGATAAATGTGATCGAGTGGATAAGTTACGGATGCTTATACACCCTATGTCCCTATTCGCTCGTTTGCATCTGTCAAAAGACGAAGATCCTGCATGTACCTAATTACACTAGCCAGTCAATGTCACTCTAATTACATTCTAGCTAAACTCAACGCTGCTGGTACAGTATGTCCTCCTGACATTATCTGGGCAGTCGATCAGCCAAGTGACACTATTATAATGTTTATCATCTTGTTTGAATTGCTCTAAACTAGGCATATTAGCAGTTCAGCTGGGCAGTAAGGGTATTTCCCATGCGAAACCAAAGCACAGTGAGGTCATGTCATTTTGGTGGTTGGAAACAAGTGACGACCGTCAGGCAGATTTAGATTGAGGACGCAAAGGTCAAAGACGATGTGAAAATTGCGAACAAATGACGTAGTAGCTACATCCCTGGCGCATCACGCCATTTAGGGATCTCATATCGTCTTTTACTTTCCCGTCGTCAACCTAAATCTGTTCATTAGAAAATGTTCGAATAGAAAATGGTAAGACTTGAAAAGAATTCAAGTACTAGTCAACTTTTGCTATACCTAATGTTTTTAGCAAAATGCAATCCCCCGGAAAGAAAGGGGTGCAAATTCTAAAATATCGTGGGTTGGGGATAGCAAAATTCTTTAAAACTACTTTGAAACCCTTGAAGAATCGATTATCTCATCTCTGATGTCCTAATATATATAGTGACTGACAACTGAAAAGCGCGCCAAGTGTTCTGTGTTGGGCCTTTCCTTTGACAAATACTTTCAACTGCCCCAATAGCTACCATACATACATTTGTTTTCATATATAAAGGGAACCGTAGGCTTAGTGATCTTCCCGTTAAAATATCACCGACCTATCAACCTCTGTAAACGGCAATGATAAACGGGGATATATTTTCAACATGCATATTCCCGAGACACGAGTGGGTAAAACCCTAATTACTTGAATTTTTTGATTATTTATTAAATTTTCTCTTTCAATGAGAATACATGTGCTATCCAAGGCCAATTTCATTAAAATAAGAGTAAGAAAAATTATCTGACATCAAAATTTTTGTTTTATAATAACAGAATATTTACTGCATTACCTGATAACTCCATGCGAAAGGAAAAATATTTGTCAAGTTATAAATAATGTTTTTGCCAAGTTGGTAATTATTGGCTCACAATGTCCAAACTATTGGCTCACAATGTCCAAACTATTGGCTCACAATGTCCAAACTATTGGCTCACAATGTCCAAACTATTGGCTCACAATGTTCAAACTATTGACTCACAATGTCCAAACTATTGGCTCACAATGTCCAAACTATTGGCTCACAATGTCCAAACTATTGGCTCACAATGTCCAAACTATTGGCTCACAATGTCCAAACTATTGGCTCACAATGTCCAAACTATTGGCTCACAATGTCCAAACTATTGGCTCACAATGTCCAAATGTTAAATCATTGGTAAATGCAGCAAGGTTTTATTAGAAGTGTGCTATAGGTGAGTGGCATGTGTACAAAACACAGCAAGTCTAACAATGAAATAATCAACATGGACAAAAACCATGTGTATTTGTTATATGCAGCTTTAGGTCTGTTAACCCATTTTTCTGAACATGAACTCCAGCAAAATAGGGGGTCAGTCCATCCAAAATTTTTTTGGGGGGAGGTGACTTTAAAAATGAATTATGTTATAGTGGCTAGATTAATGTGATACGGTATGTATTATATTCGGTCATGAGCAAATGTAAATACATTTGTGGCCAATAATGGTGCTCAAGCTTAAATCAAGCATTGATTAAATCAAATCCAGAAATGCAATGCAAAAATTGATTGTGCGGCCTTAATATTTTACTATTAAACATGTAATTGAACTTAAAAATCCAGTGATTTAAAATGTGAACAAAGTGTTTGCTTACATTTAGGGACTATAATTTTACCACACCATTAAAAAAGGAAATTTCTTAGACCCCTTGGGCAATCTTGGTGACCAACTGGTCTCAGACCTTTATAAATCCACTAGTGTACTGCAAACAATATTATGAGTACTTTATTGCAAAATGGAGCTTTATGAAAAATTTATTATAGCTAAAAATCATTATAGCTTAAATACAAAGTTACCAAGTCCTAAATGTACTAAAAGGCAGCTGAGGTGACTAAAGATATATACAGTTGTTATCCAAATACACTCAGAAATTTATTGCAAAAGCAAATTCAATATGTCTATGAGTACTTTTTATAACACTGACAATTCATTGAATGCTAGCCTGGGCCTGGGCCTGCCTGGCTAATACAATCACTCTCCCAGCCCAAGCACTAGCATTGAGATAAATATATGCATATCGAAACTTTCAGCATTGTATGAGAGCATGCTTATAGATAGAAATAACAACAGCTTTTGCAACTGTTCAGCAAACCAAAATATATTGTGTATGCAGACAGTGCATTATGTTTTGAAAAATGTGCACAAAGCATTTTTTTACTCTTTTGTGAAAATACTCTTTTGTGAAATGAGTATTCTGGGAAGAACTTAATGTAGGCTGTGGTCATGCACAGCCAATGTGGCAAGAGTGAGCTAGCTAGGACAATTGATCACAAATAGTGAGATTATTCAGTGTGCAAGAAAAGTCCTGCAATAACTACTTACTACCGCATAAATTTGCCATGGGCTTTCCTAAATGGGGTCACTCACAACTTCACAATGAGGAATTTTAGCCTTATTAAAGATTACCTGAGTAGCTAATGTACTGCATAGTTAGACATCATAGCTAACTTTAAAAACAATATTCGAGCATGCATTCAAAATTTTCACTTATTTGCCCATCCAAAGAAGGCCAACAACCTTCAGCATTGCAAAGAACAACAGTCTTCAAATAATATACCACATGGTATATATACCACAGCATTGACACGGTTTTAAAAATATACCTCGAATTTTTTATAAACATAACATCTTTAGCAGATTAATAGCGCTACGAAGCAAAGGTAACTGCTGTAATCTTATACTGCTAACAACAATTAATAAATTTTATCTAAATTCAATAAAACGTTGTCATGTTCGTACCTCTTCGGTTAGTTTTCGGAGCTGTAAATTCCGCTAGATTTCACCGGTTTTTTCACAAACTTTTGGTTAAAACTTTGCAACGACACCTTAAACAAAGCAATACACAGGCATCGAAGGTAATCATGGGAAATCGTTAAATAGCGCCCAGTCTTTTCTTGGCTTGCCAATGCTCTGGGACAGTGTCTGGGAATCTCTGTTTAGTTTGCCTTATGGCACGTCGTACGAAACAAAACTGCTCTGTAATTTTGCCAAAATTTACAATTTTTTCAGGGGTTATGTGGGAAAATTATTATCATGTAAATTACAGTCTATAGAAAACACGGTTCAAGGAGGTACAGCGGGCCTTTAGGCTGTAGTACAGCGACAGCCTAATATACGCCAGAGCATTCGTAACTGATTATTCAAAAGAAGAAAATCGCACATAAAATTGCAGCAAAAATCGCAAGTGTAAGCGTTAAGGTCACCCCGAACAAGAAGGTTAGGATAAAGTCGTGAGCACGGATATCCGTCATCCGTCAAATCACAGTGTGGTCGAATCAGTGAACTCTAAAAAGACTGGAACGATAACTTGGCCGCCATCTTTGAAGCCAGCACTGATGGCCGCCATGAAGGCCAAGAGTTGAAATTACACCACCAAAACAACGCCGGTTTTTATACACAAATCCATCTCATCTGATCATGAGTAAAAGCTTAAAACAAGCATTGACACTTAGATTTTACTAAAAAACAAGTTTTATGAACGTGAAAAGGTGCAAACCTATTTTTTTTGCGAGTTGAAGGCGAAGTTTTTTTCCGGCCCGTTCAAATTCTTTAAATATTTCAAGTACAAAGCTGGTACCTCGCCGGTTTTTACAGTAAGATGATGCGGATTGCTTAGGTCTATCCAAAAAGGGTAAATTCGTTGTTTAAAGTTGAAGTGGTCAAATAAAAATTGCACTTTTCTGGCATTTTTTTGGCCAAAAAATACGATTTTTACGGAATTCTCACTCTCCCCAGTTCTTTTGAAGGCTTGATTTGGTCGCGCGGCTCCCGCCTTAATCAGCAAATTATATTCAAATCGGCTTCATCCAATGACTAGTCTTTATTGTTGAGTTATCGTTCCAGTCTTATTAGAGTTCACTGGGTCGAATCAGTGAACTCTAATAAGACTGGAACGATAACTTGGCCGCCATCTTTGAAGCCAGCACTGATGGCCGCCATGAAGGCCAAGAGTTGAAATTACACCACCAAAACAACGCCGGTTTTTATACACAAATCCATCTCATCTGATCATGAATAAAAGCTTAAAACAAGCATTGACACTTAGATTTTACTAAAAAATAAGTTTTATGAACGTGAAAGGGTGCAAACCTATTTTTTTGCGAGTTGAAGGCGAAGTTGTTTTTCGGCCCGTTCAAATTCTTTAAATATTTCAAGTACAAAGCTGGTACCTCGCCGGTTTTTACAGTAAGATGATGCGGATTACTTAGGTCTATCCAAAAAGGGTAAATTCGTTGTTTAAAGTTGAAGTGGTCAAATAAAAATTGCACTTTTCTGGCAATTTTTTGCCAAAAAATACGATTTTTACGGAATTCTCACTCTCCCTAGTTCTTTTGAAGGCTTGATTTGCTCGCGCGGCTGCCGCTTTAATCAGCAAATTATATTCAAATCGGCTTCATCCAATGACTAGTCTTTATTGTCGAGTTATCGTTCCAGTCTTATTAGAGTTCACTGGGTCGAATCAACAAAAGCATCGCCCGCCATTTAACCCCCCCCCCTTCACTGGACTTGGGGACTTGCCTAGAGGCTAGAGCTATAGTTATACCGAAAAGGGGCAAAAGCGTTACATGTTCTCCAAAGCAATCAAATAGATATTTACATCTCGTTGATAGCTGCTGCGCATGCGCTACTAAGCGATAGTCGGACGAACGATGACGAACATACTCACTCGAGCGCTTGTTATATCTTCGGAAAATTTCGTGAGTTGCTTATTGAGAATTCAAGATTTCATTTTCGCAACCTCGTATTCAGGGTTTTATTTCCTACGCTCCATGGCCCCCGCTTTTGCCGCAGCGTTGGCTGCTTCAATCGCTCAATTGTCTATTGTGGTCGAGCAATTTCGATCACAAACGAATTGACTAATTAATATACGAGCGAATCGGTCTTTCTTACGAACTTGCCCGCAATTACTTTTTGTCACCTACATGTTTATAAACGTGCACGAGAATAACCGAAGGGTTGCTCGCACTTATCGTCATAGATTAGGCATCATATGAATGAAACGATGAAAGGCTACGTAAAAACTGAACCTAACCAGTGTGTATGTACTAAGGTTTTAAAATTAAACGTTTCCATCGGGAAAGTGCATGTGTTGAGATTGAACTCAGCCAATGTGCGGGTGTATACAGCCATTGTGTTGATATATTGAATTGAAACAAAACGCCTACACCTACTGAACTAACGATTATCATTAGACAACTATTGTGTTGGGCTGAGATTATTTTTGCCTGCCGCCTTGCACACATTACTGAAAAATTTATTGACATGAAATCAACAATTGACCTTTATTTTAGACAAATTTGGCGTTACTATTTAAGTTCTTTGCTCCAGGAGTGGTTCATATTTTACAATTTTACAGGCTGTCTCAACAGGCTGTGCAGTTTTTTGTCCAGTTTCGTATATTGCAGTCAGTGATGCACGTTGCGAACTTGTGTTTATGTATAAAGTAAGATAAGGTTGGCAACTAAATTTATAATATTTAACATCATTCGTTGACCGTTGTGGCATTTATACATGCGATAGCAAACACTTTTTTGTTGAAAACAACGCTGAATGAAAAAAAAAATTGAAGATATTTTCAGGTTTTCATGATTTTTTTCTGCAAAATGACTCGCGATTCCGAGCAAAGTTTAATTTTCAAAAATATAGAAATCTTTTCATGCCATATTCCGAGCCGAGTGACTTTTGGAAATCTTCGATCACCATAGTTACCAATACCAGACACAATAGTAAAAAATGGCTGAATTGGCAAAAAATATTATAAAAGTTTTTGAATGAATATATTCATCATTAATTACACACAACAATACAATACCGTGTGTCCCCCAAAAAAGTACCTTCAGCTGATCTGGGTGTAAAAATCAACCAATCAGAAGCCAGATCTTGGACAAAATTAAATGATCATTTCCTTCATTGCATATGACTTCGACACTCGAAAATATCAAGTAATTTTATCATATTTATGTGAAAACACGTTTATTTTTTTCCCAACTGCATATTATAGCATTCAAATTTTTCACCCTTTATACTATTAGTTGGAAGAATAAGGAGAAATAACACCAGGCACATGATAACTCAGTTTTGTCGAGACGCTTTATGACGTCATGATCTCAGATCAGCTGGCTTCTATTGAAATCATTCTTTTGTTGTTAAGGGTACTGTTTTGGGACACATGCAACTGAATGAAGCACTAGAATAAGCCAATGAATAACTTTTCTTCGCACAGGGTAAAACCCGAATAATAATTTATAACAATTCGGTGAATTCTTGCCTTTTTTTTTCAAAATAACTTTCGAGGTTTGATTAAGAAGTATAGTCCAGGGGCCGGTTGTTCGAAAGATGGATAACTTATCCAACGGATAAGTCCTATCCAACGGATAAATCTGCTATCCAGTGGATAGTTATCGATTCGATAAAAACGCGTTGCACGAAGCGTGGATAGTGAATTGAATAGCTATCCCGGCAATAGACAAGTTAAAATTTACCGGAAGAAAACAGGATTATCCTGAAATTTCGTACCACAACGTCAGCTGTTGCTAAGCATTTACAACATTGAATTCATAATCATTACGAATTCTCGAGTATAGTTACTGAATGGAAAAGTAACTATATCGCATCGCAATTTTATTCCTTGACCTTGCAACGCTTTGCTATTCGGTTCCATAGCAAATTTAGGAACACTATTTTAATGTTCGTGAATGAAATTACTTAGATATTAGCAAGTTTCCTTGGAATAGGTTGAATCTTTCTTTGCATATTCGCGTTTATAAACTGATTAGAAGCGTATAGTAAATTTACCGCCTGTTATAAATGCGAGGATCTCCAAAAAATCGCCGCTCGGAACGGAATGTGTAGGCAACGTGAAACGCTGCTGCGACAAATTGCACTTCGAAACATTTCTAATAGTGAATACAATCATGATGTGTATTAGTTTGTTGAAACACAGTAACAGGAATATGGCATTTTTGTCCTATTTTATATAAATGTTTACAGTGTTACCTTGTATCTTTGAATTTATCCACTGGATAGTGGATTTAAACCACCTCCAGACCTTGGATAAATTTATCCGGTAGATAGCGATTTTTATCCGCTGGATAAAGTTATCCAAGCTTCGTGCAACGCAAATCACACGCTGGATAAAACTTATCCGTTGGATAGCGACTTATCCGTTGGATAGCGACTTATCCACCTTTACTGTAATGCCTGTGGGAATAAGCCACAGTGCGTATAATGTTAAGAATGGAACTCGACGTCTGTCCATGTAAAAACTGCATCAATCAAAACGAATCGTTTTCACCTCTTTATCGACACTTAAATAAAAGTATTAAACCGCTCATTACCAGTGGCGTAGCTAGCATTGATAATTGGGGGGGGGGGGCATATTCATGTAGTCATGATAACAGACTGTAAAGACAATCGATTTCAAAAGAAATTAATCCTGCGTAACATGAATATATGCTGAATATTGCCCCTTCCCAATTATCGTTCTGGCTACGCCACTGCTCATTACTTTCTATAATGAGTGTCAAAAATCATTATTGACCAGGTGAAGGGCTTGACTTTAAGTTCATCATATAAATAAAGAAAGATACTGATTAATATATAAATTATACTCATGCAGTCACAGAGAGACAAGTCCGAGTAGCATAATTAACGTTTGGAAACAAGAAACAAAATGAACTCAACTTTTGAACAAGTATATTTCGAAACTTGTCGTATGTTTGACGTGGAAATTTATGTAGTTGTCAAATTTCCTGACATTTGGAACGTAATTCTACACGCTACTGCACTTGCTATCAATATCTGTCTAATATTTACTACATTAATTTTCAACGGTGTTACGGTTGCAACAATCTGGAAGTGTCGGAGATTGAGAGAAGTAAAATCCAACTTTCTCATCATGATTCAATCCATGGTGGATCTTGCAAACGGTATTTTCTTTATGACGTTGTCTGCTGTGCTCTTTATGTACGACCTTTCTGGAAAGAAATCTTGTGCAATTCCATTCGCTACTAGAACAATAGGAGCTCTCTTGTTTTTCTATTCCATGGTAGCGATGTCTGCAATGAATTTAGAAAGGTATTTTGGTGTTTTATTTCCTTTCATCCACTATTCTAAAGTGACCAAAGAAAAACTTTTCAAATACTTCATCTCTATATCCAGTTTGGAAACGCTTTTGTATCTTGGCGGCATCATCTCTGTTGGAGGAAAGACAAATAAGTTGTTCTATGCTCTAAACTTATTTTTGTTTCTTGGATTGAGCGCATATGTGCATTTGAAAATTTTCTGGGCAGCTGTTAAGAAGAAACGAGTCGTTGATCCAGGCTGCGATTTGGGCGACGCCTCAAGGACGAAAAATAGGGAAAACCTTGAACTCTCTGATATTTTTCTGGTTTAATACTGCCCTGCGTCAACAAGGAATTAGATTTATCAGACGTTTATTCATAGACAACCCAAGATAACACGAAATCCATGGCCAATATTTCCGCAAGAGATGATGGCAAAGGAGGTTCAATATAAGTCAGTAAACTGAATACTGATCAACAAATTGAATTCGAATAAAAGTGTAATCCTTTCAATAAAAATTTAAATGTAGGTCCACTATACTTGTCAAATATCGGAAAACTATATATGAATATTTTGTCACTCCTATTCATTGCTTATTTGTTTACAAACACTTATACAAATATTACATAGTGTTATGAAAAGTTTGAAAAGTAAAGCATGCACGCGGTTGAAATATATATACTTTGAAACAGTGGCGTCGCCAGCATCGATAAGTGGGGTGGACATATTCATATATTCATGTTCACAGACCGTTAAAACAATCAATTTGAAAAGAAATTAATAATGTAAAACACGAATATATGAATAAGTCCCCCACCACTTATGAGGCTGGCGACGCCACTGCTTTCAAATGGCCTGTACCATAAACCGTAAGATGAGTATGATTGTTGTCATATTTGTCGTTTATAAATTTAAAAGTTAAAGAATATTAAAAGTCTATTATATTATTTACAAAACTGTGAATTATAAATTTCAAGACTAGCCACTTTTTTGTCGTTATCTTTCCAAGCTACGGCGCTAATTAATATAACCAGATGTTTAACTTAATTCAGAGCATGATATCGCTAGATTTCAGAGTTAGGGTTTTGCCAATACATGGTTGGCGCCATAAAATTTTAGGAATTAGAATTTCTAGTCTTTTGAATAAGTTTTTTGGCCTCGTGTATCGGTTTGAGTCCCTTCAATGTCTGGCCAACCTGTGGACTATTTTGACAAACTATAGGATGGCTCTGCTCACCGCTGCAGTCCGTGTGCTTTGCTGAAGGAAGAAGATCGTATCGTGTCAATTATATGTTTGCAAAACAGATTGTGAAATGGCTCAGAATGTAATGAACTTTTACTTTTATATGATGAAACAACAGATCATAATTTTAGTCAAAAAAACAGTTCACCGCTTAGAAAGCCTACGTTCACAAGGTCCGGCCTAGGAAATTATTTATTTGAATCATGTAGCAAAGCAGTTTTGTTTTTTGCGCGCGGTGGGGTTTGTTTTAACTGCAATTGTATAACAGATAAAAATTAATAGGAACACAACTTTACTTTACACACTTTAGTTTAAAAAGGTAGCATAAAAAGTACAACATAATCAGACGCACGCGTTGTTCGAAAACGTTATAATCGTGTCAAATTAACTGGCTCAGTTTTTAACTCTCTGATACATAACACATCAACGCGAAAAGATCGGGATTCCTAAGAAAATCACTCAAGAAACGTCTAATGAGATAACACGAGATTGATAACACAAGAACGATGCCGATGGGAAAACGGTTGATCCAATAAAATTGCAATAAACTATAGAATATATTTTATACATAATTATAGTAGCTATATATATAGTTGCATTGACGAGCATGCATACAGGTGCATCGGCTACCAATCATACATCATTAATTTAATTACCACGAGGAAGGGCGGATGTATAAGACGCCGACAAAACATACTTATATCGATCGGCAGATCAGAAAAAACATTTAGGTTTATCATTTGCATATGAACAAATGTAACAACGCTAATGGCCTCCAGGATAACGAGCGTTGTGTAAATTAACTGCATGCCTAAACCGAAAGCATAAAGTTCAGCACGTATTGATCCGAATCATATTTTTTATAATGTTTATCACACACAAGGAAGTAACGAAATGGTACATCTGTTTACATAATATATACATTCAACGAAATGTAGAGCGCCGACAAACAAAAATGAAACAATTTAGCTATGCTATATATATGCATGTATATCCAGGGTGAGAAAAAAAAAATGTCTATTCATAGTCAAATTTGCCGCAGCTGCTGTAATTTGACAGAAGCGAAACATATTCATAAATCGTGTTTCCTTTGGCAGTTAAAATGCATTTTAATCGTCCAAGATATATTATGTCGTAGTCAGCTTAAGCCCTTACAGACGAGCAAGTTTTATATGACATTTTTCTATATCGCAAGTTTTAATTGGCAATTGCAGTGTGTATGTACAACAAATTTTCTATGACATTTTTTTCTTTGACAAGTTTTATTTGCTCGTGCATGTGAACGTGCCAATAAGTTTACTTTGACAGTTTAGTTTGCAGTTATATAACGATGTAATCGTACAGCGATAAACGTAAGCGTGCTAACAGGCGCCATTTTAAAATTTAATTTCCGAATAATGTAATAACGTAAGGATTGTAATGTAATAATAACGTAATTCAGTCTTTTTCTTGTTTCTATCTTTATATGATTCCGAATTAATCTTCCATATATAAACTCCCTCTAAACTTCTGAGCAGTTTTTATCGCCAAAATCAGTCAAGGGTATACGGCGCTAAGGCTAGCTGCCACTGCAAAATTATACAATAGTCCGCTGGTCAAACTCATACAAGTGCTCACATTACTTTGACAAGTTTTCTTTGTTGACTCTTGCACACAAGCGAAATTTGTAATTGACAATTTTTCAAGATCAAGTATACTTGATTTGAACAAGGGTGCTTGTCATAGAAAAAATTGTCAAAGCTGCATGGGCGTACAGACGAACAATTAAAACTTGTCACATAAAAACTTGTCATAGAAAACTTCCTCGTCTGTAAGAGGCTTTTAGTTTTGCATGGGTCCTGATTCATACAAGGAAATTGTCCGATTTGTATTTTTCAATTATATATCTGCATATAGCTATGCCAATAAAAATCTTTTTTGACTCACCCCAGGAGTATAGTAGCTATATAAGTCGGGAACACTATAATAGATAGATTTCAGTACATATATCGAGCAAAACCTCTGTCTCCGTGGCTCTATTCATACAGTCTATAGAAAACACGGTTCAAGGAGGTACAGCGGGCCTTTAGACTGTAGTACTAGTAGCTACAGCCTAATATACGCCAGAGCATTCGTAACTGATTATTCAGAAAAAGAAAATCGCAAATAAAATTCATGAATAAAACTTTAAAGTAATTTAAGATAAAATTAACTATATACATATTTAAAAGAATTCTAAATAAAACTAGATCAAAATTAACTATTCTAATCACCATGCATTTTCAAATGGACTGTTTAAACTCTTCGAAAGTCATAACGATTGTTGTTCTTCCTAATTTTTATAGAAAAGGAGTACTTCGCACGTAAAGTTAAAATCTAAAAAACTTTAAAAAACCTCTGCAATCTTAACATTTAGTCCAAAATCGTCCATCACTTCAAGTTCTTTTCTATGGTTATACCCAAAAGGGACAAAAGCGTTACATATTCTCCAAAGCAATCAAATACTTGTAGATATTTATATCTCGTTGGTAGCTGCTGCGCATGCGCTGCTAAGCGGTTGTCGGACGTACGAAGGATGACGAACATACTCACTCGCGCGCTCGTCATATCTTCGGAAAATTTCGTGAGTTGTTTATTGAGAATTCAAGATTTCATTTTCGTAAACCTCGTACTCAGGGTTTTATTTCCTACGCTCCCTGGCCCCCGCTTTTGCTGCAACGTTGGCCGTGGAGCGTAGGTAATAAAACCCTGGGTATAGTACGAGGTTATCATTTTAGTTGCAAGGTATTTGCAAATTATATTTCGAAGCTTTTGGCGAAAATTATCGTAGGCCAAGGTAAGATATTTTTGCGACTGATTTGTTTATTTCAATCGCTCAATTGTCTATTGTGGTCGAGCAATTTCGATCACAAGCGAATTGACTAATTAATATACGACTACGAGTGAATCGGTCTTTCTTACAAACTTGCCCGCAATCAGGAGTTTTTGTCACCTACGTCCACCTACGTGTTTATGAAGTGCACGAGAATATCAAATAAACCGGAGGGTTGCTCGCACTTATCGTCATAGATTAAGCATCATATGCGTGAAACGGTGAAAGGCTACGTAAAAACTGAACCTAACCAGTGTGTATGTACTAAGTTATTAAAATTAAACCTTTCTATCGGGAAAGTGCATGTGCTGACATTGAACTCAGCCAATGTGCGGGTGTATACAACCATTGCGCTGATATTTTGAAACAAAACGCCTACACCTACTGAACTAACGAATATTAGACAACTATTGTGTTGGCCGTTGGGCTGAGATTATTCTTGAAATTACTTGAAGAAATTTATCGACATGAAGTCAACACTTTGGTTTAGACAAATTGGGCGTTACTATTTAAATTATTGGCCCCAGGAGTGGTTCATATTTTACAATTTTACTGCATGGCTGTCTCAACAGGCTGTGCAGTTTTTTGTCCAGTTTCATATTTTGCAGTCAGTGACCCACGTTGCGAACTTGAGTTTATGTATAAAGTAAGATAAAGACATAAGGTCGGCAACTAAATTTATAATATTTAACATCATTCGTTGTGGCATTTATACATGCGATAGCAAACTTTTTTGCCTGAAAACAAGGCTGAAAATAAGAAAATTTTACAGATATTTTTTTCTGCAAAACAATTCGTGATTCCAAGATTTAGTTTAATTTTTAAAATATAAAAATCTTTTCATGCCACATTCCAAGCCGAGTGACTTTTGGAAATCTTCCATCACCATAGTTACCAGACACAATAGTGAAAAATGGCTGAATTTGACAAAAAATGATATAAAAGTTTTTGAATGCATATATTCATCATTAATTACACACAACAATACAATACCGTGTGTCCCCAAAAAGTACCCTCTATTGAAATCATTCTTTTGTTGTTAGGGGTACTTTTTGGGACACACTCTAGAACTGAATGAAGCAATGAATACCTTTTCTTCGCACGGGGTAAAACCTGAATAAATCAACAATTTGGTGAATTCTCGCTTTCTTTGTGTATTTTCAAAATAACTTTCGAGGTTTGCCGATTAAGAAGTATAGTCCAGGAGTGTTTTTCTCAAATTAATGTAAACGAGATTAAACCTATAATTTTTTATCAGACCACCTTACTCTAATGCCCGTCGGAAAAAGCCACAGTGCGTAACTGTTAAGAATGGAACTCGATGTCTGTCGATGTAAAAAATACATCAATCAAAACGAATCGTTTTCACCTCCTTATCGACAATTAAAACCGCTCATTATTTTCCATAATAAATGTCAAAAATCATTATTGACCAGGTGAAGGGCTTGACTTTAAGTTCATCATATAAATGAATATACTGATATATAAACTATACTCAGTCACAAAGAGACAAGCCCGAGTAGCATAACATTTGTATGTATACATACAGGAAAAAAAATGAACTCAACTTATGAACAAGTATATATCGAAACTTGTCGCATCTTTGACGTGAAAATTTATCTAGTTATCAAATTTCCTGACATTTGGAGCGTAATTCTATACGCTACTGCACTTGCTATCAATATCTGTCTAATATTTACTACATTAATTTTCAACGGTGTTACGGTTGCAACAATCTGGAAGTGTCGGAGATTGAGAGAAATAAAATCCAACTTTCTTATCATGATTCAATCCATGGTGGATCTTGCAAACGGTATTTTCTTTATGACGTTGTCTGCTGTGCTTTTTATGTACGACCTTTCTGGAAAGAAATCTTGTGCAATTCCATTCGTCACTAGAACAATAGGAGCTCTCTTGTTTTTCTATTCAATGGTAGCGATGTCTGCGATGAATTTAGAAAGATATTTTGGTGTTTTATTTCCTTTCATCCACTATTCTAAAGTGACCAAAGAAAAACTTTTCAAATTCTTCATCTCTATATCCAGTTTGGAAACGCTTTTGTATCTTGGCGGCATCATCTCCGTTGGAGGAAAGACAAATAAGTTGTTCTATGCTCTAAACCTATTTTTGTTTCTTGCATTGAGCGCATATGTGCATTTGAAAATTTTCTGGGCAGCTGTTAAGAAGAAATGGGTCGTTGGTCCAGGCTGCGATTTGGGCGACGCCTCAACGACGAAAAACAGGGAAAAGAAAGCACGGTTTATGAAACAAATTAGAATAGCCAAATCATGTTTCCTTGTTGTACTTACGAGCTATGTTTGTTGTCTGCCTGGAATCATCATGTTTGGTGGTATAGCACACTCTGAAACAAGCTTCTCCACATTGACGCTGATGAAATGGTCGACACTTTTGATTATGCTAAACTCAACCTTGAACTCACTGATATTTTTCTGGTTTAATACCGCCCTGCGTAAAGAAGGACTAATATTTATCGGACGTTTATTTATAGACAATCCAAGATGGCGCGAAATCAATAGCCAATGTTTCCGCAGGAGATGACTCGATGATGGCAAAGGAGGTTTCAATATAAATCAGTAAACTGAATCAGTACTGATCAACAAATTGAATAAAAATGTAATTCTTTCAACAAAAATTTAAATGTATAAGGTCCGGTATAACTTGTCAAATATCATTATTACGATGTTTTATAATAGTTAACATCGGAAAACTACATATGAATATTTTGTCACTCATATTCATTGCTTATTTGTTTACAAACACTTATAAAAATATTACATAGTGTTATGAAAAGTATATGAAAAGTAAAGCATGCATGCACGCAGTTGAAATATATCTACTTTCAAATTAATGGCCTGTACTATAAACCGTAAGATGAGTATCTGATTGTTGTCATAAAATTAAAAGTTAAAGAATATTAAAAGTCTATTATATTATTTACAAAACTATGAATTGTAAATTTCAAATGTGAATTTACAGGACTAGCCACTTTTTTGTTAAATCATTTTAGCCAAAAAACAGTACTAGTTCACCTCTTAAAAAGCCTACGAAAGCAGGTCCCTATAGGAAATTATTTATTTGAATTTAGCAAATCAGTTTTGTTTTTTTACAGTTGGGTTTGTTTTAACTGCAATTGTATAACAGATAGAAATTAATGGGGACACAGATTTACTTTACACACTTTAGTTTACAAAGTAGCAAAAAATGTACAACCTAAACAGACGCACGCCTTGTTCGAAAACGTTAATCGTGTCAAATTATTCGGCTCCATTTTGAACTCTTTGATACATCAACGAAAATCACTCATGAATCGTCTAGTGAGATAACACGGGATTGGGAACGATGCCGAATGCCGATGGGAAAATGGTTGATCCAATAAAACTGCAATATAAACTATTGAAATATATATTTTATACATATACTAGCTATATAGTTGCATGCATTGACGGACATGCATACAGGTGCATCGGCTACCAATCACACATCATTAATTTAATTACCACAAGGAAGGGCGGATGTATAAGACGCCGATAAAACGTACTTATATCGATCAACAGATCACAAAAACTATTTAGGTTTATCATTTGCATATAAACACGCTAATGGCTTCTAGGATAACGAGCTTATGTAAATTAACCGTATGCTAAACTAAAAGCATAAAGTTCAGCACGTATTGATTCAAAACATATTTTTTATAGTGTTTTATTACACACAAGGGAGTAAACGAAATGGTAGCTACATCAATGTACATAATATATACATTCGACGAAATGTAGAACGCCGGCAAACAAAAAAGAAATAAGCTACATGCTATTTGCATGTGTATCCAAGGTGAGAAAAAAATTGTCTATTCATATTCAAATTTGCCGCAGCTGCTGTAATTTGACAGAAGTGAAACATATACAAAAATCGTGTTCCCTTTGGCAGTTAAAATGCATTTTAATCGTCCGAGATATATTGAATCGTAGTCAGCTTAAGCCCCTTACAGACGAGCAAGTTTTATATGACATTTTTCTATGTCACAATTGGCAATTGCAGTGAGAATGTACAACAAATTTTCTATGACACGTTTTTCTTTGAAAATTTTTATTTGTTCGTGTGAACGTGCTAACAAGTTTACTTTGACAATTTAGTTCGCAGTTAGCAATGTAATCGTTCAGCGGACAATGTAAGCGCGCTAACAGGCGCCATTTCGAAATTTCCTTTCTGCATGAATAATGTAATAACGTAAGGATTGTAATGCAATAATAACGTCACAATTCAGTTTTTTTTTGTCTTTATCTCTATATCATTCCGAAACGATATCCCATAAACTCCCTCTAAACCTCTGGGCAGTTTTTATCGCCAAAATCAGTCAAGGGTACGGCGCTAAGGCTAGCTAACACTGCAAAATTATACAATTGTCCGCTGGTCAAACTCATACAAGTGCTCACATTACTTTGACAGGTTTAATTTCTTTGTTGACTCGTACACACAAGCGAAATTGGTGTTTGACAATTTTTTCAAGATCAAGTATACTTGATTCTGAACAAGTGTGCTTGTCATAGAAAAAATTGTCAAAGTTGGACGTACTGACGAACAATTAAAACTTGTCACATAAAAACTTGTCATAGAAAACTTGCTCGTCTGTAAGAGGCTTTTAGTTTTGCATGGGTCCTGATTCATACAAGGAAATTGTCCGATTTGCATTCGTCAATTATATCTGCATATAGCTATGTCAATAAAAAAATTTTTGACTCACCCCTGGAGTATAGTAGCTATATAAGTCGGGAAAACTATAATAAATAGATTTCAGTACATATCAAGCACAATTAACCTGTGTCTCCGTGGCTCTATTCATTCAGGCCTCTCTATGTTATGAATATGAAAAATGATAATAATTTATTCACACTTATATTTACATTATTTTTATCAAATACCATGCTTTGAAACCCTAAGGTGCTCCTAGTTTATCCGGGTTTTCATATTCATATTATGTCGTAATTTATCAACGATCTTCTAAAAACCGTTGTCGGTGACAAATGAAGTAGATATTTTTATATATTGATGAGCTTCCGATCATAGACAAAACTGATAAATTATGAATTATTAATTACGGTTATGAAAACCAGGAATTATAAATTGGTCAAAGAAATTAAACCAAATCATCACAAAATTACTTGATGCTGATTGGTAGAGTTTTTAATTTATTTTGTTGCAGAATATACAACTAATGATTTTGCCAACACAAAATGGCGGAAATGAAATTGGCATACAAAAATTGGTCCTTGAGGAATTGAATTAAAAAAGGCCAGACAGTTAAACGAAAATACTGCTAGAAGTACAAAATAATATATACATGCAGGTCTGAATTGTATTCGCAGGGAATGATTACCTATATACGACCGAAACTACCAGATACATCAACTTATGCTTGATCTTTGCAGCTTAATTTCATCGAAATTTTCGTAAAGATGGTCTTCAAATACATTCAAGTCAAGGTAATCCTGGAAACAAAAGAAATTGCAAAATTTGTGAATCAAATTGATCAGCTATTTTCAACGATGTATTAATTTACTAAGAATTAAAACACTCATGGCACGTATGTGTGTAACACGTTGCACGGCACTGTGAATTCTAAACTCCAAAACGACTGCTGAAGCGTTTTTTTTTGCCTTTTTGCCTTTTGGAAAAAAATATTCATGCAGAATCGTTTAGGAATACATTTAAGTTTGCATCCCTTGAAATTTTTAAAGAAACGTTAAGAAAACAAACGCTACCTTAGCCATGCAAGGTTTTCCGTTGTACATTAAAAAATGATCATTTATAATTCTATTTTGACACCTGAGAAAATCAATATGCCTACCTTCGAACCCTCTACCAACATTTCTTTGAAGAACGATGCCATGTCTGAAAATCGTGGTCTTTTTCGCGGTTCGATTATCCAACATTCTTCCATGACGGAATAACTAAAGATAGTAGCAAGACAATTATTTTAAAGAAAATTTTATTGCAAGACGTAGATGAATTATCATTTCAGCGTTTCTCCTGTTGACCTCAAAAAATTATCGAACCAAACACGTACAAAAAAAGGCGTGTCGATGGTAGTCGAAATAGCGACAGGAGACATTCGGCAAAAATGTAAGGTAATAACGATGCCATATAGAATACGCCATAAAATAACCAGGTACCAAATTTCTTTAATCCCAAAACTTTTGACTCACCTTGAGTATTAGTACTTAGCAAAAATCTGATCCTCTTATTTCTTAATAATTATATGGATCGCTTGTGATCAATACTGTTTATATTAAGTCTAAAAATTCTTTCATATTTAGCAAGTTTTCTAGATAAATTCGTTTGATCTTTGCTTCTTCCTAAGCAGTCAAGCACCCTCCTAGTTAACTTTTGAAAAAATTATTCGCAAAATTATTTTCAATAAACGCGGCGACCCCGCGTTTTCTATTGTGCACTTACATCTCAACCGACAAATGCTTGGGCCTCGGCATTCTGTAGCCACTTTCAACTAAGTCTGGAACATCTTTCCCTTTATATCCCGGGTATGGAGAATCACCTAAATTAAACAATAAAGTGTTTATATTAGTTACGAAGTCAGATTTAAACGTACGTATACGTGAACAAAAAAAATACCCAGGCTGACTGATTATAAGAATCGAAAATACGTATTTAGATCATTCTCAGTAGAAATAATGGACGGGTTTCCAAAAAAATTAAAAACAAAATGTAAGCAATTTTTTTTATTTGAAACGATCTTTCTTTAACTCTTACACCTACATTCTAAAAACTCACTAAAACGCATTTTCCACTACGCGAGAATTTTTTTGGGCGAAGCGAAGTGGAACCGACATCCGAGATCGTGATTCGTGAAAATTTACTGCGGGTTTTTATTTTTAAAGAAAATATGGCTGGTAAATATTCAACTTAAATTTTACTTATAATTATACAATTTTGTTAATTTCTTACCTATGGTAAAAATTTCCATTAGCAAAATTCCGTAGGACCACCTTGTATAAAAGAAAAAATTAAGACTGTTTAAGAGCACTATTATTTTTTGTAAGCAGGGTAGACAAGGAACGCTATGACTATAAGTATAAAGTGCTGCAATTATTATGAAATTAAATTTTAATCCGTCCGACATAAATTGAAATCCCTCCCCACCTGAGAATCCCACCCGAGAATGTTATGCATTTTTTCCTCAATAAAATACTAGTTATAGAGCAAATAACTCTTCTTACACGTCGCTCATGGTGGTACATTTTCCTGCAAATATATCTTCAGGAGCCATCCATTTAACAGGAAGACGTGCCTACGTCAAAGATGTCAAAATTAAAGTAAAACGTCGCATCGCACGAAAATTATCGCTCGTGGAAAACCGGGCGCCTTAATGTGGTTAAAGTGCCAACATAGCTGCATGTGTTTAGACCTCTGAGAACGAAAAGAGTTCACGCATGATGCAATTTTGTCCTGCTTGCGTTACTGAAGTCTGAAAAATCACGTAAAATCAGAAAAAAGGTGTGCACAACAGTAGAAAGATTAAGTTTACTGAAATATTTACTGAAAACCGTTTACGCAATAACCAAAGATTTTAAGATGTTATATAGGTATAAGTTATTAAGTCATATCGTAGCCCAGCGAAGTTTTTGTTCAAGAACCTGTATGCATGTGTTGCTGCAGTAAACAAAAAATTCCCGAATTTAATAATTGACTGTATCGTAATAACTCGTAACAAACCTTTGATTCTCTGTCGTAAGACCCCTCCCTTGCCAAACCAAAATCTGACACTTTGCAGACATTGTGCGCTCCAACAAGAACATTCCTCGCTGCCAAATCACGATGGATTATCTATAATGTGAGAATTGTTAGGCATAGAATCGCATGCAGCAACTTACTACAAAGTAAGCACTACGAGCATTAGCGTACGAGAAATAAGGATGTACACATTCACAACATGACTAGAAACCAGTCGGGCATAAGCCGAAAACCTAAATGTACACCCCCCCCCTAACTAAGCTTTTATACCTACGGCCACGTGTTTCTGGATATCCTGGCGTTTTTATAGACAATCTTGTGAACTGGTATTTTACCATTTATAGGCTTATCCTCTACTTCCATGGTGAAGGCGGTATTACCTCATTTTGGGCGAGAAAAGTCATTCCATCAGCAACCATCCATGCAAAAGACAATAGATCATTCTCTGTCAGCCTTGATGTTGGAACATACTCTCCAGTATTATAAGGATCTTTATATCCACGGGATTTTCTGAGATAACCCAGAAGATCTCCACCAACCAAGTACTCCAGTATTAACAAATACGGTTCTGCGAATAACAAAAGCAAATTTAGCTATGACGACTAATTTTGCTACACGGCGAGTCTCACGTACCGATGCATTGAATACAATCATCAGTGGCGTCACCAGCATCTATAGTATGGAGTTTATTATCTACGAGTCTACGACGCGGTAAGCTCGACGTTGTTAGTCAATTATTTTGCTAGAAATTAGCTACGGGAAGTTTTTACGCTGCCATTACTTTGAAATAATCATACAAACGTTTCAATTGTGCTAAGAACCTCCGATGTCTAGCTAACATTGCAGTTTCATATAAGCTATTAAACAGCTATCACATTGCCGCTGCGTTTATTTCATCGAGAATCCGTAAAATGCCTCATTTGAAGGCATCGTAAAAATGACAACGCTGTCATGAGACCACAAATTATGCATAGCTATTGTCCCGCGTGTTTTTGCAATGCCAATATTTTGGTGTTCACTGACTGTGAAAACAATGATTTTCTAACGACATGAATAATGATAATAACATAAAATTCGCATAGCAGGACTAAATCGTCAGGCTGGCTACTACTAATAGTGGGGGAGAGACGTATTCATACATTCACGTTCACTAAACCTAAAAGCAATCAATTTGAAAAGAAGTGAATATTGTAAAACACGAATATATGAATACGTCCCCCTCACATATCAAGCTGGTGACGCCAGTGACTGAAGCTTGGTTTTTTCGCTAAGCAACATGAATAGTGACAAAGTAACAGATATGCAATTAAAGATCTGACTAGTTTAATCACCAGGCCAAATAAGAGAACTAGACTAAGTTCTTTCATGAGATTTTAATGACACAGCGAAGTCTAATGTCGTTTATGCACATGCATGATTGATTGAAAATCATGCAGATGGCGAAAACAAAGCATAAAATGTAAATTGGTAGCAGTGACAGTTGCGGTAGAGAATTACTGAGAATACTGTAATCGCAGTACCAGTGGAAGTGCAGCAGCCCAGAAGTTGTACGACGTATGGATGTGGCTCTAGCTTCTTCATCACGTTTAGTTCATTTAGAAAATTTGTACGATCCTTCTCGTCTGTGTTCTCTATGTTGTCAAGAAATAGCAGAAATAAGTAGAAATAAATTAAATTCACGACGTTACTGTTTTGAATGCCATAACTGTACCTTTGAGAGTCTTCACAGCAACAATCCCACAATTGATTTGATTCATGGCGTGCAAAGGTAAAATCTTCGCTTTGTTTACAGTGGCAAAAGTGCCTTCACCCAAAATTTTAAGAATCACAATTTTGCCTTTAGGAAACTCCCAAAAGGCATCATCTGATCGCTTGATCTGGTGAGAAGTTCTTGAGCCGGAACCAGGAGTTCTATTTGTTCTTGGTTGACCATTTACTTCACCAATCTCTGGTCCCATTTGCATGGTTGCACGTCTAACCTAAATGCAAAATGTTTTCGTTGAGTTGCATGTGACTTATGCAACTTTTTACAATACACGCCGGAAGCTTGACTCGTTCAACTTCATTATAGTAGCGATATATCCACATTCCTCGTGCAAGGGCATGATTCGTAGCAACAAAATTTGGAAATTTCTGATGCATTTAAATATATGCTATAAAAATGCTCTGACAATGTTCAATTGGAAGAAACAAGACATATTGCTATAACTTTTTTATTTTGAAAACGTTAGCCGATTAAAGTGACCGCATAATTTATTCTGCTGCACTCTTATATTAATCATCCTCGCTCATTCAGTCAGAGGCATGGTTATAATTCTTCTTCAGGATTACGGACAATTGAAACAGGTCAGCCAGCCCGACCTGTTTTAGTCCCGTTATGCAAAAAAGTTTCCATTCAATTAAGACAAAAATAACAACATTTGGCTACGTCAGTCTAATAAAATCAGCAGCCAATTAAATGATACGCGATACTTCGAAACTAATATATAATTAAATTTGAGGGTACCATACGTTAAAAACATCCTTTCTTCTACATTTCATCCAAACAAAGAACGCTAAAACAACCAACGCTCCCAATGCCACAATCACTGCTATTATAAACGGGTAGTTTTCTAACGACCACTTATTATTTTCATCATTAACGATTCCATTAACACCAGTTGTTTTTGGCTCCATTGTCACATTTTTTTCTGCATCTAGGAAAATATGTTTGACTCTATACGCATTTCCCAATGATTTTTTCAATGAAAACAAAATTCTTTTATTCTCCACCATTAATTTCTTACTGTGTATCACTGGATTTTTTTATTCAAAATCCATACTATGGGCATATGCCACTGAGCTATATTAAATTCCTGGAGGACCGGCTCGCGGCCAAATCGTGTCGCCAAAAAGATGGCGGCGAAGTTACCGAAAAATGACGAGCCGGTCCTCCAGGAATTTAATATAGCTCAGTGGCATATGCTACACCCATACTGCTTCCATACTACATCCATAGTCATGGAAATGAAAATATTTTAAATTTCATTTTCCTTCCTATATTCTTGACGTGGATGATCCTATGCGAATGCCTAATGCTTCATATTCACACTTCTAATGTTCACATTTGAGAGAGAATTCTAATCAATATAACCACAATAAAATATTGCATACGTTTATCATAATAATTATAAACAAGATCAAGTTTTTTGACACGCAATATTACCTTTACATACCAGAAGACTACCCAAGCGATAACTGGGGGGAGATAATGGCACTACCACTTTCTAATTTCTAATTATAGTATCATTATACAGGTTCTAAAAAAATCCAGTGTACAGAAAAAGATAAGAACTGGCATAAATAAATCAATATCTCCCTCCGTTCCTAACCCATATCTTGAAGGCCACACTGGGGGATTTCGGGGACACTAAAAAAATTCCTTTTGCGTCTATCCGAGCGAAAAACTGGATAGCGCATAGTTGACCTATTTGGTTTGGTATTTGTACTGGGATGGCGTTCGCAAAATATATTTTGGTGAGATAAATTGATGAACTAGAGGGAAAGTTTCCAAGATCGGCGGGCAAAACTACAGCGATAATTGAGAAGGGGGCTTTCCGAAATACGTATGTAAAAAAGAAATCTGCCAGGAAGAACAGATTATTTGAATATTCAATCCCCCCTATATTACGCTAGTTTTGCCCCTTTCTAAGATAGCTCGGGGCAAAAAATACTGACCATAATATACCCAGTTTATCCTTAGCCCAGCTAATATCTCTATTCATTAGTGAACTGACAGACAAACCATTAACCTCAAACTCAGCATGAGCTCGCAAAGGGATATATAATGATTGTTTACTTACAAGTCTGAGACTTGTCATAATAATTATTATGGTAGCAAGCATAGTTTAGCTAAGCTTTAATAAACCTTTAGTGACCATTATATAAATAAGCAATGTTGTGTTTGTTTCATCTATAGCCACATCCAGATTCTCGAGAGGATGGCTAGATTTATATTAAGATATTATCGATTATTAGTGAGTTCTTATATACAGGTATTCTTACCGCCTTCGTTTGTTGCCTGTCAAAGTAAGTTATAAAACCTATTACGCATTACAACGTATAGGCCTACTGGACGTCCTGTTTGTATTGTGAGCTCGATCTCTAGTTTTTCACAATAATTTATCAGAATTATTAGAATCAGAAATCGTATATATATATAATACATAAAGGAAGTTTGCTTCGTCTTCCGGTACTCAGTCTGACCTGATGCTATTGGTTTTTAGCTGTCAATCTAAATTATTGATTTTTTAATCGAAGCCGTCCGTACATTCTACTATAACTTCGCTCCTCTATAAAAGACTCTTACCGAACCAAATCAAATATTGTTAGTAATCAATAATCGTTGAAAAAAATGTCTATAGGGCAATAATGTATTGTATACGTAAATTCAATGTTAAATTTCATGTAATACACCATGTAATTATATATCTGGTAGAAAACAGAACCTGGTGTTGATTTTAAACTCACCCAATTAGATTTGAAGTAAAAATTGTTCCACAGTTGAGATCTTTTAACACATAAAATCGAACAGACGCTGAGATATATTTGCTACTAGCAGCTTTATGGAACATAACTATTACTGATGTAAATAACAAGGCATATATTTATGCGCATAGATATTATGTACCCCATGGCGCTAAAATAAATCTTTGTTTCTGCAAATGATCGACATTTTTGAAATTTTTCTTCAAGCAAACAACATCGAGCTTCGAAGAAGTCGGGCAGGAGACTAAGGAACTTGGTTTTTATTGAACTGACTGATGTGAAACGATTTAACTTCCTGCAGTATAATAGAACCATGCAGCAATAAATGGAAGACTTGCATGTTAACGAATTTTTTGAATTTAAAAAAATCTTCGTCGAAATTCGATCGGAACTTTTGAATTTTAAAACTGGTGATAACCAAGTGACTCGTTGTAACATGACTATACAGCAGAGAACGCTGATTTTTAAAAAAAATTTTTTCCCTTGCAGCGCGCCAAATTTACCGGCTGAATTTTCAACCGGAGGCGGGGCATTTATATAAATTGCGTGATATTTGCGAGTTTGACATCCCGATCATATTACACGATCGCGAGGCCTCCAAATACAATGTAAAAATACTGAAAACGAGATCAATAAAGGATACCATTCAATACGGAGCAACTGAATGTGGTTTCGAAACGATCAGAGACCAGCAGAGGCAGGTTGCAGAAGCCGTAACAAGATTCAAATTCCTCCAAGGGAAACAAGTCTGCCTCTCCACTCCCTCTCTCTCCGCCATTTTCCTCGCCCGATTTTAGGGTGCAATTATACTAATTTTTTAGGGTGCCATTAAATTTTTTTAGGGTGCCATTATACTAATTTTTTTAGGGTGCCATTATACTACTTTTTTTAGGGTGCCATTATACTAATTTTTTTAGGGTGCCATTATACTAATTTTTTTAGGGTGCCATTATACTAATTTTTTTAGGGTGCCATTAAAATCTCTTAGGTTGCCATTATACTAATTTTATATCATCAAGGGGCAGACTTGAGGCAAGTCTACCTGCCATGCTATAGCAGCGGAATTACAACGAAATTGCAAATTGAAATTACCTTGAAAATCGCCAGCTTATAGCGTTACTGATTATAAATAGGCGAAAATGAACAGATTTTACTTGCTGGTTATACTTTGAATTTCGTCTTCATATTTTAGGTATATTTCAAAAAGTATTTATAATTTTGCACACGATTTTGGCAAAAGGCTAATCGTTAGTAGTTCTCTATATATCTGAGTAGTTGAAGATGAAGGTTCCAGTAGATTTCAGGGTTTATAGTGATAGAATAATAATGAATAGAATTTTAAATCAAAACAATAGGAATTTCACACTCGTCGGATGCTCGGGCGGCGATCGGTGTACCCTCGTAAAGCGCTCATAATGTCTTCCACGTGTTTTGAAATTTTTTTTCATAGGCTCATGTTTAGGTCTAACGAATCTTTATGAGTAGTTTGAGAGCATGCAGCCCAATCCCATGGAGCAAGGTCTCGTTGACTTGCCACATTCAATGCAGCAAACACGCACTTCGGACGTAAAAATTGTAAAAAGGCTTTACGCCCGCAATTTTTTGACCAGCGCTTACAAAATTCCCACCTCTTGTTTGCATTTTGATAAGGCAACTGTTTAGTTGCTTACCATTTCCTGTATAATTATTTCACCTAGTTCGTTAGTTGGGCAACTATATTCACCCCTTTCTTTCCCCTCTCGTTCCTCCTCTCATTCCTCCTCCTCCACTGTCTCATGGGTTGGACTACTAGTCACCCCTGTCCATTTCCCTCCCACTGTCGGATTAGTTTGGCTACTAATCACGCTTGTTCCTCTTGCCCACTGTCTAGTTTGGCCGTTAATCACCCCTGTTTCTCTTCCCCGGCAATTGTTCTTTAGTTTGGCTATTAATCACCCCTATTCCTCTCCCCCCACTGTCTCAATAGTTCAGTGGGCTACTAGTCAGCCGTGCTCCTCTTTCCCACTGTCTCATTAGTTGGGCTATAGTCACCCCTGTTCACACCCACTGGAACACATAACCACTTACGTCTATACCTGAATGTCATGTAGCTTATATTGATTATACATCGTTCCTCTTTTGTCGCTCCGTTCTTAATTGTATCTGTGTTGTTTAAAAGGTATCGACATGTTTGTTCATGAACAAATAAATGTGTTCATTTTACTTTGTAAATGTTTATAATTTTATATAAAATAGTTCCCGAAATGAAAGTGACATAATTTGCTAACGTTCTCAAAAAATGCAAACTTTCTGCCGTTGGGACTGTTTATATGGGAGCCGAGATCGGACAGCGAAACAAGCTCGGACAGTGAGACAGCCCGGTAAATGGGATAAACTTGTCCTGTGTTTATATGAGAGGATTTCATCCCGCTTGTCTGGATAGAAATTTTTTACATGGCTTTAATTGGCTTTGCGTTTAAAGTTCACATCACATTAATATCAGCATCTATTACAGTACATTTCCACCGTTTGTTGGTTTTTAGCCTAATGTTCCAAAATGTGTAAAGAAACGCTGAGAAATATCAAAATTTACACAAATGGTTCCACCTCGGCAACCGGGCCAGCCTGCGTATCCATATAAACAACGCGCAGAGGTTTTTATTAGGAATTGTATTCATAACCGTGATCTCGCTATAGATATCCGGTCGAAATATAAACAGCCGCCTAATTAATCAGGACGTTGCAGATTGTCTTTCTTATTTGCCATCTTGAAAAAAACGTAAGAAAATTGCCATACGACAATATTTCACATATGAAAAAAATGTATGTCCAATGAAATTGCAAGTTAATTTACTCGGTGAGGAACGATTTTTTTTTATAATTCTACTGTGCATTGATTTCTATACACATATAGCTAGAATTACAAATTGTAAGTGAAATGCTGCGAGTGGATACACGTAATGCCCTTATCTTCACCCATGCAGTCATCTCTTGGGTAAAGTCTTCAGGATAGTAATGGCAATATTGCGTGTCAAAAAACGTGATCTTGTTTATATTATGGTATTAAGATGAAGGTTTATACAATATTATATCTTGGTTATACATGCTGATGAGAATTCTCACCCTTTTGATTAAACGAGCTTTTAACTGACACAAGCAACGTGCACATAATTGCGAATACGAAGCATTTATTTACGCATTCGTATAGGATGAAAGCGCATTACTACGGTATACGTGTGGTGAAAAAGTCCTCCTGACAAGAGGTGCACTGATGCATGCACGTAAAGATTCTAGGGTTGCCATAGCAGGGTCATAACTCGACGATAAAATAAGTAAGTGCGAAGGAAGACTTGGACATGGGTATTTTAGATCTCTGACAAAACAAGCAAATATTGATACTTTTTGATCGATTTTTTCCATACTTAAACAGTTACACCAAACAAACATGCCACTACGGCCTTTTCGCTTTGCGACAAAACAGCATGTAATTTATTATAATAATTATATAAAATTATATATATATTACGGCTATATAAATCCATTTACTATAATGTTTCGTACGGCTCTATTCAGAGCTGTGCACAGCAGGGGGAGGGAGAGGCCCCCCCCTTGATAAACACTGAAGTTGTAATCAGTAGCGTAGCCAGCCTGTCGATTTGTCCCGCTATGCTAATATTTTGGTGTTAACTGACTGTGAAAACAATAAGTTTCTAAAGACATGAGTAATTATAATAACTCGAAATTTACATAGCAGGACAAAATCGTCAGGCTGGCTACACCACTGGTTGTAATCTTCATTTTACTATATTAACTTTAACTACAAAAAAGTCGTACTACACCGCTGGCAAAAATTCCTGCGTACGACCCTGGCTCTATTTTCTATTTTAAAAGTAAACC
Source organism: Dendronephthya gigantea (assembly GCF_004324835.1). Classification (NCBI taxonomy): domain Eukaryota; kingdom Metazoa; phylum Cnidaria; class Anthozoa; order Malacalcyonacea; family Nephtheidae; genus Dendronephthya; species Dendronephthya gigantea. Next base: position 148,737 of record NW_021163100.1, on the reverse strand, counting down.
AGCATTGCTGTTCGGTGTACATCTTACAGAACTTTGATTTTTCACATCCATCCACTGATGTGTTTGTTCATACAATTCATAAACTTTCTTACAATTTTTCCCAACAGATAAAATCCTTGATCCTCCGACATATTTACGGCCACCAATGTTGTTTCCAGATGCACCATCGGCCCAATAGTAAGCACAGCGGTCCAAGTTAAGATAATAGCGTATCGGTTCTTCTACAAACAGAAATTAAAAGTCTTAATAGAGCTAAACTTTTGTATAGACCACATGAAGTCACACATGACGAGCTACGTAAATAGCCGCCATCTTGGGATAAAAAACGCGGGAAATTAACTAGTATTTTGATTCTTTTAAAGCAGCTGTCTTGTACTCAGATATGGTGAAAACATGTTTATTTTACATTCGCTGACTGTTGGAATGTTGAAAGATTTGAGAACTAGAGCTACATGCGGATGCTGTAAGTTGCCTATATAGTAAAGACGTGACCTAAGTTTAGCTGTGCTTAATACGTACATTCATAAATTTGAATAAGCACCCTGTTATACGCGTATACGATAAATTTTTCTCGCAACCTCAAATGCAAATTCTATTTTTAAAAGATGTATTTAGCGAAGAGTCTTCAAAATGTAAGTGATAGACTAGGAACGCCTATATGGCATGTATAATAAACACAAAAGTTACATCTCTCAAAAGTGGAATTGTCTTGCAAGTTGCAATTAAATGGCAGCCATATACAACGAGGCTAAGTGGTATGATTGTTTTATAATGTAGCTATACAAATTAAATACTATTTCATTAGCAAAATAAATATTGCATAAAAAATTTTACTAGAGCAGTTATTGATTCAATTTGAATCAATGTTTTGTTAAGTGAACAGGTGAACTAAATTAAATTTAAAAGCCCGTTTTCGTTAACTGAAAAAGCTTTTTGTCCGTTTTACTGACTCCTAAGTATTTTTTTTTTTAATTTCTTTGAACTGCGCTTTCAAAAAGTGTTTCAGATTCATCATTTCTGAGCAAAACTGTCGTCCATATTGCTTTTGCCACTTATCATATAATTAAGTAGCTTTATTAAATAACATGTATATAACGTGCGTTCTGATTGGTCGAAGCCCGTGTTTGGATCCGGCCACCATTAATTAATCGTTCATTACCAATTACATTCTCTGATTGGTTACGTCTTGAAGAAATGAAGAAAGCCAAATGCTTACCAGCGCGAGTGTTTTTTTTAAACTTGAATCCAACTTTATCCTGGAGTTTCTCCCAAGTGAATTCGATGCCATGAACATTATATGACTAAAAAAATGGAGATTTGCAAGAATTTAATTTTTACAAAACTTCACAAAACAGCAGCGTTTGGAATATTTTGTTATGGTCAGAAATGCAAGCGGGTAAGTGGTGAGGTGTATGGGCTCCGGCGATTCAGTTTTAGACCAGTCCTCTATTTGCGAGAAGGACAATATGGCGATTGTTTTATGTTATCAACCAACCACACAATCTAATACAGATACAGCCCTGTTATAAACAAACACAATTATAAAAATTGATACATAGTAGATAATAAAAGAAATGACGAACTTATCGATGCTGGCGACGCGACTTAGTTCGAATAGTTCTAAAATATTGTTGAATATATTTAGGTTATTACATTGTATCATATAGCAAAAGTTAAAAGAAAATAATGGCGATCAAAAATCACTCTGCGAAATTGATGAATTTCATCGCCTTGGGGAACACAAAAAACCAAATTGCAAGATTGTGGGAAACACATTTACATGTGTTTTTAAGCTTATAAAATGCGATGTAAAAAAAGCTAGAGCCTTTATGAGCCTGATCTGATGTGGACATTTGCCGATGTTCGCCGGCAACGAGCAGAAACGTGAACCGTAAGCTACCCCAGGTATCAATAATATGCTAGGAATAATTTCATATACTTTCCTATACGATGACCATCATAAAAATATTCTTTCTCGGAAACATACTTGGGCATCTCGAGTTGCCCTCAAACTTTCAGTAATTAGAGATCGATGAAATTGATGATGTTTTAGACGTGGACAAACATGACTTCTCAATTGTGGGTTATATAGAAAACAAATTTTAATGATTCGGCACTCTTTCCCAGAGGCGATTTCATATTGGCTTCTTAAATTAGCAAAAACTCGTTCATGCTTGGCCTACATTTCTGGCCATGTGCAGTCTGATTGGCTGTTGGAGCGGGTGGAATTTAACAATTATCTCACCAATCCGAGCGAAACTTATTTGTTTCGTTTTCCTAAGAATATAATTTATCCAAACTTTTAACTAGTAGTTTATATTTCTTAAATCTTAATATAGCGAACTAAATGGTTATCAGGGAAGAATCGAATTTAGGTAAAATAAACGAATATGGTTTTTGTTCCTTGTTGCCGTTGTTGCATGAGCCTGACTACATAATTATAATAGAACCGAACGTTACCTTGGGTAAAAGAATAAATACTTCTTTACTGTTTTGATCAGTCCGGATGGAAAAATCTGCGGAGGGAGTTCTAGCAACGGTTTTTATGGTTCTAGCCTCCCCCCCCACGTTTACTGCACTATATATGCATCTGCGCACCATGCACTTTCAACTTCAAATGTGCCCTAAGTTCTCCATTCTTACCCTCAGCTGGTTTACATCCACGTAAGAGTAATACAATATATGATCCGGGATAGATCCCCGACGACAAAGCCAGTAGCGGAACATTGATCCCGGGACTAACCACTGATAAATAAGGCATATAATAAGGCCAAGAGCAAGAACGGTGGAGAGAGCATATCCTTTTAGTCCTAGAGAAAAGTACGCCATAATTCAGAGTAAAGAACAACGTTACGCAAACGTAATTACAAAGGTCATAATTGAAAATTCTGGCAACTGATTGGTCGAGCGACCTCGGATTATTACGCGATAATCACCTAAGCGGATTTTTCAAAATGGCGGCGAATTCTTTTTGTCAACGTGACAGATGAGGAAATACGTTATTTTGACGAAAATACTGTAGCTCAAAGCACAAAAGAAGTGAAAAATTAGGCATAAAATTAAAGGTAAAACTTCTTCGTAGAATGCTTTTTTTGCCAAAAACATTGTTTATTTGAATCGCTGTAAAACTGTTGAGATAATTGTTTACGTTTATAAAACATTTTCTACCACCGCTTCTTTTTCAGAAACCACCTTTGTAATTATACTAAAACAATTATTGACCTCAGGCTCGGTGAATATCGCCGAATAAAAACTTCGACTTCGTCTCGGTTTTGCGATCTTCACCTCGAATAATTGTAAATTATACTAAATTTTTTAACCAAAAACCAAGATTTAACCAAAAATCCAAAACCAAGAGCCAAATCAGTTGGTTCTGAGTTCTCAATTTTCATCCACGCGAGTAATTTTAGATAAAAAAATGCTATATATAAGTAGTGGATAATGCTACCCAGCTGGAAACTATAAGGTCACAAAGTCTGGTCACTTTCAATCATATCACTCAGGAAAAAAATAAGTGGAATAGAAGCAAGTGCATGGAAACTTACTTCCCCAAGTCTTTTTATTGGCGATCTTAATCTGCTCTTCTGTACTTTTTTCGTACCAGCCATACATATCTTCAATCTCTTCTAACAATTCTCTCCTGCTTACATCAAGTACTATACACACAAAGCACTTGACTAAATGAGTATCATCAAGCATCTTGGTGCTCTTCTTCGATTCTAAAGCCATGCCTAACAACACATGTTTCTTACGAAGGAAAGATCCCGCAGGCATGTAAGTTTGAGGTATAGCTTTACCAGGATTATCAGTGGATGCATAAATTCGTTCACCATTCTCAATGCTTCCTACAACTTTGACGTTAACGATGCCAATAACGCAGACCGTGTCTGTCTTTATAACTAAAAGAAGATATAATATAAAGATTTATACTGGCTGCGAGTTCTGAATTCATTACAGTCAGGCCAGGCTTTGTGATACTCGCGCGCATGTTGCGCCATCTGAAAAATTACATGAAGAAACGCCGCAAAAACTACAACATAATAATCACCGATGATTGAGCCTACAAGTAGTTTGATCGTGTCCAACACGCAGAGAAATATAGGAATAGGAAAAATGGAATTGTGCTAAAGGATAGGATACAGGAAAAAATGGGACTGTGCAAAAGGATAGGATATAGAAAAAATAGAATTGTGCAAAAGGATAGGATATAGGAAAAATGGAATTGTGCTAAAGGATAGGATATAGGAAAAATGGAATTGTGCTAAAGGATAGGATATAGGAAAAATGGAATTGTGCAAAAGGATAGGATATAGGAGAAATTGAATTGTGCTAAAGGCTGACAAATAGACCATGTGTAGCTTGCAGTTGATATAATTACTAACCTGGGTTAGCTGGTTTATGCCCAGCCAACCAATGAGAACGGCTGATAACACCAGCATGTAACGCATTATGAACATTATCGCTTCGAAGACGTTGAATATATGTTTCACCCGATTCGCTTTTGTAAAACCCGACAATGTCGCCTTCTTTAAGGTCATCGTAGTTATCAGGATCTCTTAATGTCAAGTGATAAGCCAGATCAGCTCTTCCTGTTTCGACATTAAAATTTCCATTGACCCTAACATCTTTAGCTACCACTTTATCAACATTTGCTGTTTTCGCATCCAACGTGTCGACCAAAATTTGTCGATAGTGTCTAACGGAACCTGGATGGAACAGATTATTACAACCCGTTTTCCACTTGGCAAATCTACTCGCGCGACGCGAAGCGACATCTGAAATCCGGTGATATCATTGATTCATGAAAAAATTCACCACGAATTAAGTAAAGTCGCTTCCTACGTTTTTTCAGTTCGCGCAAATAAATTCGCCTAGTGGGAAACGGGCTTTAATTCCAATCATTCACGTCTTCTCAAAGATACATAAAAGTGTAGTGATGGTTGGTAAAACGTTCTACGCATGCTTGGATTATCTCGTTGTCTCGAGCGAGATCCGAACTCGGTTTTTTAGGCTTCTTTTGATGGGGCGCTGACCTACTTTCAGTATATACATATACACATACATACGAACATTAATAATATCACATTATCATGTAATAATTGTATTAGAGTGGTTTACTGTAGCATGCACAAATTAAGCATTCAGTGGTATTATAAATATAATCAAAGGACAGCGCAAAAAGTCCTAACAGAGTTTATTAAACACTATTTACCGTCGTCAAATATTCCACTGTCGGCCACCGATTCCCCAGGAGAACCTAAACCGTAAGACAAAACAATTAATTTCATCAATGTTCTCGAGATATGTTTGGAGAATATTTTAAATCCACGCAAGGTATCTATTAGCACCATGTAGAAATGTTTGATATTGCCGCGTCGTTAGGAGGTCATTTGTGGGAAAGGGTTTATATTTTTAAGTTAAATATATCTGTAATGACGGGCCCGAAAATACGTCTTATATAGTTCAAATATCTGGATTTGTCACGCTTAGTGTAATGCAAAAAGATGAATGAAAATCGTATACTCGAGAAACGCAAATCGTGGAAATGTAGGAAAACGGTGCCTAAATAGACAAAGGTTTCTAAACAATTAACAAGAATTAAACAAAGTTTCCGGTGTTTTCACGAGTTTTTTCTGTATGATAAGATGCATAGCTATTCCCTGAAAATGTTTCTAAATTGCCTCAAATGACGAAACGGTGATTCCTTGTAAGTTAAAATTGGAAAGTTTGGTTGCAGGTTGCAAAATATTGGTTCTGGTCCATTGGTACCACAACCAGGGCTATAGCCAGTCCTATAGCTCTCAAACAGGGCGGTTCATAATTATTCCCATATTCATGTTTACAAATTATAAGAACAATAACTTTAATATCAATCGGGCATAACACGACCCCCATCTAATCACGCTTCTAATTAAGGCTCAAATTAAGCTTATAATTAAGCTTCTAATTAAGCTTCTAATTAGGCGTCTCATTGAGCCTCTAATTAAGCTCTAATTAAGCTTCTAATTAACGCCACAAAAGCTAACGAAATCAATGTTTCACCATCAAGAAAATTTATCAGCTAGAAAGCAATGAGCATCCCCTATCGTCACACAGAACGACAATAACAACATTCGTATAATCAAACATGAAAGAAGAAGCACATCCAAACTGAAAAAAACGTACGTTTTATCCAACGTACAACGATTCTTCATCTAAGGAGGGCATATTATACATGCAGTAAAAGTTAAAAATAAT